>NW_011888884.1:5651925-5704093 GCF_000151845.1 Pteropus vampyrus | reverse complement strand
ATGTCTGTCTTCCTCACTAGATTCCAAGATCCCTGAAGGTAAGGAATGTCCGATTTGGCATTATGAACCCCAGGAGCCACTTCTTGAAAGATGTTTAATAAATATTTGTTTATATAGAAAGATGTTTAGAGGAAGATCGACATATCAAATGGCATTTTAAGAGGTAATTAATAAGGAAGAAATGAATTAGACCTTTGCTGTTTCATGACACTCTTAATCTTCTCTTTTTACCAATCCAGAGAGAATCAATTGACTTTGAACACCTCTACGGTGGGAAAATAATCTCTTTAGACATATATAAATAACCTGTAAGAACATTACTGCATTTCTCCTCAAGCCCTCATTCTAATTCAAAGCAGGAAAAGGACATTTCCTCCTCCTTAGTGCTTCTAATTTCTGCATTATGATCAAAGCACCAATCTTTGTGTCCCATGCAAAATAAGGGTAAAAAAGGCATTAGGTGCATGATTACTTACCAATTATTCTTTATGATCTATATAATCAAATACCATCTGGCGGCTTGGGAAAAATTCCACCACAGTAGCAAAAGTCAAATGCCAGAGTCAGAAAAACTCATCCGTTCAGCAGTGCAGTCAGGCCTTCTATGGCTGGGCCTCTACACAGAACCTGTGAAACACCAAGTGATTTGAAAAAGGAAGCAAGGCTGGCCTTAATTCACTGAGTCACTGGCAAGTCACCTGTGAGTTAGATTCTGCCTAGGTAAGGACCAAAAACACTGAAAGGCAGGGGGACCAATTTCAGCTCAATGAAAGCAAAGAAACTGATACTTTGAGGTGAATTAAATACAAATGACTACTGGACTCTTTATGATAAGTATCCGCTAATCTTATTTAAAACAGTTGTTAAAATTTCGTAAAGAAATACTCCAATGACAGTATAATGAAAATATGCCTCCAGAGAATCCAAGGACATAACCCAAACCATATCCATTTGGCCAGATCCATATTTTCTTTTTTAAAAATCACAGAAACTTTTCCTCAGCTTTATATTGCATATATGCTCTTTCATAAGCAAGTAATGCTTTAAATTATTTACTCACAGGAGAAAATGACTTACCTGTCTCAGTGAATGTAATAAGAATATTGCGTATAGTCTTTTCAATTTTAGGAAACTGTGCTAACTTGAAGGGAGCTGACACTATATCAGATTTAACATGCAGGCAATTTATTTGTTTTGTTTTGGCATTGTTATATATTTTGAGAACTCAGAAACATGCAACTATGTGAGTATAAAGAATAGCATTTTAAACACTGTTGTATAAGCCTTAGTAGAAAAATTACTAAAGAAAAAAGCTCAAGATGCTGCTATAGATTTGTAGTATATTAAAATGCATTTAAGTTACCATTAGTTTTTGTTAGCTTGGTGTTTGTTAACTTCTTTTATACATCAAATTACTGGCATAGTATGATGAGCTGAAAGGATCTCTGATTCAGTGTTGTCTGGTTTTTCATTTTTTTTGTTTTTTGTAACAATATTTAAATCATAAGAGGAAAAAAATGTAGCATGCCTATAGCAAAAACACTTATCCACAAAAGAACATAAATCAGATTTATTTGTGTTTTCTCTACTATATCACTGACTGAAAGAAGTAAATGGGAAAATGTGTACTATTTTGAGAGAGGAAAATCTGAACCAAGAATAAAGGTGATTGATGATGATGTCCTTTATATTTCCACTAATGCTATAAATTTTAACCCTGGCTAATGGATCAAACTATATTAATAGTCACTAAGAACAAATCTCTCCTTCTAATTCTAAAGTTTCATTTTCAGTTTGTAGAACAGTGTCTAGCACATAATAGAAGTCCCAATATGTGTAATAACAACATATATGGTTTGGGCTTTAAATTATTTACTGTGTTTCGCTTCAAATAGTATCTGCTAACAACCCAACATTGGGAACAATGATATTTTAACTCCACCTTGGTTTTTACCCTCAGCTGTGATGCATTATGTTTGTCCTTGACAGACAATAATAATCCAACCCTGTGTTCAAGGTACAAACTGTCTTTACACAAGAAATCTAGAACAAGATTTTAATATCATTACATTTTATCCTAAATAGATACCTGTTCTTAAATGAACAATACCATTAAACGCACTTTAAAAGAAAGAACTGATTTTTTCAAGTGTGTGGTAGATCAGATTTGAGTACCATTCCCACCATCAGGCCTATCAGGGGTAGGGACCATCTATGCATACATTGTATATCTAGTTTTTCCTATAGTGGTAGTGTGCTCCCCTCCAACACACATACCTACTTTTTATTTATTTGTTCATTCATTCATTCATTCATCTATCTATCATAAAGCTCTTCACATTATAAATATTAGGGACCTAGACAAATAAATGGTCATTTTTAGCTTTAAAAAAAAAAAAAAAAAAAAAGAATGAATGGTGTTCCTTCCACCCCCTTAGCTTCATTTCTTTTGAATCAAGCCATGTTTTACTCTGCATAGTCCAGGGATTTACCAAATGTCCCTACTGTATACATTTCAGTAAAGCAAATCTGAAAATGACCTTGAAGGACTTTTTTTTTAAAAAGCCATTTTTTTGTTTGTGTGTTTTCTAATGCTACTCTATAGCATTAGACTTTACTTTTTGAACAGTTTAAAAGTTCCATGGATTTTCATTGAATTTTATATGACTTTTTTAAATGTCCCTGTAAGAATCATAATATTTACATTACTATTCAGAGATTTCTAAAAAATAGAGACAAACTTTCTTTCTTTGTATCTCCATTAAAACACACCTACACATACACACATTTTAAGTAAACATCTATTTATTCTTTATGGTGTGTGTATTAACTATTTTGCTAACTACCAATTCACTATTTATTGTCGTTGTTGTTCAGATAAGTACTTTTATCTCCATCACAACCTAGACAATTACAGAGAGGCTCAGGAACAAACATACAGCCTACACGGATGTAGATGATTTCAGATTGTTCTGTTTTTCTTCATTATGTTGTATATTTTCAATGGGTGAGAAAGCTCATGCTTGAAAATTCCTTTATGTAACTTCTATTATGGTCTAATTAGATACAATTTCTTATTTCTAAAGTCAACAAAGTAGATTTTATTTAATATCTTTCTTCTGAGTGGGTCTCTACAGAAAGAGAAAACACAGACTCACCAAAGATATTGGATTTGTGAAATTTTAATAACATTTCTTGTTGACCCAAGACCCAGTGGGGAGTAAAGGCAGAGTCCTTTGCTTAGAGGCAATAGTTCTCATCATTCTAGGAATGATATGTGGAAAGTGGGCAGCCTAAGGGTTCCTGTGAAATATTGAATCTGCCTAACTACTCAGGGAAAGAATAGCCATTCTTTCAGTGGGTTCCAGTAGCTAAAACAGTAGTAGATGACACTTTGGAACATGTCCTGTTCCATCAGGTTGCCCCAGAAAAGTAGTTAGAGAGTAATTTCTTTGATGGATAAGTGAGGATATTGCTCTGCTAAAGAGTAGGAAGGTAGGTCTTCACCAGACTGCAAACCCCAATAACTCACTAGGTCATTCACACTATACTACTAGAGACTCTTCATGATTTTATAATTCTTACATAGTGTTTGTGTTTAAATTCAAATGCCACATTTTACTTAACAGCCCGCACCAACATTTAGTGATTCTAAACAACTGTTTTATTTGCTTGTGATTTGACAATCAAAGCTTAGCTGAGCTGATCAGGTCTATTGCTCTAGCCAGTAGTCACTCATATAGATACATTCAGCTAATGGGTCAGCGGGGGGCTGGTCTCAACTGAGATGCTAGGATAGCTGGACCTTACCTTCTTCCCATGTACTCTTGAAGCTTTTCTTGCATCAACTGCTCTCTAGCAAGGTAGAAGGGCTTCATAATTGGAGGACCAAGGATCCCAAGAGTGCCAAAGTAGAAGTTGCCAGGCATTTTTAAGCTTAGACCTGTAATTGGCACAGTATCACTTTTGTGACATTCTTTTGGTTAATGCGGATCATATGCCCAGCCCAAATTCAAAGAAGTCGATGACTCAAGGGGATGGATATCAGAAGGGAGGCTTCTTTTTTTCTTCTTTTTTTAAATTTTATTAAATTTATTGGGGTGACATTGGTTAATAAAATTATATAGGTTTCAGGTATACAGTTCTATAATACATCATTTGTATTGTGCATTGTGTGTTCACCACCCAAAGTCAAATCTCCTCTCACCATATATTTGACCCCCTTTATGCTTTTCTTCCTCACTCCCACCCCCCATTCCCTCTGGTAACCACCATACTGTTGTCTGTGTAAATGAGTTTTGGTTTTTTTGTCTTTTTCATTTCTTGCATTCAATTTTATATCCCACACTGGAGTGAAATCATATGGTTCTTGACGTTTTCCATCTGACTTATTTTGCTTAACATGTTATTCTTAAGACCCAAATGGCAGTATTTCATATTTTCTTATGGCTGCATAGTATTCTATTGTATATATGTACCACATATTCTATATCTGATCATCCATTAAAGGACAATTTGGTTGTTTCCATGTATTGGCCACCATGAATAGTGCTGCAGTGAACATAGAGGTACATATATTTTTACGAATAAATGTTTTCAAATTTTTCAGGTGGATATCCAGAAGAGGGATTTCTGGATGATATGATAATTCTATTCTTAATTTTTCTGAGGAATCTCCATACTGTTTTTCATAGTGGCTGAACCAATTTACAGTCCCACCAGCAATGTATGAGGATTCCTTTTTCTCCACAACTTCTTCAAGGCTTGTTATTTTTTGTCTTGTTAATAATAGCCATTCTTATAGGTTTGAGGTGGTATCTCATTGTGGTTTTGCTTTACATTTCCCTAATAGCTAGTAAAGCTGAGCATCTTTTCCTATATCTGTTGGCAATATGTATGTCTTCTTGGGAGAAGTATCTGTTCAGGTCCTCTTCCCATTTTTTAATTGGTTTTTGTTGTTGTTGTTGAATTGTATGAATTCTTTATATATTTTGGATATTAGCCCCTCATGGGAGGTATTGTTTGCAAATGTTTTCTCCCATTCGGTTCTGTAGTGCTGCGAACTAGTACTGGTCTGTGGCCTGTTAGGAACTGGGCCACATAGCAGGAAGTGAGCAGCAGTGGGAGAGCAAGTGAAGAAACTTCATCTGTATTTGCCACTGATCCCCAGCACTAGCATCACCGCCTCAGCTCCACCTCAGATCATCAGGCGTTAGATTCTCATAGGAACACCGGTTCCTGGTACCAAAAAGGTTGGAGACCACTGCTCAAGTGCACATGAAACATTATCAATGATAGACCATATGTTGTGACACAAAACTAGCCTTAACAAATTTAAGAAGATTGAAATCATACCAAATATATTCTCCAAACACAATGCTTTGAAATTGGAAATCAACTACAAAAAGAAAGTGGAGGAAACCACAAATATGTGGAGATTAAACAACATGCTACTATGGAATGACTGGGTCAAAGTAGAACTAAAAAGAGAGATCAAAAGATACATAGAGAAAAATGAGAATGACAGTACAACATATCAAAACTTTTAAGATACAGGAAAAGCAGTAATAAGAGGAAAGTTTATATCTTTACAGCCCTATCTCAAGAAACAAGAAAAATACCAAATACGCAACTTAACATTACATCTTAAAGAACTAGAAAAAGAACAAATGAAGCCCAAAGTCAGCAGAAGGAAGAAAATAATAAAAATTAGAGCAGAATTACATGAAATAGAAATCAAAAAGACAGTAGAAAAATGAATGCAACGAAGAGCTGGTTCTTTGAAAAGATTAATAAAATTGACAAACCTATGGCTAGACTCACTAAAGGAAAAAAAGAAAGCACTTCTATAACCATGCGAACAAATGTCAAAAAACAAACAAACAAGCAAAACAAACAAAAACAATAACAACACCTCCAAACCTGCTTCTGCATAAAATTTTCTCGAGAGATGTTTATTTGGATCAGGTGTTAGAAACTTATCAATTAATTGGATGCCATTTAATCAACAATAACTTTAAAGATATTAAATTCAAACAGTCAAATTTAAAAACTATTATTTAATAAACCATTTGAATCTTACTCCCAGAGTATCGATCTGTATTAAAATAATCACTACATGAAGATAAAATTTGCATAAAAATATGATCAAAATGACAGATTTTTGAGCAAATGTACAGCTTCCAGAAGAAATAAACCATGTTCAAGTAGAATATATCATGATTTCCCTGTTGAATTAAAAAAGGCAATTTTAGTAATGATTGAAAGTCATCATATTGTTCCTTCCATTTTCATACTAGCAACCACATACCTAATCCTTCTTATAATTTAAATTCCTCTGACTTCTTATGCCACATCTTTTTTTTGACTCCAGCCTGACCTTTAAGAGTTCATGTAATTAGATTGAGCCAGCTAGAATAATCTAGAATCACTTCCTTATCTTAAGTTCTGTAACCTTAATTACATCGGCAAAGTCCCTTTACTATGTAATAACATATTCAAAATTTCTGGAAATTACAGCATTAACATCTTTGGGTAGGGCATTATTCGGCCTATAAAACACAGTTTAAAAATAATCCAAAGTGAGAACAATGTTTTTTTGTCCTGTTAATATTCTAGAACCCTGGTTCAAATATTACTTAGGCCTTAATCAATATCAGCCTTTCATATCTTTACAAATAGAGCTAGGGCAAAGCATTCAGTTTACTTTTTCTTTGTTTATTAACATATCAACAGGCTATAGACCTTGGCTACCATAACCCCTAGAAGAACAGTAACAGAATTTGTAAATAAAATAATATGACTCCCATTAATACAGGCTGCTTTTGAAAGATGAATTGGTGATGGACAGTCCTGTGAGATCTCACACATATAAAACCCCAGTAAATTTGCGTTTTCTTTCATCATGTCCCTTTGGGTTAGGGAAAAGGAGGCTGCTGTATAAATTCATTATTAGATGATTTCAACATTTTTCTTATATGATCTTTTAAAAAGTGATATTCTATCAAAAGTTTTTAATTTATCTGTCCATTTAGTTATCATTTCATTTGTTCAGTATTTTTAACATTTACTCTGTGCCAAGTTCTAGGTGTAGAATATATAAGACGTATATGTATTTTAGCCTCAAGGGGCATATTGTCCAGCATGGGACAAAAACATTTAAAGGATATTTTCACATGCCATGACTGTTTTATTGGTGAAATCCAGAATACTATGGGAGTAAATAATAGTAGTACCTAATTTAATCATAGAGTTCAGCAAATGTTTCCCATGATTTGGATCTCAAAACTTCTTAAAAATGATGAGTGATAGTTAAGGAAGTCATTATTCACACTTTGCACAAGTTAAAACAGAGGCATAAAGACTAACTTACTTTATCAGTCCACAGTATTCAGTGTCCCATGCTGAGACTTAAACCCAAAATCCAGCTCAGAGTTCCTAATGCTGTCATGCTCTGTGTAAATTGTATGCAGATATACTTAGCAGTTAAGAGAAAAATTAAAATCTATTTAAAAGTGACTTATGCAATCATAAAATACTGAAACTATATATTAGGGACAAGTGAACTGAGAAACTATCTCAAATAAACTATCAAATCAGTACTTTTTAATTATAAAAATAATTTAATATCATAATAGTATAAAAGGGTTCTTATAAATTTTAATATGAAGAAAGCACAGTGCTAATCCTGAAAGTTATCCATAGCTAACTATTGTATTCATTAGTTTTAATCCAAATTATTCTTTATTCTAAAAGAGTTTGTTTCACATCAAGTCCTCCATTCCACAATGACATTGTTATTCTTCATTATTATAAATTCAGAATTTAATTTTTATATTGTAGTTTTAATCCCCTTGCTTAGCCTCCAGCTACCAAACCATTTTATTTATTGTTTCTCTTTGTTCTTTTTTTTGAAAGTTTTTAATTGTGATAAAACATACATAATATGAAATTTAACTGTCATAACCATTTTAAAGTATACAGTTCAGTAGTATGAAGTACATTCACATTGTTGTGTTATAATCACCACCACCATCCATTCTTGGAACTCTTCATTTTGTAAAACTGAAACTCTACTTATTCTACAATAACTCCCCATTTCTCCCTCCTTTCAACCCCTTTGTTCTTAATAGACTATTATGCAGTTGGCTTTTATTTCAGACTGCTCTTCAATTATTTCTGTTATTAAGTGAGAAAATATATGTAAAGTATTTAGACAGTCCTTGATCCATAAGATATTAATGTATGCCATGATTATTCTTATTTTTAACGAAGTTTCAAAGAAGGCAACTTCTTTAAGAATTATTTAATGGTGTATTGAGTTTTTCTTCTGGTTTCTATATTAAATACTTTTCAGAAGTATGCATTTTGGATACTTGATGATGTTCCACTGACTGCTGTCACTGCCTACTGGGATATTGATTGGTCGTCATTTCGAAGACCGGTTTAGTCACATAATCTCCATCTCAATTTCCACTTTCTAATAAGAGTAAAGATTATTCTGCTCTTCTATATTTAGATAACATTCTCTTTTCTTTTTTCTGCCTGTTGCTTTTGTTGACAATTAATCTGCTACAGAAGTGAAAAACTATTCCCAAAAGGTATCCTCAATTTAGGAATATAATTTAGGGAGTTCACTTCCCAGGTAACATTGCCATTTCCCATCATATATCTTTATTTCCTATATATTTTCCTGTCATATATATTTCTTATATATATAACCCATCATATATAGTTATTTCCTATTTTTTTACTTACAGTTATTATTTCCCAAAAGACAGAAAAAAGTGGAAGTAAAAAAAGTAGAACTGTCATCACCTCCAAAACAATACTCATGAAATAGAGATATGACTCTTGTTGCTTTATGAATACATGTCTTAAATGTCTGATGTAAGAGGACACCAAGAGAGTGAAAAAGAGCCTTTCGGTTTATTTTCCCTTAGTTAAGACTGCTTTGTTTTATGAACTCAAGTATACCACAAAACAACTAATTATTTCAATCTTGCTCTTTTGACTTGAAATATCCTGGAAATTCTTATCAGATTCTGACAAAGTCAATATCATTAATCATCAGGAAAATGTAATCTAAAACAACAGTGAGATATTATTTCACATCCGCTAGGATGGTTAAAATCAAAAAGTCAGAAAACAAGTGTTGGCAAAATATGTAAAAAAAAAAAAAAAAAACCAGAACTCTTATACACTGCTAGTAGGGATGTAAATAGTGCAGCCACTTTGGAAAACAGTCTGGCAGTTTCTCAAATGATTAAACATAGAGTATCATATGACCAAGAAATTTCACTCCTAGGAATAATCCAAGAGAAATGAACATATATACCCACACGGAAACTTGTACACAAGTGCTTATAACAGCATTATTCATAATAGCCAAAAAATGGAAACAACCCAAGTCTGTCAGTGAACATGGAGAGCCCTTGCAGTGCTTATGAAAAAGAAGAAACTCAACACCATGGATCTTCTCCTTAATTGGAAGCATTTCTTTATGACAGGTTGGGCATCAGGGCTAGTCCATAGACTAGGCACAACTCCAAGAGTCCAGACAAAATGCAAAATGAAACATGAATGGGCCACTCATGGCAGAGGATTCATTGACAGTAAAATAATAATACAGAAATAGAATTTCCTGCCTCTCACTGTTCTAGCCTGCAGTCCCTCAACATACTCTCAAGCTAAGAGTGTACATTTATATTAGCTAAACTTTCAGATTATAATCTGAGAGGAGTATTTGCCAGCCACTATGAGGACATTGAGAATATCTACAAAGATTTCACGAATGTCCTTAGGGATAGACTTTAGCTGGACAGCTAGATGCTAGATGGAGAGGACATTTATGTATTCCTAGATGAGTAAAAAGGAAAAAAAACAAGTTGCCTAAAAAGATACTGCAACATATATCTAAACCCGTATTTAAAAGGACTCTTGGGAGGATTAAAAGAGATGACATATAAGTGCTTAACACAGTGAGTGAAACATAACATTGCTTAGTATATTTTAACTATTTTAATAAGGCTGAATTTGATAAGCACCCTATAGCATATAAACACACCATGGGAACAAAGAAGAGACAGATTTTAAGTATGACAGAGGGGTTAAAGAAGACCTTGGAGTAAAAGCAATATTTGAGCTAAATTTTGAAGGGAGACAAAGGTTTGACAAGCTGAGATAAGAGGATTTCATATGTAAAGAAGATAAAGGAAGATGCATAGTGTAAATTCAAAGCAAATATTCAAGGAAACAAGAAATTGAGATTATGTGATGAGACATTCCCACATTCCCAAATTCATTTTCCATTTCCTAGTAATAAAATCAATGTAATTATTCTCGCAGGAAGTATTCCAGTAGAAAGCCTTATCTGTATACTGCTGTTCAAATAAATACCCAAACTAACCTAGGATTTATAACTGAAAGAATAACTAAGAAAGGAAAGAAAAAAAGAAGATGATGGATAGTAGATGATAGATGATAGATAGATAGATAGATAGATAGATAGATAGATAGATAGATAGATAGATAGATAGATGATAGATAGATAGATAGATGATAGATGACTTATTGATGGATTTTTAGTAAAGGGGCAGTGCTTCCCCTTTTCATTAATTTGGCATTAGCCTCACTGGTAAGAGATTTATGTGGTATTCCATCAAAGCAAATAACTGAAATTCCTATTTTAATTCTATGAAGAACTGATGAATAATCTCCAAGTTTTGGCTACCAAATATCCCCTTTGGCCTTTAACTTCAATCCCATTTCATTCTTTATGAGTAAATACTGCTACCTGTTAGGTGTACATTCTTTTTTACTCTTTTTCTGTGCATTTATAGATATATGGGTATTTGTATTACTCTGATTGGATTTTGTCACATACCAATGCATCTTTAAGTGATCTAAGGTCAGTATCTAGTTAATTTATTTTAATGGTGCATGTTATTCCATAGTATATATCAGCATTTTAGTGAAACATTCCTCTGTTGGTAGACATGTAAGGTTTTCCAAATTTACTTTATTTCTTCAAGAATGCTGAAGGAAACAAACTTGTGAATATGTATTTTCATAAAGTATATCTAAAAGTGCTTATATTGGGCTGAATAGTACTTCTGTAGGTATATTCATGTAAGTGTTATTTCTGAGTCAGAGTATGTGCATCTTTGTTGATATTTACTGCCAAATTTCTCTCCAATTGACTCCCTATTTCATTTCCAAATAGTTGTGTCAACAATACATGATTATCTTACTCTTGGCAACATAAGATATTACAAATCTTTTTTTTTTGTTTGTCAGACTCTTACTTTGATTTGCATTTTTCTGATTACGGTGAGTCTGAATATCATTTTATATTTTTTATTCATTTAAATTACTTCTACTAAATTTAATATCTTTTGAAATTTTTAATGAGTTTGAATTTCTAAAATAAAATATAGAATATGATATGTGTGTCTCCTATATTATGGAAGAAATTAGAAAGGAAATATACCAGACTGTTAAATATAATTACTTCTGAAGAAGATAGTAGGATTTGGGCAGAGTAAAGTTTTAAGGGAGATGTCTGTGTTTTTTAAATTTTTAAATATGATTTTAAAAATAAATATTGATATTAAAAGAATAAATTTCTCCAGAATGGTACTAGAATTAGATATTTTAAAAGTGTTATTGCATATTATTATTTTATTTGCTTTTTAAGGACTCATGTAAAAGACTTAACTCTTCAGTTCTGGGAAATTTTTTTATTTTATTATCTACTTCTCCCACCCCTACTCCCACTTTTATTTGTTCTCTTCCTGGTTCTATTAGATGACTATTCAGACTCCTAGAACTATTTTCTTGTTTCTTGACTTTTTCTTCTCTGTATCTTCATAACTATGTTTGGAAAGAATACCTTGGTTCAATGTTCTAATCTGCTAATTCAGTTTTCATTAGTTCCGTTCTACTAATCATCCCATCTATTAAGGTGAGGTTTCTTTCAGTAAATATGGTATTAATGTAAAAAAAAAAAAAGAGCTAATTGCTTATTTCCTCTTCAGCAATCTGTTCTTCTCTTATCCATTAATTACTTCTCTGATGATATTAATTATACTTATTTCAAAGTTTCCTTCTGTTTACCCTTAGAGTTAGTTCTGTTGTTTTTGTTTTTCTCAAATATTTTGTGACTCTCAGTCATCTGTTTATGTTTGTAGATGAAAGTATAGTTTCATCAGTCTAGCTGGTGATAATATATTTTCTCAGCCTGATCCTGCACTGCTGACAATCAGTACAGGTTTTATTACAGTATTCCTGCCTTTGATGTTCTTCCAGAATACCATCTTAGTAGATTTTCCTTAGGTTATGCAAATGACTTGTTTTTCTGGATAAATGAGTTCTCAATCCTGGTGGTGTCACGTATAGTTCCATCAAGGGCACACTTTTGGACTGTGGTTGTTTCTGACAATCATCTTCATCTGCTATTTTGAGGGATAGATGCCTCAAAATTGCTGTGTCTTGATTGAAAAAATACTCTTTTGAGACTTATGAATGCATATACACACATCCTAAAAATGGCAGATAAATACGACAAAATATTCATTCAATTTATATAGGTAACTAAATATACATATATTTGGTATAAGTGAGGAAGTTACACACAAGTGTTCTGTCCTTATCTGGACTGAATCCTTTGCAGTAGTCACCATTTTCATAGCACTATTATAATATTTGCATAAATATGCTAAAATATAAATACTGTCGATGTAAGAAATACCCAGTCCTGCAGAGAATTTTAATGAGTTTATTTGAGCCAAACTAATGACAGTTGCAGGGAAGACAATCTCAATGGATTAAAAAAATGCTCCGTTTATTTTATACATTAGAATCAAAGGACGAAACATAAGGACAGTTACATGAAATCCACTGGTGATAGATTAAGGGGTGAGAGAAAGCAAAGCAAGGAAATCTCTAAGACTGGATCAAAAGTAAAACAGAGAGACATTAATTTTTTACATTGATGACTACATGATAGTTAATAATTAACATTTATAGCACATAGAGATGGTATTCAGGGAACAAGATAATAATGAAGGATTTTGTGGTCTGGTACTCTGGTGCAGTGGGTTTTGGCCTGAGGCGTCCAGAAAAAGGATTACTCTGACATTATAAGGATATGTAATCTTAGATGCAAAATGACAATAGACAGGCTTATTTAAGGTAGAGTGACCTTTGTTAAGGAAGCTACAGGCCCAGGATGTGACTACCTGCCATGACCCACTTTTAGTTAAGAATTTTTATGTTCAGACCATCCTATGTGGTTAATTTCTGTCTCAGTTTGTAGAGCCCACCATGCTGGCCTCCGCAGAGCTTGTCAGGTTTAGTATATGTGGCCCCTTTTTTGTCCACAATACCTTTTTTAAAAATAAAATATATTTGAGTGATTGTTCCTTCCTTTTTCTCAGTTTAAAAGGAAATGCTCTTTTCTTCTGTATTTTTTTTTTGTTTTCTTAATTTCTTTTTCTTCCTTTACTTTCTTTTCCAATCTATCTTTCTTTCTTCCTTCTCTATTCATCTCTCACAAAGGAAAAAGAGGGAAAATTTTTGCGTTTTAAATTTAAACAAAAAAGATGACATAAAACTCGTCATTTTTTTTTTCTATGTCAAATTCTATAGCTTTGTTTTGAGTAGCACTTGAAGGAACTTGGCAGTCTCTTTGAACTTTATTTTCCTAAAAGGAAAGTTACAATAGAAAAGTCTTCCAGTCATGGATTGTGGAGTTGATAAAATTTTGTCATCCCCTCTGAAGACAGTATCAAATGACAGCTTTAGATTGTTAAAGAGAAATCTCCAGGCCCTAAATAGTGTTACTTGTGCTAAAGTCCATGGTGCTGAAACTAGATTTAATACCTGACCTAATTGCTATGTCAACATCTCCCAGAAACATAATCTCAATCACCCAGTCCGGAATTTCTAGTCATCAGCAATGAGATCATCTGTCATGTGGGCCCTCTTCATCCACCCCTCCACCCCATACCCCATAGAAAGAAGAGGCAATCTGCATGATTAGAGAAACTCTTGCTGTTTCCTTCCCTGCAAAAGGTGTCTTGGTCTAAAAATAATCATGTCTTTTGTTAATAGCTCCCCTGCCCCACCCCTCAACCTATAAAAACTTTCCACTTTGTATACTCCTTCTAGTTGCTAAATGGATTGCTGCCAGATTCAGAATCACTTAATAAAGCCAATTAGATCTTCAAATTTACTCAGTTGAATTTTGTACTTATCACAAGATATATATCTATAGTTTCATACTTTAAAACTTTTTAAAATCTTTCATGTGAAATGTCTTCTACCTTTAAACCTTATAGTATGTGTCTTCATTTCAAATATTTAGCTTAAAGTGTAATTACAGGGACTTTACAGTATATTTCTCTCCTCATTCTCCTCTCCCCAGGTTTGCTTTAATAGCAGTTTGAGCACATTTCAGCTGTAATCAGAAGTATCTAAACAGACAGCCAGTGAATGCCTCCAATTTTCCCATCAGAAAACTTTGAGAACCAAGAGCTTAAAAACAGTCTCAAGAGTTTTTAATTCTTAAAATTAATATTTTTCCTAGCATGCTGAAACATGTGCATCTGCTAGTTTGAATATTTTAATGAGCTAATGTCTACCATATGCCATTTGCAATCTGCACTCACCCTGCTCTGGTGTCTGTAATATTAACTGCTTAGCAGGCATCACCTTCAGCAGTCACAATCATAAACATGCAGCTTGCTATTCAGTTCCCATTTGTCACTATTGTCACTTAAGAATGGAGAATGACTTCTTTCTTCCTTCAGCTCTGGCAACTGGTAAAGCTTATTAAAATGACCAGAACATTTTTACTTTTCTACAGTTCCTGGCTTTCTTAACCAATAATATTCTTATGAATACCTGCCACAACACTTAACATTTCTTTTTGTTTGTTTGTTTGTTTGTTTGTTTAAGCAAAATAAATTTATTGTCTCACAGTTTGAAGTCCAACTTTAAGGTATTGGCAGAGTGGGTTCCTTCTGAGGGCTGTGAGGGACAGTCCGTTCCATGCCTCTCTCCTGGCTGGTTGTTTGTCAGCAGTCTTTGGTGTTTCTTGGCTTATAGATGCATCACCTCAATTTCTGCCTTCATCCTCACGTGGCTTTCTGTGTATCTTCACATCGTCATGTCAATCTCTGTGTCCAAATGTTCCCTCTTTATAAGAACTCAAGTCATATTGGATTAGGATCCACTCTAATGATTTCATGTTCACTTGATTACCATTTTAAAGACTATTTCTAAACAAGGTCACATTCTGAGGTCCTGGAAGTTAAGGTTTCAAAATAGTCAACCCATAATAGCCAGTATTGACTTACTCCATAATTATGTTAGAGAAATTAGCCCAGGGCCGACATTTCTTGTTAATATTTCTCAACTGCATTCTTTTATCTCAGCCTCCACTACTACTGCTTATATTGTCTGCTTACATTCTTCCCTTCTATAATTGAAGGTAAACTGTTTCTAGGTGAGGATTAAGCATTATTTACCATTTTTTTTCTCAGTCTTTAGTACAGTTCTGACTTATAGAAAGTACTCAATAAGTATGTCTATAGAATGTTAAAAGTTATGCATAAATCCGGAGTTGTACATACTTGAAAACCATCTGAATAGCTACTAAAGATTTCCTATGCAGATGATTTTTTTAATATTTAATGAATGGATTCAATCACAAAAGTATTCTTTATGATCTTATAAAACCCTATACCTAGATCTAATTTAAATAACCACATTTTATGGAAATAATATAATGTTTAATAAATGAATGATCGTCATGTGCTAATATAAAAAAATGAATATTTGAGGAACTACTTGCATAATAGTATTAAATTTATACTCTCTTCTAGGGAACATGCTCAGTACTGGAGGAACAAACATAAATAAAATGTGGTCTTCATTCATTAATGAGTTCACGCCAGATGGAGATTTTTACTTGCAAAACAGTCCTGATAATTATAATAGTTATGCTGATTACAGTAATGGTAATTAACAAGACCTCACTATGGACCAAACTGTCCTCTAAGTATCTTAGTTTAGTGCATTGACTTATTTAATATTTACAACAACCCTATAAGTTTACTGCAATTGCTTTTCCCATTTAAATGACTGTGGCTGCATTGGAGTGATTTGAGGAAAGACTGTGCACAATGAAAAAGTGTCTATTCAACTCTTCTAAAAAAGTTTGCTATGAAGAAAATCAGAGAAATACAATGTTACACCGAAAGAGATGTGGAAATAGGTAAAAAGGTATAATAGAGTAGATAAACTAGTAACAGGAAATGTTTGTCTGAAAGAGGGATGAATAAATTTGAAGTGTTGGAGGCAATATTATTATTTGTGATGAATAATAATAGTCAAGTGATTGGTTAGTGACTGATGCATACAAAATTGTATAGGGTTGATTACTGTATGATAGGAGTGATGTAGAAATGTTACTGAATTTCAGTCTTTATATATCATTGTCATATGCCTTATTTGGCATATAAACAAGTAGCTATTCTATTCAAAGTATTTTTTTTAAACATTTTATTTAAATGTAGGGCTGCGTGCATAATAAAATTTTGACATTCATCCTCGAAAGCGAAATATTGTTATGGGTTTATCAATTCACAACACATATTTATATACATGCATACATTATTTAGCTTAAACACATTAACATCTCCAAACAGTATCTCCAGTTAAGAATGTTTTCTTACATTTTACTGGATTTTATTAAGTAATTTTTCAATATCATTAAGTAAATCATACACACACATACAAATATGCACACTCACAACCACTTGGAGAAGACCGTCTGATTTCAGGTATAGGAACTTCTTAAAATTTCCAGCACATTTTAGAGGTAAAAAAAAAAAAAAAAAAAAAAAAAAAACCTAGAGAGTTTCAGTGACTTGCTTTAAGTGTCACTTGTTTAGCTTGTGATAAATTTGAATCTACTCCAAATGTGCACACACTAGTCTGAATTACTGACTAAATGAGTCGTTCTGCAGACAGACACATAAAATGGGATGTGCCTCTGAGTCACTTTCATTTTCATCTTTGTTCTTCTGCCTGTAGTGTGCTAGCAATCACTCACATTCACTCTCTCATGAAAATATATTGGTGTTGCCCTTCAGCTCTCCTCAAACTTGGAAGACAAGGATCAATCTGGCTTTTAGAAAGTTAGAAGATTGTATTAACCCCCAATGACGCACATTGGAATCACAGCAGGAAGTAATGGACCTCTCAATTCTAAGGTTTATAAGTTGGCTTTTTTCAAGAACATATGACCCAAGTCACCCTATCCATTCCCATAACAGCCTTTCTCACATAATAATCCATTTCGACCCACTGTGTTCAAGTGAATCCATACATTACAAAATAGAAAAAAATCTATTTCTGTCATGCTTTTGGAGCCACACTGTTGCAAGTATAACCCAACATCACCACTTGGCAGCCAATTATATCTTATTCATAGAACTAGTTATGTTAGTCATATGGCACTAATCTTTAGGTAAGTTTATTGGGACAGAAAATTTAAAAATAAAAATTTCAACCAAACAGAATTAGGTTCCCCGGCACAAATTTATATTACTGAAATCATACCTAATTAAATGTATCCTCTAGAAAAATAATATCAAGTTTACACAGAAATTATAAAATCGAAATACAGTTTTGCAAGAGAAAACTCTCTCAATGATAGACCAGCTACTAAAAAGTAGACTACATTGAAAAATAGGTGTGAAAGTCTTAGGCGTGTTCAAAAGTTTCCTTAAGCCTCTACCAATATATTAACTGAAAAAAAAATGAATAAATAAATAAATTTAAACAAGTGAATTAAAATCTTAACATCTTTTTTGTTGTTGAAAACGTGTTCTGTGAAAAAGGTAAAAAGCAATGAGCTTTCTGTTCCACAAAAACAATTGTTTTTTTTTTTTTTTTTAATGCATAGTCATGTGGTACTTAGGTAGCCCAAGCTACCTAATTTTAAGCATGAAGTAAATAAACACTTAAGCTGCCACTGTCAAAAAACAGAAACTATCATAATTCTGCATATGATGTTAAGATTTTTACAAATAATTCTTAATAGTAGAAGCATGCACGTTACAGAGAAAGAGAGCTGCAGTATAACTCGGCCATTTCTATTAACTTGAAATGTAAGCAGACTGAATGTGCCAACCAATTTACAGGGAAATGAGTCTTTCCCTAGAAAACAATTTATTTATTAGATGGTACATTAACATTTTGCTTTAGCAACATCTAAGAACTCTGTTTGCTATATGATAAGCAGGAAACTTAGAAAAGAAACTTGAAGATAAAACATGTATTCAAGATACAAGTTCCAGAATAAACAAAACTACTCCACTTGCAGCATACAGATGATGTATCATCACCATTTGTCAGTGAGGAAGAGCTGGAGACAGATATTAAAACCTTTTCATAAGTCCTTCACAGTTCATTTATTTCATATGTCAACAGTATCTAAAGTGTATGCAGTTTTTTAATGTTTAAAATTCATCGTCTTCAGATCCTTTGGTGGTCTTTATGATGATCTCAAATAAAGAATCCTTTGAAATACTGGATTTCTGGATTCTCTGGACGATTCTTGATGTTATGTCTAGAATAAACACAACTACAGAAGATCAGCAGCATCCTCAGAGTGTTGGTTTATTATTAAAGTTGCACATGCCCATGGAAGAAATTTAGAAAATATATATAAACAAAATTAATAAGAAAGTAAAAGTAATCTGTATTCCCTCCATCTGAAGATCTTGGCATAAATCCTTCCCATCTTTTTTGTTATGAACATATACATCTCTGTTAATTTATGATATTAACAAAGTATACTTATGACTGAATGCACTATTCCATTTATTACATGCAAATATTATATATTATTGCTATTCATACCTCAATGATATACAGTCTTATATGTCATTTAATTTTTTTTAAATAGCATGTTAATAAATGTTGATCCCCCACCTCTTAGGCAAGTAAATATGAACAAGTAAATGGTGATGAAAACACGAATTGCTAAGAGGAAAAAAGTATGATACCTTTAAAATATATACACATATATTTTCCTCATATATATTTATGAGAAAGAGAATCTCTTACAGATTGCTTTCAATGAAGACAATATTGCTTTTAAAAATTTATTTCTGATTGATGAGATTATAAATCATGCAATAAGGATTTTAGATCTAATATTATAAGTGATATAACAAAACTGCATCTATATGTGTCTCAGTGCTATAAACAATGAGAAAATGGCAAGAGATAGAAAATATTTGAATAAAGTAATAAATTGAAAAATGCCACGTAGTAAACATATAACCTCTAACTAGAAAAACAGATGTATGGAGTACATTAAAACTTCTTGAGGCATCAATGTTCCAAAATTTCTAAGAAGGAAGTGGTGATTTGAAATTGTTAGTAAGTGCCATGGTCTGCATAAAAATGTGAAAGTAATAGAGCAGGAAACATCAGCATATCTTGCTACTACATGAAAGAATGCTAAATATTTGAAAAGATAATTAAGAACATGTGTTATTTTCTTGAACAGGTCTTTAGCACTGATTAGATTGGTCTATTATAAAAACTTATTGATTGTATATTCATTTGAAGCGGGGGAAATGGCTTTAAGGCAGCAAACATCAAGCTAATTATTTCAATGCTTCAGTGGACGTCAAGAAAAATCCCATAATTCTCTAAAATCCTAAACATTTTTTTTGTGGGAAAAGGAATTAAATCTCCAGTTTCTAGAGTTAAAATGTTTAAAAATGAATATCTTCTATAGTCGAAAGCATAATTAAAATGTTTATTAAGTTGAACATGATTTAACAGAAAATTGCATCAAAGTGTTGCTAAATCTGTACAATACTCTTATTCAGTAATCACCATTCTATGTTTATATGATGTTTGAGATCCTATTTCCTTCCAGCAAGATTTTATTCCTTTAATTCATGAATTAATATAAGAGCAAAGCATTCAAGAGCTACCGAAAAAGGATATATGCTTAACCATATAGCATATTTAATTGATAAATAATCCTCAATTTACATAGAATAGTTTTTGCTTTAACAAAAATTAAATAATTTATGAATAAATTAATCAATGCACTCTTGATTTAATGTATGAGAAAGTATAGAATGAGGCCACATTTAGTGTTTAAACTATCACTTTAGTGGTAATAGATTAAAACATTGAAACATCCACATAACTTTAGGTTTGTATTTTAATTCAGTTCAAATCCCCTATCTACTAACACTTGCTCTCAGGATCATCAGCGAAATACTTCAAAGCATGGCTGGCATCACTGAGTGATGATGTGGTGTAAAAGAAAGTGATGGGAATAAATATGAGGCTGACTCCAGAACACTTGAGCTGAGCAATTCCTTATTCCAGGCTTCAAACTTCCCTGATGAAGCAATGGAAATCAATCATTTCCTTAGCACAAAACTTGACCTTCAGAAAAGGGTTGAATGATTTGCTGCAACTTTATAAAGAGGTGCAATGAGACCTTCATTAATAGTCCACTCAGCTTATGTCATTTTTTTTTCTAAAGTGATCTTGAAAGAACCTTCAAAAGAACAGAGGTCAGAATCTGATTAAAATTACATCTGATTAGCCATCCTTGACTCAGTCTCTCCAAAATTTCCACAAAAACATACCAATGATACAAAGAGATGAAATCTCATCAAAATACTGAAAAATAATGCTGACAAGTCTTTCACTAGATCTTGAAGGAAATTCCACTGAATATATGACCTTATAGAATTGAATAAAGAATCACAATTTTTAGAAAATTCATGGTTTAATGCTTAAAGAGAGCAAAACTGTCTCCAAAAAACAAAACAGAGAAAACCACTCTTCTACCATGACATGAATCCTGATTCAAAGGCTCATGACAGTCTTTTCTGTATATCTACACCCCAGATTATCTACTGAAGTACATATTAAAACATAGATTCCAGAGCCCCATCCAAGAAGTTTTAAGTAAAAACATATAGGTTTAGCGATAGAAATAAGCATTTTAATAAGCATTCATGACACATTAAAGTTTGATAATCTACTCTATATCATGAAAATTCTTTTTTTAAAAAGTAAAAATTTTAAAAATAAAGTAGTATACAGGTGATATAAATTCTGACCTTAAGAACGTGACAGGAATAATATTTCTATTGAATTTTCCCCATCTGCCACCACCATTTAGCCCACAGATTCTCTTTATATACAGATTTCATGAAGACTTTCTCTATTAATGTTGACATGGAGATTCCAAGAAGATCTTTATTTGCAATATTTTGGGGTAAATCCCCATCAATCTGTTATTCAAGTCCCTCAAATCAATTAACTTCACATTGGGTTACAGAGAATAAACAAAAAATAAAAGATCATTGGAAATCATATGCCTTAACAGAAGATATAAATTTCTCAGAGATCCACCTTAGACCAGGAGTAGAAATTTCTTATGCAATCTAGGAAGTGAGTTTGTTGCTTGTCCTGCCCAGGTTAACAAAATTAGAAGAGTGAGCTGTCCCTTAACTTTATAAAATGGTTATTTTCTCATTTTAGTCATTAAGATAAAATATATAAAATCCTCTATATGAACGAATAGGTTTTTAAAACTGATCTATAGTCACATAATATAGAAACCCATCAAGTGAGTTAAGATCCTGGAATTTTCATCTCTAGACCATATCTATATATTTTCAACTACAGATGTTATTATTGTTTCATTGAAAGCACACATCCAAAATTCATCAAATGTAAAATTCTTGGTATGACAAAGTATTAGCTAAACTGAAGTTAATGTTTGCATAGCTCACCTGCAGTTTATCCATTCAATCCTGGTTAAAGCATGTCAAATCA
The DNA here is from genome assembly GCF_000151845.1 of Pteropus vampyrus. Taxonomy (NCBI): domain Eukaryota; kingdom Metazoa; phylum Chordata; class Mammalia; order Chiroptera; family Pteropodidae; genus Pteropus; species Pteropus vampyrus. The sequence continues at coordinate 5,682,193 of NW_011888884.1, read as the reverse complement.
CTTCATAAAAATAAGGGTACCTGTAGGCACTCTGGATAAAAATGTTTACTGAGTCAATCCTCAGGGATGTCACCTCGATAAAAATGATTGCGATTAATGAGGAAATGTTAGTCAGTGATGTGGAGCAGTCAGAATGCCATTGTTAAGGTTAGCTAGAGAGAACACCAGTTTTTTTGGATAGGAAATGTAGTCAAGATAATTCAGTGACAGGTTGTGTATTCTAGATGAGAGCAGCATTTCCCCAAGCCCTCCTGGTTGGCCCTAAAACAAAGAGGACCAGGGGGAGATCTAGAAGGAATAAATAGATAAATAAACACAAAGCCACCACCACCAAATCTCACTCAAACGTACACACCCAAACACCAACACCAAAAACTCTGTATTTGTAACATCATTGAAGAAGTAAATCTGTTTAATTTTATTTTGGGGGATGTGAATATTTTCAACAAGCATCTCCAAAAGTATCTTTGGATCAATCCAACTAATCATTTAAGAATCAGAAGTGGAAATTTTAAAACTGGTTCACGTTCATGGGTAAGAAGATTTGTATTCATGGAAGACATGTAATTTAGATGAATTATATGTTTTCTCAGACTGGCTTAAGCATTGTCTGAATTTAAAACAGGCTCAAAATTGGTGCCTCTTAAATGTGAGTTGGGTTCTCTTTACTATAGAAAGACCTCATAAATCTATGTGTGTGTGAGATTAATAACTGGGAGTGCATAATAAGTGCCTGAATGAATAAAAAGGAAATATAATCCATGAGGAGCAGGCAGAAAGGGCAGGAAATACTTGTGAGGAATTAGGACAATGAACGGTGTTTAAAACAGCACAAACTTTTCACACCCCTTCAACTATATTTGCGACCTACAGTGCATCAAAAAAAGGGATTAAATGGAAAGCTGTGTTATAATTTAAAAGTAAGATTTATCACTATAAATGATTGGAATGATCTTAAATATATTTTATTGAATTTTAAGCTACAGAATCTGAGTGAAGTACATTACTGTGGCTATAAATTAAAGATGTATGTTCACATGATAAATATTGGGTTAAAGGTTAATTTATCTAATTAAGGAGATAAAGAAAACTTTCCTGGAGGAAGTACAATTGTGATTTCTCTTGACAAAAATCAGTAAGATTTTAACATGTTGAGTTCACAAATTTCGGAAAATGGAAATAACACAAGCAAAGCCTTGAATAAGGAAAGAATGGAGACTAGAAAAGCACTTCTGAATAGGGGAAGAATGTGAAGTAAAGCTAAAAATATGTATTAACTCTTCTGTACAGAAACTTAATTCAGTGGGGCAAAATAATCAAAGATTGGGGCCCCTGGAGGCATGCAAGTAACAGTCACATAACACAGCTTATAGGCACTGGCTGCCCTCAGGAGGTAGTCAGTTGAGCTCTGTATGCTCAGGAAAACCTACCAGCTTAGTCAGTTTAATGGATTAAAAATGGAAGAATGCTGTAAGAGATGCAGAGGTAAGAGCTGAACTGGAAAGTACATAGAGCCATTTTAGCCCACAAACAGTGGGGGGAAAAAATGACACCAGGGTGAAAAGTGATACTGTACATATTGGAAGTGGGAACTGAGAGAAGTTCCCTGGGAAATTTAAGAAAAAGTCAAAAAAAGGTTAAGAAAAGGTCAGATTAAATCATGGCCCCTACCTCTCTTTGGTCCCTTCATGGACATCTTAATTTAGCTCTGCTTAAGGATAAGAATCTTGGCAAGATTCTTTAGAATAACAATGTTTTTATAGGGTTTTTTTTTTCCCCCTATTAGTATGAATTCTAGTGACTCTTTGTACAATTCATTATCAGATCATGAGCACTCTGGAATTAGAGTTACTATGAAGTAATGAGTATAATATAGTAATGACAATAGTGTTGGAATAATTTGATTTCAGAATGCAAGTATTGGTATCAACTTAGTAAAAATTTAATGCAATTCAGTCATCGATGATAAACCCAATATATCTAATCAATTTGAGCCTAGGTAGGAGTCTTAAGTTTCTTTTATCTCAAAAATATTTTCTTTACCTTCAGAATCCCCCAAATTTTGCAACCTTATTTTTTTTCTTCTCCTTCACAGAGAAACCTTTATGATGGTTTGTCTACGTATTATATCACTCTCTAGTTTCAATCAATCACAAAGGTCTGTCTATTCTATTTCTCAACCATATTTTCCAACCTTATATATGTCTCTATCCTCCAGCTATGTCCTTAATATGGGCCACTGCTTTTTTTTTTACTCATGGATTATTGAATAATTGGTTCCTAATTGGTTCTACACATTTCCCTTAGAGGTTTGTTCCCCTCTAATCCATTATCTAAACTGCAGCAAGAATAATATTTTTTTTTCTAAAACTTAGATCTGATTATGCCATCACCTATTTAATAGTTTAAATTTCTGTAATAGTTTAAATTTCTCAATATACCACGGCAGGCCCTGACCCCTGCATCCCTCTGGCTATATCTCTCATCACTAAGCTTTCACACTTTACCGTCTAGCCAGACTTGTCAGTTTTTACTTATTGGAGCAGGCCATGCTCTTTCAGGCCTCTGGACCCTTCATAATTTGGAGCCCTTCAGTCCTCGCTGTTCTGCCTAACTCCATCCTACTCTACAGGACTCACTTAGACATTACATCCTGCAGCCTTACCCCATACTGTTCACATTATAGAACTTGCCAGTTTGTTTTAATTGCCTCTTTGTATCTTCACTAGCCTTTTAATTCCAAGAGGGCAAGGGCAGTATCTGTGTTATTCACTAGGGAATTTTCATCTCTTAAACCAGTACTTGCCATATAGTAGCACTCAATAAATATTTTTTAATTAAGTGAATAAATGAGTGGGGGCACAGAAAAGTCCTTAAGATATCTTGCTGTGTTCTGCTCAGCATCAATCAAAACAAATATCCATTCCAAGAATGTGATAAAATTTCAGAATATAATAGCCTTAAGGGACAGGGAACCTAAAAGATATTTAAAACGCACACACACACATATACACACGCACACCCCGCAAAGTGAAAGATTTCAAATTGCAACAAATGGCTTAATTGCATTTGTTTGCTTCAAGTAAATCTAAAGACTTTTCAAGCCATACTATGATTATTATATGATAGCTTAAATATTAAATATTTGATATAAGAATAAGTAGGCTGAAGTAGCAATGTGAATAGGAACAAATGCTATCAGAATATTTGTCCTCCTTAAGAAATCTCATTTAAAGGTTAACCTTGCTCTTTGCTTTTATTTTATTTGGATTTAACAAATCAAACATTATTGCAAGCTGTTTCTCTGAAAGTAAAAGCAATCACTCAAAACTAAAAATCTATTAGAGAAGATTAAAATAGTGCATACTTTTACCATGTATCAAAAATACTACTACTTTCACCAGGATTCCTACCCTGATAACTTTTTGTGTCTCCAAGTCTTCACCAGTTAAGTTCTGACATAGAAAATATCGATATAGGTTATTTCATCAGGAATTCTGAATAGATAAGGAATTATTTGGAAGCTGCTCACTCATCAGAGTTGACACAAATTATTCCCGACACAATATAATGAATACTTGACTGCGACAGACCTTCACCTAGATTTTGAGTGTTATTCTGCTGCTACATTCATTCAGATGTTACAGTCACATATTTATATCTTGCCCACTCACTTTCAAAGATTACCATTCGTTGCATATATATTTGGATAGGCATTCTTACACATAAGGACCTAAAAACAAATCTGTAGTTTTGAAAACTTAATTTTCTCCTAACATCTTTACTAGAAAACTTTTATAGTACTAGCCTTTTTATATCACCTGGTACTATATCGTGAAGATAACAGCAGGTCTGTACTACATATATTAAGTAATACCAAACATTATACATGGAATTTGGTTAAAACACTGTACTCCAGGGAGCAATCTCAACCTTTATTTTGTGTTCTTAAAGATAGTGTGCCATCCCTAGATCTTTAGTCTCTCAAAGTTCTGTATTATACAGAAACCTGCTGCTGTTTATGCTAATTTAAGGTCATTGCTTCTGCTAGCTTCAGTTCTCTTCCATAACTCACTTATTCGCAACCACAATTCACTTGTTTCTTAGATGTTTGACTTGTAGTTAAATATTTTTCATACATTATTTTTACAATGAAAGATCCTGACCTTTAGAACCAGGTGAATTTGACCTGGGATGGAGGAAGTTATTCATTCCTAGATTAACCAAGCATAATTTTTTAAACCACGACAAGAGGATTTTACAGAACAGCTTGAAGCTTTGGCAAATGAAGGCAAAAGGTTTTTAAACCTCTATGTTTAAATAAAGGTCTCATGGCTTCTGCACCCTTATTAAATTAAATCGGCTGCCTGTAAAACATACTTGCATGCTTAGCATTATCAATTTACTTTCTATTTGTCACAGTATGAAATGTGTCATATTGAAAATTGGCATAATTCTAATTGACATTGACCCATGTCAACTGTGGATTAGCAGTTTTGCTTCGGTGATTGCCTCACGAGTGGGAAATGCCTAATTGCTATAATTTCATTTTGAAATAGATTGCAGCTAAACTAATCCAGCTAGAAACGGCAACCTGCTCCTTGAAATGAGCCCTTATTTACTTTACTATTTATAATTGAGGCTAGAAAACACTGTAGAAAGAGGTAAAGGATAACTGGATCCACTTTAGGAATTCAGAACCTATCACTGGGTTTGCTATGAGCTTGCATGGCCTTGAATGAGACATTTGTGTTTCAAGGCCTCAATTTCCACATCTTTAAAATAGGGTTGGATTGAACTGTCCTGAAAGTCCTTTATAACCCTAAAAAGTCCTGACTTTAAATCATTACTCAGATTGCATTTTTTAATTCAACAGGGAAATCATGGTATATTCTGTTTCTTGAACATGATTTATTTCTGCTGGAAGCTTCACATTTGCTCAAAGATCTATCATTTTGATCATATTTTTATGCAAATTTTTATGTGCACGTAGTGATTTTAATGCAAATCGATACTCTGGGGTGAGATTCAAATGGTTTATTAAATAATACTTTTTAAATTTGACTATTTGAATTTAATATCCCTAAAGTTATTGCAGATCAAATGGTATCCAGTCGATTGACAAATTTCTAACACCTGATCCAAATAAACATCTGCCAAGGGACTTTTATACCGAAGCAGATTTGGAGGTTTTGTTATTGTTTTGTTGTTGTTGTTGTTGTTGTTGATTTGTTCTTGATTTTTTTTTTTGGCTTGGGATTGGAGTTGTTTTCTTTTCAGGTTGCCTTTGTTGATTTTGTTTAATTAATTAACATTCCAATATCATGGACATTTGGTTGGAATAACACGTTCATATGTCAGTGTGAACTGACCCAAGTAATTCCACTAAAGTCTATGAAAAATACAAGATAGATGTATGCCTGCTACTAAAATGGAGTAATAGTATTGGGTTGACATCCATTGCTCTACATCTTACCTTCTGTATGTGCATGTGCCAAATATTAATAGCATAGAGAGCATAGAACAGCAACACAGGTAAAGAGGAGGAATAAAAGCTGTGTTTTATTATTTATGAAGATATGATTACTGGCACTTTTTCAAAAAGCTGTTTTCAGTGGCCATTTTACAGGATAAATCCTTTTACTTAATTTACAGGGTCATTCATGTTCTGACCCTTGCCCAGTTCTTCAGCCTGTTGTATATTATTTCTTCATTTCTCATTTTATCTCAGCCCCACTGACCTGTTTTATTTATTTTCTGAATATGTCTTTACTCTGGGACTACTGCTGTCTCCTTTGTATAGTGTGTCCTCCCTTTCTTGTTTACCTGACAAAATCCTCCTATTCATCTCAATCTCAGCTATAATATTACTTTATTCATCCACTGTTTTATTTGAGCAATATTTATAAATACAAGAGTCTGACGTAGATGCCGGGAATGGTCCTGAAAGCTTACGATTAAATCAAATAAGCCAGCAATTACAGATAGTTTAAGAGTTTTATGAAGGGAAAATAAAGAGGTTTATAAGGAGGCACGGGTAACCCAGTCTGGTAGAGGAAGGGAAGGTGCAATGAATGCTGTGGTGTGCTACCCAAATCCACCCTTCAGGACTGAGATAGCCATTAACCCAACTTCGGGGAGTAGTGGCAACCAGCAGCTCAGAGCTGAGACCTTTTAGTGGAATTGCTCTTTGCCGAAGGGAAATTTACACCCCCTTTTCTCAGTCAGTTCAATGTGGGGTCGAAGGGTATAAAGATTTGCCTCTTTGTATCAATCTCTGGCTGTTGCAACTTTCTGTAGGATGATCTATCTGAGGCCTCTGACACAATGGCATCACAGTGCATTTTGTGTCCAACGCGGCTTTCCTCACAACTTTTCAGATATGATCTTAAGAGCATTTCCCCAATAAACCTCCACATGCAAATTGCCATGTCCGAGTGTGTTTACATGGGAATCAGACCTAAGATAGAAGAAGGGATTATAGGAGGAAATTAACATCTAGGATAACAGTTAAACGATGAGTTAACCAGGTGAAGAAAGTGGGGGGCAAATTCTATATAAAGAGAACAGCATGTGCAAATTCCCAGACAAGAAGGGGAAAGCATATTTTCTTTCATTTGCTTGTTTGACCGTGAAGCTTTTATTACTTACAGAATGTAAGGTAAGCAGCAAAGAGAGATGAGGCTAGATTGTATAGTAAAATCTGAATCATGAAAGACAACCACATAAGCCAGCTGTAATTTAGACTATGTCTAAGGCTTGAAGCAACTATTATGCTGGAGTTGGTACATCTTTGTAGTTCTCATATAGATCTAGATACAAAAAAAAAAAAATACATAAGGAACACAGCTTTTGCTAGATATACTACAGAATTCAAGCCAAGGAAATGACAAGAAATGTTTCTTTGCCTAGAAAGAGTTCAGTTCAAGGAAAAAATATATCCTGCACCTATGAACAAGTGTAATGATCATATCTAGATTAACTATATGGTTCAGTAATTTCCAAACTAAGAAATTGACATGAAACAATTCCTGAATCATTGCATGCCTTACAGAGCCCAGCAAGGAAAATGTTAATGTGGTTTTTAAATAATGATTTCTTAATGAGAGGCACACCAGGAAAGGGAAAAAAAATCTATCGTAATTCTTCAGACACACAAATAAAAGGTATTAGTATCTCTGGAAAAATTAAGTTGAAAGAATACTTGAGACTATAAAATAAATATTTCAAAATTTAGGTGGATAAAAAAAGAAATTACTGTAAGGGAAATAAACAGACAAATGTGTAAAAAAAATCTACAACTAAATGCTTTCTAGTTCTTGAATTTAAAAATGCAGTGAAAGTTTTAAATAGATTAGACATGGCAATATTTGAACTGGTTAAAGAGGTCTGAGGACAATACACAGATAAAGAGAAAAACAGAAATGTTCTAGGAGAAAGGTCTGCAACTTCTATCTGAGCTGGAACTTAGAGTGAGGTAATAACTTCTGTACAACAGAGAAGCTTCCTTAGATTATATATACTTGGTAGTTGGTATTGTACCTCAAAAATTCTAGGGCAGTTGATACAACTCCAACTACTACCCTACCATAGGGCAGAGTATATTCCTCCAGCATATGTACTGGGCATCTACATGAAACATACAATAAATAAGAACTTTTTTAGGTTTTAATATTGAAAAGATTTAATAGCAGCCAATTAGATAGAATAATTGCTCAAGTTATAGAAATACACTGAATGTAATGTGACTAACTAAAATCTGACATTTGAACAATGGTTGCTACTAACCCTGAGACTAATCCACCTTAATATATCAATCTTCATCAAAAGAAGAGGCTATTCTGGTGCAAATGAGGGAAGTAAATTAAAATAACCACCATGTTACACAAAAGAATATCAGTGTATAATGCAAAATCAAGAAACATAAAAGTAAACAAAGAATAAGAAAAAAAATAATATCTTTAACTGTGTTTGCCCAAAATTTTCTCTAATTTCTTTTTGGAGGCAGAATTAGAAGGTATTACTACATTGGAAAATTGTCACTATTATTAACATTTTATATATTTATGTAAAATACAGATATATATTACATTATATATAATTTGTATTTATGCTGTTTGTTATACTTTCTAGTTATATTAATCAGCATAATCTGCCTCGTTATTTGTTTTGAGTTAAAAATAAGTGCTCCTGCTATTATTAAAGAAAATAACTAAACCAAGTAGACAAAAAAATGAAAATTACAAGTTTCTGTTTCTCAGAGAAGAGAGCCAGTTCAGATAATCTTGTCCAATAATTCTCATCTATGATGTTGAGCTCTTACAAGATATTATTAGGAACAAGCAGAATGACTACATAAACTTTTCCATGAAAAAGTTTTTTCCTCTGTGAAAATAATAAGAATGACAAAAAAAAAAAATCACCAAGGTCCTATCCATTGATGAATATATTATGTATTGAGATTATATTGAGATAATTATTTTATATTTATAAGAGGAAATATCTTTAGGTTATTACTAATAAACTCATTAGATGTCAGTTAAAGTGAAATAAATGTACTGCACAGAGAATGGAACAGCTAAACTCAATCTACGGTTCATCTATACTTGGATCCGCGCTCACTCTAGTTAATTTTATGTACCTCTGTCAACATACAGATGCTTTATATGGCCTTTAGAAATAACCATATGAGAAACAGGTCTAAATATTTGTATCCTCTATTTGCTATTTCTTTTCCTTATGCAAATACTTATCTTACTAGTTTTTAAATTTAAAAAAAATCTTCTGACTTTTCCAATATTTCAAAGTCACTGAAAATGAGAGAAATAAATACCATCTGTTACTGCAAATCTGCAGCTATTTCATAAGGGTGGTTCTCATATGTTTTTATAATTTGGTTCTGGCCATTTCAGCAGATTGCAAACTCTTCCAGGACCTAGATTTTGCAATTTTACTGACACCCAGTACTTATAAACTTTAGCATTATATTAAAACATATATCTAAGGCATATCATATAGAGAATTTTTGTGTATTTTCAATTGTTGTGATACAGATTTTAGAAAATCAATCTAACTCCAGCCTTATGTTTACTAAATTTTCCATTGTAGCCATTCACCTTCATTACTTAATGTTTGCAAAATAGTTAAGTATGAAATGATAAGCCATCCTGTTATATTATCTTCAAAGAGATAATTATATCTATCTTTAAAATATAAAAAACCATCTGTGGTTTGACTCCATTTGGCAATTGAGGACAGGGGCTTCGGTATTGAGGGGGAATAATGGATAAAGTATTTTTAAAAATAAAATGTATCCTACATAAAGTGGGAAAGTGGAAAATTGTTTTAGGTCTTACGAATAGACCTGTAGATAGTTTACCCTGTGAGCTGTCTCCAGTATTACCCTCAAATTGCCTTATGGGCATCTTGGTTCCTCCATTCAGAACTGAAAATTGCTTTCACCATGAAACTTTTTTATCTACTTTTTCTACAATTTCTTACCCACATCTATATTTGTTGAAGTTTTGAGTCTCCACTTAGTAATGTCATTGAATTTTTAGTTGTATTATGACATCATGATTATTATCCCCATTTTACAGATCAGGAACCTAAGGCTCAAAATGCAGTCACAGCACTTACAAATGAGTGACATGATCTAAAAAGAGCAAGAGTCAGGCATCTGGATTCTGGCCCTGGCTCTTCCATTGTGGCGGGTCTTTGGACAAGTCACTAATTCTCTCTGAGCTTTTTTCAGTTGTCTGTAAATGAGGTTCTGGACTCTCAGAAATATTTCTGTGGTTTCCTCAAGCCCTAAAATATACTGAAATTCCTTAAAGAATAATATGAATAGTGAAAATTTCAGTCATCTGAAAAATGGACTTATTCATAACAGGAAGGGAGAGAGGGGCACCTAGAACTTGTAAGAGCCCTTTATTTCCATGCCTTACATTTTTACGAGTTGTCCCAATTTCATACAGTTTTATACACTTTAATGAAGATTACTTAGTAAAAGAAATACTAAGTATATGTCTTAACATAATTATACAAAACTATTTATACTTTTTAGGACTTCCAACTCTGGAAACATTTTTTCTGTTAGATCATTAGTTATAATTTTGGTCAGGAAATGTGGACTCCATAACTAGTCTCGTATAATGCCGGGGGTGTGTAGAAATGAAAGTAAAAATATACATATGCTTTTGCGGAGTTTTGAGTTTGATCAAACTACGACTCTCAATCTCTCTGTGTAATATATGAGGATTTCTTCAAGTAAGAAAATTCACAGAGCTAAGTTTCTCAAAAACAAAATGGGATGATTAACAGAATACTTACAGAGTACGGACCATAGTCCCTAAACACTGCAACATTCTTCCAACATGCAAAACTATACATTTTTCACTTACCTTTTTTCAAAGAACAAAAGAGAAAATATTGAAAAAGTTAAGTGCAGAATAACAACCAAAATATCAGACTACGTTATAAATGTGGGTTCTCTACATTCAAATCACTCCAAATTTCATAAATTTAGATTGATCTTGTGCAATGTAATGTGTGTTGAAGTAAAGATTGTAAGAAAGCAACAGTAAGTATATGTAAATAATATAAATATTTACTTGTATTAATATCATGTATGTATTTTATACACAGTAAGTCTTCACTTAACGTCACTAATAGGTTCTTGGAAACTGTAGCTTTAAGCAAAATAATGTATAATTAAACCAATTTTACCATAGACTAATTGATATAAACAAGAGTTAGGTTGCTACAGCATATTTCTAATAATAGAGGCATCACTAAACTTCTAAATAAAGACCTAAAACACCTTTAATGTTACACATTGACATAAATGTGAACTGTATGTACATTTAAGAAAGATTAGCAAAAACGAGTAAGAGAATGATTTTCCAACCTGCTAATTCCAGTTCAGGGTTGTGGGTGGCAAGAGCCCATCCTGGCAAGTCAGAGTGCAAGATGGGTCCCACCCTGGCTGGACAGGACACCCTTCCATTGCACAGCACACACACACACACACACACACACACAAACTCACAGTCACTCAGACTGGGACATTGTATACATGCCAGTTCACCTCACGTGCCCATCTCTAGGATAGGGGAGGAAATCTGAGTCCTCTGAAGAAAACCCGTGCAGACACGGGGAGAACATGCAGAAAACAAAGACAGTGGCCTCAGCGTGGTATTGATATTTTTCTTCCCCCTGACATAACGAAACATTGAACGAAGTAACGTTGTTCAAGGACCTGCTGTATATATGTAATTGCGTGGGATTGCATAGTAGGTGGTGTAAGCCAAACTTCTTTAGGAGTCTAGGAGGAGGGGCCTTCAGAGGAGCTGCAGCACCCAGGTACTTCTCATCCCAGGGCTCCCCTGCCAGCCCCAGTAGATCTGAGATCCCACAAGATTGCAATTTCTCCCAGAAGTGCACTGAGGGCAACAGCACTTCTGGCCTCATTCATTGATTCTCTCAGCTGCCGCTAGCGCTCAGTGCATCCCAGCTCATCCTCTCCCTGCCCATCCATCAGGACAGGCGCAGCTTACTACCCTCACACACCGGAAGTTATCTAGCCGCCGTGCAGGTAACTGAGTCTTGTCTGCCTTTACTGGAAATCCCACACTCCACCCACTCAGCCCAGACCCTGGCTTCTTGTTCCTGCTTCCAAGAGCACTAGAAATCCAACATAGAAACAAGTAGATGTCAATAGTTGGATCTATATAATGATAGGTAAGTTGCCTAACATCTCTGTACCTCATTTTCCTCATATGTAAAATGGAGGTAACAGTGCCTTCCCCATAGGTAGGGTCGTTTTGAAAATTAAAGGTGTTAATATATACCATTATGCTGTACACTTGAAACTAATATAAAAGAATATGGAATGCCAACTCTAATTGAGAAATAAAAAATTTTAAGTGTTAATATATGCAAAGTAGTGTCTACCACATAGTAAGCTCAAATAAATATTGAGTGTAATTCTTACGATTTCATCATCAGTATCATCATCGTCGTCGTCATCAGCAGCAGCAACAGCAGCAGCATCAACTGCCATTTATTCCTGAAGGTAAGAAATTATCCATAGCACATTGGCGTGGTTAATACTATTTAATGTAATCGCCCATGGTCACTTTTGCATCTAGAAGAGAGGAGAAGTTAAATTGTTTTATAATATATACTACTCTGTGAAGAAGGCTCTGTGAGAAAGAAATCACTGAAACCGATGAGCTAAACTTGTCTTCTGTGGAAATCTACAAGATGGTTCTTGGAGAGGTAAAGATTAGTTATTCACCCAGAAACCTAAGACATACATATTTAGAACAAATAAGTACAATGGTCTGCCAAATAAGCTTTTGTTTTCCTGCCTTACGATAGACCTTTCTGTGCGGCATTAAGCCATAGGATCTCACTGCAAGGAACCATACTTGCATCCTTGATGAATGTCACTCAGCCACTGTGTTGGGAAGCCAAAGGCACAGTATGTACAAGGATAAGATAGTGAAAATTTTCTAGAACATTGGATATAGAAAAGATAGTCTAAAAAGACATTTTCTTAATATTTAAACTTCTTTCCATTCCTTAGACAAATTGACATTGCTATGTAAATTATTTGCTACGACTTTGGTTATTACCTCCTATTGCCTTATTTAGAATTTTCCTATTTACTATCATAATAGTAAATAGTAATAGTTTAATATTGAGGGTTGTTTTCAAGCTTTTTCTACCAGATTTCCATTATCATTATAAATCATTACATAGTTTTCTGTATTTCTTATTGCTCTGGAAGGGCAATTATAATATTGAAAATACTATATTAAACTTAGAAGTTTAAATTAATATGTTACCTAAGCTATTTGTTCAGTTTATCTTAGTATTTCCTTAGTGTTGTTTTTCATGTCTATCATCTACATTTCTTTGAGTCAATTTATGACAGTGTTTTTAATACAGTCCACAATTTTAGATATTTATTTTATCAGTCAGGGGTCTCTAGAGAAACAGAACCAATAAGATGTGTGTGTGTGTGTGTACTTGTGTGTGTGTCTATACGTATGTAAAGATTTACTTTAAGAAATTGGTTCATGATTGAGAAGGCAGGCAAATTCATAATTTATAGGTTAGTTTGGAAGGCTAGATACTCAGGCAAGATTTTTATGTTACAGTGTTGAGTCATAATTCCTCAATTTTTGCTCTTAAAACTTTCAACTGATTAGATGAGGCCCACCCACATCATCAAAGGCAATTTTCTTTATTCAAAGTTAACTGATTGTGATGTTGAACACATATACAAAATACTTTTACAGCAACATCACATTATCTAGATTATTGTTTGACCAAACAACTGAGCACCAATGGCTAGCCACATTGACACATAAAATTTAACCATCACACTTATATCTTGCTTTTTAGAATGAAATTGATACAACTTTTCTTGAGAACTGTATCTATTAGCTTAGCCTTGGTTATGCTGTGGTAATAAATGACCTGGACTCTCAGAGACTGACAAAACACATACCCTACTTATCTTTCTTGTGTTGGCTACAGCTCTGCTCCATATTGTCTTCCTTTTAGAAGCCAGGCTGATGAAGCAGCCTCTGTTTGGAACACTGCCAGTCACATGGCAGAATGAAGAAAGAGATGATGAACTTTATGCTGGCTCTTAAAGCTTCTATTTATGTCACTTGTATTCACAAAGCATTAGCCACAGCAAGTCACTTGGCCAGGCCTATCGTGGGGGTGGAAGAGAGAATATACAATCTTGAAGTCAGGCAAAAAATGAAGGTCATAAAGTCAAACCCAACATCAGTGGGACAGTGATGCATAATCCTCCCATAGTAAGGGGAAGCAAATAATAATATCATCCATCACAAGGGTAATTTTCAATGTGTTATCAAAAAGTGTTTTCAAATGTTTAAATAGCTTGAACTGTCTATAAAATTATCCTCAGTGAGTATTCACTGTGCAAACAAGGACTTACAGAAAGTAATGTTAACTTCAATGTATTTATAATAGGACAAGGTTTTTTTAATGTTCTTTTTTAGGTATGAAAGTGGTTAGTAGTTTTAAGTTGATTCTTCTACTTAAATGTTTATATGCTCTGATTAATTCTATAATTAGTAAGTTTAGTAAATATGGTTTTATGGAATATAAACCATTCAAGATAAAGATATCAAATAATTATAGGTGTTGCATTCTTTCTAGCTCCCCTTCCATTTCATCTTTAGTAATCATGATAGAAATGAGCATGAGGATGAAAAAATATGGGAAAATCTATATTAGTACTGAAATCTAGGGAAAATTCTCACTCAAATTCTAGGAAATGTGCTATTTCTAATATGAACATTTTAGGAAATAACATTTGGTCAGCTTGCCACTCACCTTCCAAGTAAACATTGTAGTCTCTTTGGATATAAATAAGAGGCCCTATACTCCAAGGATAATTCCACAGTTTTAGAGGTATAAGAATTGTAGGTAAGGACAAAATATTAGAAATGTAAAGAATATTTTACAGAAAGAAGACCCTTTTGTTGTAGAATATAGAATTTTAGGGTATCCGAGCTGATTGATACAAGGAATGGGTCTATGTCCTCAAACCCAAAGCTTGTAATGACAGGTATAGCTGTGTTAACATTAAGTGACAAGAGAATCTATACTAATGTGAGAAAAGAAGATAGGAATAATTTTAGAAATTACTATTCTAAGAAGACTAAATTCTTAGGAGGTTATGTTGAGAAGGATGACAGAAATATGAGAGTAAATAGTTTCTTTTTGATGCAGCAAAAGGCAAAATTGAAAAAAAAAGATGTAAACTTTATGACAGGCAATATATACAATATAGGCTTTATATATTTCCTACTAAGGAACATTTACAAATTTAAAAAAGAAAAGATGAAGAAATATTATTTGCATGCCATACATACATACACACATAAGAAACACCTCAAGATAGCAATTATTCTTATGTCTCTAAGAATAATTGCTGGGATCTGAATCACTGAGTTGGTTCAGAGTTCAGTCTGAACCAACTAATGGTACAATTATGTTTAGATCCAGTGTCTGGTCTCATAGAGGTAAATCTACGTCTACTCTTACTAGAGTAGGTAGCTCTCTTCTGGCATCTATCTAGGCAGTAGAAAGAGATACTTTGGGCCCCATTCAGTATAGTCTTGCTCTCTACTTCACGATGGGAGCCCATCTCCATCCTCAACCTAAATGTGGTTCTCAGCTTAAGGCCCTGACCCACATGTGTTTCAAGACCTCAGGCCCAAGGGTCTACTCTTTGTGTCTCCAGCTCCCCATGTATTATGCACCTTCAGGTCTCATTTATTACGTTGGATCCTCTGTTGCATGATCATTTCCTTTCCTTGATTTCAAAAATGACTATGTGTGTGTATATTTAAATACAAAATGATTACGAGTTTGATACAAGAGGAAAACATTTTAAAGTGTTTTCAGTCTTTATCCAAAAGAATCCAGTACTCTTTAGATACATAAAGATGCCTTTACAGAGCAAATGTTATGTTTCTCTCCTGTTTTTATCTTCTCAAATAATTGAGCCAAAGGTTACCTCTGTGTATTAGACATTAGATTGTTTATTTCTTCACTGTAGACTGAGACCTGTTAGCTCAAGTGCCTGCCAGTGCCAAACTCAAATTTTTACCCATCCAATTATTTTTAAAATAGTCTAAACAAGCAGATTTTTCCTTATGAGTTCTCTGACTCGAAGACTCCCCACTGTGCTGCAGAGGCCATCACCTAGACATGGAAGCCTCCCTCTTATATTTCTCTCCTCAGGAATTTCCCTTGCCCTCTTCCTCTCTAAGTAGGGATCTTATGCTGTAGCCTCTGAACAGACAGACTGCTGCTATGTGGGACTTCCTCTCTCATGCAGCTCTATCCATGCATCTCCCAATATAGCTTACTGTACGTTACTCCCTCTCGTGGTCTTATCTTTTTCCTTAATCATCTCAAAATCTTTCAAATCCCTATAGTTGTAGGAGAACTCTAAATTGTTCCCATCTGTTGCTTTTACACCCATATCCACGATTTTGTTTTCATTATTAATTACAAGATTTTTAAGTAGACTCTGTTCGTAAGGCCCTTTCTCATTTTTTTCCAGAAAGTCATTTTGTATATTTTAAGCATGTTCATATGGTTTCATCCAAAACCAAAATAAAATGAGAGTAAATATCTATTGAAAATGTGTTATGAATAAAAAGCATGAAGAAAGCAATCTAGTTTTATTAATAACAAAATATTACTTAAATAGCAATCTAGTAGTAATTGCTTGCAAATCAAATCAATAAAACAAAGTTTATTCAGGTGTAATAACTCCACATAGAGACACAAAATTAAATTTCTCCTTTCCTGTATCCATGCAAAACACAAATTTTAAGAATTTACCTGATAGGAATTTAATTATATGTTCAAAGAAATATTTATCTTAAGAAAAAAAAAAAAAAAAGACTTCAAGCAGCACCAGATTTTTTTCCATCCAAACAGCTATTTAATTTGAGGGAATACAGAGCTTATTTATTGCTTCCTTGCAATAAAAAGAAAATCTCGAAAAACAACTTTTAAATATTTTTGATCTCAAGATAACACATCAAGCACAAAGCATTCTATAAATGCAATTGTTCATGTCATAGGTTTTACAAATACTTGTTGCCAAGGAACAAAATTATCTTATGAAAATTTTATTAAACTGAGATTTCTTCGTATTAAAGGAGTGATTAGAATTATTTCACAAAGTCATTATGGAGCTCAAGTTTTATACATTATTATCTATTTTATCTTTCGTGTCTTTTTTATGGGAAACACAAAATAAAACTGAGTATTTACCATTATCTGAAACATTAAATAGCATACGATGTGATAATAGGACTTCTGATCACATAGAAATAATTTGCATGAACTGTAAGCTTACTCGTTGGAAAGTGTGTCTCAGGTTCTATATTATAATGATAATTCAGTTTTAAAGTTTGCATCAGGGAATATTAATTCAAATGCTTTCAGCAGGCAAGCAGGTAATATAAATGCATAAGACATTAGAGATATATAACAATCGAATGGGATAGTCACCATGGTCAAAGATAGAGTGCATGCCTCACCTAAACATCTTAAATTTCTTTTTTATTATTATTTAATCGTGGCTTAATCCTCAAATCATCTGATAGTATCACTGGCATCAGTTAGCCCCCAAGATTTCAAAATAGTTTCACATAAATTATTCTAATTAAATCTTCCAATCTTCTGATATGCAGTTTATCTCTGTTATCTAATAATAGATGAGAAATTTTTAGGACACATCGATTAATTTTCTAAGAACTCCTTCTGGCATAATATACACAGACCATGTTACAGACGCCAGAGACAGGGTTCCAAGAGACACTAGTCAACACTAACCTGGCAGACTTAACCATATCAGCAGCCCTCGTGGAATCAGCTACCATTCTTGAACCATTTTCTTCAGATCATAAGGAAAGCAAACCTAGTCAGGAAAGGGGGGGGAAAAGGTAGGAGGAATGGAAATTTGCTCTCAAAATTTTTGTCATTAAAGCATATTGTGAAGAAACCCTCCTCTGGCAGACATAACTCCTGACAGTGCGGAAAAGAGTAGAGACAATACAGTAACATCATGAATAGACCTGGGATTCAGAGGTCCTGAGTTTGATAATACAGCTTCTCTGACATAAGCTCCATGGAATTCTGTTGAATCTTATTCAGATAAACATCTCACCTTGGAAACAGAGGTCACAACAAAGCTGCTCTTACACTGACGCTGGAAGAACTCACGAAATGAGAACCCAGGTGCATAGGGGGGATCCAACCTCTGAGTCAAAGAGCCACATGGCTCTGCTCCACTAACCACCTGGCACTTTTCAAGAAATTAGGTCCATTAAATGGATGAATTATATTTTTCCTCCTAGAGGGTACCATGTAGAATGCATAGGTTTTAATTAGAAGTGTTAATGAGAAAGGATTTATTAAAGTGGGTGGTCCTTTCAATTCAGGTCAGTGTGCATATTCCAAAGGCATTCACTAGATTTTTTTTAAAAAAATAAGGCATATGAGAGAAAAAAATAGTAACACTATTCACGTATTAAGAAGTAAATTATAAAAATAATTGTAATCATTTTTTTTGTCCACTGAAAATCCCAAAATGTGATATTCTATAAAATCAGGACAAGAGATTTCCTATCCCACTGTGTTTTACATAGACTATATGTTGATTTGGCTAATAATCTTACAAGCCCCCACAAAGCACAAATGTCAATATTAAGAGTTGATGCAGGCCTTTGAGCCATGCTTCTCTTGCTCAGGCCCACTTCCACATCTGGAAGTGTACTTTCCCTTCTAATAAAGCTTTTCTTATCTGCTATAAAAAGAGAGACAGACAGACAGAGTGTATGCAATTACCACAAACCTCTCAGAGTAGGAGTAGACATAGTCTAAAAGAAAAGTGAAGATTTTTCCAGAGTATGCCTTTTACATTCACTATCATGAAGTTGCTTTCTTTGTATTTTTATCTATCATAAAAGTATTTAAGGAAAAGTGAAATCAATAAATACAACAAATTCAAATGTTTAGTCAAAAAGTGGTGTGCATATAATAAATCAAGGGTACTTCATTTTCCATTTCATTTGTATGTTAAAAGATGTGGTTTGATGGTTAATAAATAAAAGATATATTTTGATGTTTACAATAAAAATCACATTCAAGAATATAAAATTTAATGAATTAATATTTTACATAAATTCCATATTAATAATATATCCATATGCTCATATAATGTTATTTTCATAAAGAAAATAACATTGGCATGATCACTGAGGAAAAGTTAGAAGGTATTTCTATATAAAATCAGTTTATTAACATAGCATTATTTTCAATAGTCAATATTAAGAAAAGTTCAATGATATATAAATAAATATTCATTTTGAGAATTAAGCATGAGAAACATTTAATAAAACTCTTAATGTCATTCTCATACTATTTTCAGCCAAAGGTTAAAAAAACTCTAAGCAATTTAATAATATAAAGACAGTTCAATAAAAACAAAAGCATTTCATAAATGCACTATACCCTATTAGTTCTAAATTTCACCTAAGTTAGTGAAATATATGTCCCAAGGAAAGTCAGCAAAAATTTCTCAAATATGTACATATTTATCATTTTTTAAGTCCAGAAAATTTCAAGATTAAAATTTTCCATCCAATAATTTACATTTTAGGGAAATAAAAATAATATTTATTGAGTAATATTTTCCAAATTGTGCTCCAGAAAACTCAGGGGCTCCAGTGAATATAATATAATCATATATACAAAAAAAGGTGAGTTGTGAGAAGCATATATACAAACCCATGTAATACATATGCATTTTCAAGTTTTTATAATTTGTAATGTTAACCATAAATTTTCACGTAAGTTTATATTTTTTCTTGTATATGTATTTATATCTATGTTCTCATTATTGACTTTTCATAATTGTTAATTCTGTCTTGTATGTCTGGAATGAACTAGCTCTCAGTTATCTCTTTTGACCAAGAACAAACTCATGGATAAATTTATATATGAAATCTAGCTTTTATATTTTTTTCTGGTCTTTTGTTAGTTTATGCTTTTGGCCGGTTGATTTCTCTCTATCCTAATCTTAGGCTAGCATTGAATTTTAAACTGAGAGACTTTCAAAATATAAGTGTCTGCTGATTTTTATTATTTTTATTTACATACAGAACTGAATAACAATTATAAAACAAAAGCAAGAGTACAAAAGTATATAAGACAAAATAAAAAGCAACAGCTCTACCTTAATCCCACATCACAAGTGTAAATGCTTTTTCTATCATATGTATCCTTCCAAACCACCCCCCCCCATTATATATTTGGGATAAATGTTGCATATTGTATGTGTTATAAAAACATTATAATATGCAAATTTGCATATACATTGCTTTTAAACTCAACAGTATACATTGGACAACCTTTTTATGTTTAGTGCACACTAATCTATCTCATTGTTTTTAATGGCACCATTGTACCTTTATGCAATTGTTAGACCTGGGAAAGCATTCTATGGAGTGTTTTCCACTGTGTAGAATTCCATTGGTATGAAAAGAATCCCTTGGAAAGGGTTGAAAAAGAATCAGCATGGTGAGGTTCCGAAGAAGGTAAGAAAAAATGGAATATAGAGTCCAAGTTAAAGGATAAAGAGCAGAAAATATGAAAAAAGGAATTGTGGATGGATTCACATGCAGGTGCTTTTGTAGGTGTGATGGCAGGAAACTTTGTTCGTTTTTGTCTGATGTCCTCTCATTACTGTCTAAAGTAAAAGACATATTTTGCTACAAATAGCGATAGAGGAGTTGGTGTAGTAGATTTGGATTTCTTATTGTGTTGTTTTAGCTAAGCTGAAACTAATTCCCCAGAATTTCTTCCCTTTAAGGTTTTGAGTTAAAGTCAACTTTAAGAGAAATTTGTGTGAGATTCGAAAGTAGAAAGTAAGTAGCTGCCCTTGTGCTCTCCAGGTTGGTGTCAGACATGAGGCTGTGTTACAGCTTGTATACTTTGTAGTTTATTTGCTTAGTTTACTTCAGTCAGGCAGCAGCCAGCCTGCAATTCCTTCATGATTCAGTAGATATCATGTTTTTCTTCAGTGTCTCCAAGTCCTGGAGAAGTGTGTGTGCAACTCTTTGGTGAAGGTTAATCATTTCCTGAGATGGTGAGAGACAGACATGGATTCCAGTTTGTGCTTAGGACTCACAGTTTATCCTTGCTATCTCACACTTCTCCTCTCTGGCCAGCTTTACTGACCCAGAGAAGTATAGTGACTTTAGGCCCTTATCAGATTCAGAAGCAAAATCTTGCATAGAATTCTACCTCAGGTCCAACAATTGTATAAAGATATAGTGACAATAATAAGTATTTCATTCTGTATTACTCATTGTGGCTCTGATTCTTGAATTAAATTCTGTCCATACAATTAGTATGCTTTGATATTTCAGGAGTGTTTTTGTTTTAACTCTAGCAGATAGTGAAAAAGCCAATTCAAAGTAGCTTAAAGAAGAAAAAAGATGCATTGCTAACTTAACTGGGAATTACAAAGTGGATCTGACTTCAATTACATCTGACTTAATGGGCACAAAAGATGTTATTGGAGTTCTCTCTCCATTTCTCATTTCAGTTTCCTCTTTGCATTGGTCACATTTTCATGCTGACTCTCTTTAAATGACACTTTGAATCTCTAGTTTTGTATTGCATTAGAGTAGCAACTATAGCAAAAAGCAGAGGTACTTTCGGCAAAATTATTAGGGTGACTTTTCATTGGGCCAGCTTGAGTCATGAGTTCTTCCCTAAATTAATCATTGATAGTGCTAGAAAATGTATTGGCCAAACCTGGATTATGTGCCCATCTCTGGAACTAAAGTGGGTCAGACCAAAACCAATGGTATAGTGGAAGGAAAGTAGTTTTCTAATAGAAAATCGATGTACAGTGGGACCTTTGAATAACATTGTTTTGTTCAATGTCACTTCACCATAATGTTGATGAGATGCCATAGGAACTTAACTCTTTTTTACATCAATTAGCCTATAGTAAAATTGGTTTTGTTATACATCATTTCACTTAATGTTGCAGATCCTATTGACAACATTAAGTGAAGACTTACTGTAATGTTCTCAGAAAATGGAAGAACAAATGCTAGGCAGACAAAATCAATAGCATCCACTAAGAGAAAACTAACAAGATTTGGCATACCAGTGGAAAGTAGGAGATAAAACTTAGTATGTATGTGGCAAAGGATTTATAGATAACCATTAAGGGCCCACCTACAATTGGAATCTTTAATGCATAGTGATTTTGGTTTTCACAGCCGTCGATATTTTGATTTTCAGCACCTTGGTCAGCAGCCAAGGGTTGTGGTATATGTACAGAGAAGAAAGATGGGCTCTAAAGGAGCAGTCATTGCCTTTGTCAGCTTTTTTTAGGCCATTTGTACTCCTTGGCTCATGATTCCCTTCCCCCATCTTCAAAGTCAGCAATGTGTCATCTCTCTGACTCTTCTTACACAGTCACATCTTCCTCTTTCTGTCTACAGCCCTGAAAAATTCTCCACTTTCAAGGATTTATATAATTAAGTTGGGCCCACAGGGATAACCCAGGATGATCTCCTCATGTCAGAGTCCATACCTTTAACCATTTAGAAAAATCCACTTTGCCACATGAAGTAATACATTCACAGTTTCTTGGGATTAAAGGATAGACATCTTGGAGGAGGGGAGGGGACATTGTTCAGCCTACTAAACTCATCATTTCTCAATCATTTTATTTTAGGTAGATCTCTGATGAATGACATATATTATAGAGATTCTTTACTACCCTGAATGTGAGAGTCTTTTTAAAAATAGTTTTCTTTATTTATTTTACATTTATAAGATACTGTGTTTTAATCTGTCACATTATTTTAGGTTTTCTTCTTCAAATAAGTTTATAAGCAAAATAATATCTAACAAACGAATATATCTTCAAATATTAAGTGATTTTTGGCATTGCAGTTGTCGTGTCCAAGTTTCTCTCTTTCTAAAAAGTTTAGGATAATTGAATGATATATCAATATATTATGCCCTAGTATATTGGAGAATATATTTCTGTTACTTTCACATGTGTGCCTATGTGCCTGGTTGGGAATTATATCATAATTTTCTCCTCAAATCTTGGTACAAATTATTATATTATATTCTGACTTCTAATATTAAAGAGGATACATCTAAAACCTACCTATCTGAATTTTTTATTACATTTGACATGTTTCTTTTACTCTGATGCTTGTATGAATTTTTGTCTTTACAATTCAATGAATTTTCCAAAATATTTACTTGATTACTTTTCATTATGTGTGTCTGTCACAAATAATTTTATTTGTAGACATTAGTCTTCCTTCAGAAATTGTTTTCTTCCTTCATTTTTAATTAGTTTTTCAAATATATTTGTTTTTCCTTTAATTATACTAATTATTAATAAGAGCTGTATATGTTATACTTTTTTTCTGATAACTTCCATCTCTGTTCCTTTTTCTCTGTATTCTGGAACATTTTTTTTCCAGCTATGATCTACATCAATTATTATGTTTTTAGTAGTTTCAATTCTCTATTATACTAATTCTAATTTAGTTTTAGGTTCTGTATCGATGATCTTCATTCTCTTAAGTTTATTCCTTAGACATTTCAGAAACTTTTTCATCTCAATTTATTTTATTATCAGCATATTTTTATATCTTATTTTACAGTACTTATGCTTTAATTTCCTGAAGAATATGTTTATGCTGCCTCAAATGTTCTAGTGATAGTCTGTTTCCTGAAGTAAATCATTTCGCATATGTTTTATATAGCCACCTTTTACATGTTTGTCAAGATAATATGTCGATTATCAATTTATGGCAGATTCATAACTTGAGTCAATAAGTAAAATGTTTTATATTCTTTCATCAACCATTACCCAACATGCTAATGATAAAAAAAAAAAAGGCTCTAGGTTCTAATCATTAGATTCAAAAGAACTACTAAAAGGAAATTAAAAGAAATATAATACCTTAAAAACTGATTTTTCTTTCCTGTTTAAAATAAGATAATGGAGTCTGTAAACAATAAAAAGAAAGTGGGGATAGGGTACGAAAAAGAAGTGAGAGTTAATAATAACTGTGAAACTTTCTATGCTGGGAAAGTAAGCTGATGGAGGCTGCAAGGAGAGGCCTTAGTTCTCCCCTTAAAGTTCTTACTGCCAATGGTAGAGGATGGGGAATGAAAGAGCAGAGTGAACTTAAATGGAATTAGGTTGTGGGCTCAGATTCAAATTATAGTCCATTCTAGGTAACATTGTTTGTACTTCAACTCTAGGACTTTGAAATATTATACAAGCTAGATTCATTTACTTTATTTTGATTCAGCTGTTTGTTTTTTTTATCACTATTGTTTGTTTTAATAGTTATTCATGTTTAGGTGAGAACATGCCTAAACAATTTTAGTATTTCCCAGAAAATAGTGTAGGTGAATTCTTGTAGCCCCTCCCTGCAATTTATATACAAGAGTTTATTTAAGACATAGATTTCATATGTTCAGTCATATAGCAATCTGAAGAAAGTTGGGTACTTTCAGCAAAAAAAAAAAAAAAAAATCGTTTTAGTTATATTTGATTCATTTTGTGCTTATCGTGACTATTTTGATTTTGGTGAGGAGCCAGTGGAGGGATTGAAAAACTCTCCCTACTGGATGAGGGTTCTGCTGTTTCTGAATTGTTCATTTGCATTAAATTTAAACAACAATACTGAGGAATTAGGTTAAGAGAAAACTGAATTTAGTGGGTCTGCATGTATTGTCACCTTTCCCACTTGAGCTGCCTTTGTGATGTGGACTTTTACAACAGTGGTTCCTTGTAAGCTGTTTTTCTCATCTTTTCTGTGGTCCAACCATATCTCTATAGCCCTTCTGCTTGTAGAGAAGGGTCTCTCTCATATTAGTATAATCTCACATCACTATTAAGAATCTAGGTTAAAAAGAGAAATAACCATACATTTTATCTCATGGCCATGTCTCGTAGTAATATGAGGAATGTTAGCAGGGCCTTCATGCCTCCGAATTAGTCCATATTATAGGGATTTGCTGAAATCTCATTATTTCCTACAATACTGCTCTCTAGATATGGCAATGAAGCATTTTCTCCTGGTGTCTTCCTTTGATTTGGCTCAGTCTGAATTATCTGGAGCATGTGGTTGGCACCATGCCATAATTTCAGCCTTGATGAAAGTTTTCCTATTTTTCTTTCTCTTAATTCTTTTTAGCTGTTTAGATCAGTTTCTTCTATGTCATCTATTACACCATGATCTTTCTTAGAATTCCCTCCTGCATCCTTTTTCATTGTTAAAATATTTATATAACCTACCAAGACAACTGTGGGAAAACAAGCAGGTCTGGAGGAAAGAGATGGGCAAGTTGCCTTAGCAACAGCATCTGGCAGTAGCAGCTAGCTGAGGCTTGCAGTGCTCTGATAGGGAACACATCAATGCCAGCTTCACAGAGCTGAGAGCAGAGTAGTTCCCTCAGCCTGGATCTATAACATTTTGCTTGAATTCCATGTTACTTTAATGTCCTCATGACTATAAGCCAGGATGTGCTGTTTGACCTGAAACAGTTGTACTTATCACATCACCACACAGAAAAACTGCCAGGGCAAGAGACATACTTCTGGCTCTGAAGAAAATAAGCTTGGAGAAGTACAATCTACCTTGGGTGAAGTAATTATAAAGCTTCGGAGAGCAATCCAGAGCAATAAACTGAGTTCCCAATCATTTACCATCCTGTTATAATCACCTTTGCTGTGATGTATGATAAGTCAGCAGAGCTGGCTATGGCAGTCATTCCTGCAGTAAGACAAGATTAATACCAGAGCTTCACAAGTAAGTGTAATCATTCACAGCATGGAGACAACCCCCCTCCACACTTGAAAATAAGGGTCATGTAAAGAAGAGGGCAATCCAAGTCTTGGAGTAGAACAAGTAGCTGACATACTCAAATATCTATACATATACTTTCGTTTAAATAAAAGCATATTCAATCTTTCTCTTCACCTTTCTGGGGGAATATGGTATTCTTTTAGTCCTAGCAGGAGTGACAAAAACTCCAAAGTAAAACTTTTAAACTGAAGTTTGAATAATTTATACTTTTAAAGTGAAAAAAAAAGCTTTTGCTGAAAATCAGATTTTATGCAACTGTGTAAAATTCCTGTGTGTATATACAGGCCATTGAACACTTCTTACCATGAAATTAGCTGCTGCAATAGACTTTCCATATAGAGAGATAAAGTACAAAATGATCTTGGTTTTCCTGAGTAAACTATAAAATTAAATTATGATTGTTGAACCTTTCTAGTATGTTAAGTTAAATCTAGGGAGTAATTTTCTTAATTTGCTCATTAAAACTGTAAAATATCTATTGAATATCTACTCTACATTAAGAACTCTCAGAGTCTGAGACAGAGAGTTGAATAAGAAATTTTCACAGTAGATGAAAATAACTGCCATAACTAATAATTACAAGAGAATGAAGTGACCAGCTGTCCCCAGCTTTTAAGAGAGGCCTTGCAGAGATGACATATGGACTGGGTATAGAAGGATAATTTGTAGTTCATGGGCAGAAGGTCATTTCAGGATTACAGCTAGAAAGAATAAAATGAGAAAAGGAATAGATATATAAAAGGCTATGATGAGCTCAGGGAACAGTGAATTCTCCAATGTTACCGATGTAGAGTACGTGAGGAGAAGTACTGTGAAATTAAAATGAAAGGGGATCTCAAGCCTAATAATGAAAGACTCTGCATCATAATAGAGAGTATTTTATCTGGCAGGCAAATGGCAAAAAGAAAAAGGGAAAAAAAGTATTTTTAAGCTAAATACTGGCATGAGCAGATTTTCATTTATCATAATATGGGCTATAGAAGAGTGTGAGATTAAATTTAAGGAGAAAAATTAATTTAAATCTGTAAACATTAAAACATTTTTACCAGCAAAGTCATATTTATTTAAATGTTTTTGTTTAGTTTTCCAAATTCAAAAAGTAATAACTCATCTTTCTATTCAATTAAATAACTTTTAACGTAAGTTAATCTATATCAAGAGACATCTGAAACATACATGTCAAAAGTGAGTGTTTCGGAATGTTTCACCATTTTAACTTGATATTCTTGATTATTGATTTCTGTTTATATTTAGATATTTTATTGTCTCCTTTTATGACTTTTTGTTAAGTGTCTGGGGGAGAACTCATTTGTCTTGTGGAATCAAAATAAGAGAGTTTTCTGCTTTAAAAGCGATTGGTTGAAACTTGAAAACCTACCAGTGGTTCCAAAGATAAAGATAATCATTTCATCAGATGGGCTCCCGGAAAATAAACCCCTTCAGAATAGTGCATTTGCAGGTTTGCTACCACTCTCTGTTAATAATATTCCACTAAGTCTATTTGATTTTTGTTTTCCTAAAATGGTTTTTCCAATTGCAAGAAGCAGTACATAGTTATAATAATGCAAGCAAGTTACACAAAGCAAAAAAATAATAGTCTTGTCATACTCACTTTGAACTCCCCCTCCTGCAATAATTAATATCAACAGTTGATATCTAGCTATCTAGCCAGTGTTTGTTATATTTTCCAATTTTTCTCAGAAATATTAGCTAAAATGTCAAAGTTGAAAACAATAGATGGAAACTACCCCCCTAGAAAGAGAGAAAGAGAGAGAGAGAGAGAGAGGAAGGAAGGAAGGAAGGGAGGGAGGGAGGGAGGGAGAGAGAGAGGGAGGGAGGGAGGGAGGGAGAGAGGGAGGAAGGAAGGAAGGAAGGAAGGAAGGAAGGAAGGAAGGAAGGAAGGAAGGAAGGAAGGAAGGAAGGAAGGAAAGAAAGAGAAAGAAAGAAAGAGAGAAAAGAAAAGAAAAGAGAAAGAGAAAGAAAAGAGAAAGAGAAAGAAAAAGGAAAACAAAAGCTGCAAAGTAAATCTGAGTTTGATAATCTGGTCTTTTGCCTCATGTAACCAGATAGCAGGGTTTTTAAAGGAAAGAGTTCTTCCGAACAATGAGTTGCTTTTGGTGGGGAGTGCTGTAGCATTTTCCCTCAGTTCTCCTTGTGAGAGGGCAGAGAGCTGCTTCCCTACCCTTCAAGCCAAGTGGAGAGGGCTCTTAGACTGAGAATTCCTGCAAAAAGGGGAGATTGGTACGAATTCTCCACTGGCTGCCTGATAAGCTGAAGAAACATTTAGACCCTCACCGTTATACCAGATGGAGCTCAGTGAAAGCCTTTGGGTGAACAAAACATGATTTTCCTGGAATCCCTCAACATCAACAAGTTGCCTCTGTCCTTCCTAGGGAATTCTTCAGGCAAAGCCTGACCAGAGCAGTTGCTTAATGGCAGGACAAGGGAAGAAGGCAAAAGTGGAAGCAGCGTGGCCCCTAACATTTGAAAATTTGCATGGGCCAAGTGGCCTCTGTGAAATGCAGCCTGGCTTGAGCTGTCTTTATTGTATTAAGCTAAAATAAAATGGAGACCAGGCTTGAAAAATCCCTCAAGCAGATATAACAATTTGAGCCACTTAATCAAATTAAATCAGCTTATTTCATGAACATAAGCAAAACTTAACTTAGGTTATTGTTAAGGCCTCTGATAATCATGAAATAAAATGACACCATCTTCCTAAAATGGTATATTATAATTAGTTTTAACCAATGCCTGCTGTTTGGACACCCCCACTGCAATAACCAATCGTCACAAGGGTTAAACAACGTCTTCTTTTTCACTTTGTAGTCCATACTATAATGTTATGCCTCTGAGCTTCACATAGGTTTTGGATCTGAAGACACTCAGTTTGTGAATTGTTTTGTGTGTGTGTGTGCAGTAAATTCAATACTATTTTACTGATCTGGTTTTCATTTTGGCAAAAGCAACTAACCAGGAGGGAGTCTGGCTGATATGGGAACACCAGAAATATGAAGCCATGGATGGTACCATTAAGAACAGGAGCTGACGTAGAGATTGTAGGGAGGCCACAAAAGATGAGCCAGTGATTGTTTCACTGATGTCAGAGAACTGTGCTGTGCTTACACAACTGCAGAACTTCAGAGAAGCTACATATCTGTGCTCAATGCAAAATCATGGTCACATCTCTGTAATACAATACGAGTCAAAGAGCAAGACCCAGAAGACTATAGTCATGTGAGCCCCTATGATGAAATTCAAAATCAAGCAAAACTAAACAATGTACTCATTAGCCATACAAATATATGTGATTACTCTTTAAAAAAAATGGCAACCATAAAATTTAATATAGTTATCAGTTCTAGGAGAGAGGCAAAGAGACAAACTAGACATAGAAGTTAATATTATTGTTTAGGTTTTTGGCTTGAGTAGTGAGTGTGCAGATATTCAATACTAAAAATAAAAATGTGATCAATTTTATGAAATATGACAATATTGCATAAACCATGGATTATAATCAATCTATTTCCATATTAAAAGTTGTCAATTATTCCAGATGTATTATAGTAGTTAGTATTAATAAAATTTTATATAACTACACCAGTTATAAATTGAGACATTCAGGTTATGTGCTGCCCACCAGCTTTCCCTCAGTCAGCCTTTACCCTCAGCTTACGTCTGTGAACTCAGGGTTGTAGCTGGAATATACTAATTTCACTTATTTGCCTCATATTAATTTTCCATTTGGTGAATCATATTGGTTGAATGACTATTCCTTCAAACCAGTCTTGCCTGTTATGTTTTCCAGAGATTGCTCAAAACCTGTTCACTGGTTTCCAGACTTATATAGATGTCCTCGTATTTCTTTGATTATTTATTCACATTTTAGAAGGTGGAGCAAGTGGAGACCACAGACTAAAATCACCACGTTTGTAGCAGAAGTCATCTCTGTGCAAGTCTTATTCGTTTTAGTTTTCTTTTTCATAAATGCTTGATTGAATAGATATAAGAACTAATCAATCATTATTGAATTATTATTGAATAGAAGTTCTTTTCTTTCCTTGAGTTCTCTTCCTTCTCTGGATAAATCTATTTCAAAGAGGTTTTTGAACTGAAGATACAAAATGCCCCTCTGCTGTTACTGTTGTTGCCTATTTATTCCATGACCCTGTAAATTAGGAAGGATTAGAAGGCTTCCACTAGATTCTTCTCCAATTACTCGCACTGTTTGTGGTGGGTAAGGGAGGTAGTATCATCAATCTGTTCTCTTGTTTGCACTCAATTTGAGCCATGGTATTAATATATGAGAAACCCTTCAAATTACATTCACGTAGGGCCTTCCTGCTGTTTCCTCTGGCAGGTATGCGCTTCCCCTTCCCCAGTTATCTGTTTTCCTAACTACCCCTCCTCTTTTAAATCTCTACTCCATTTTCATCTCAATGACATCTTCCCTCGCCTCCCTGTTGATACCACAACTGCCTTATCATTCCCAGAGTTCACACACTCCTTATCCTGATTTTTTTCTTGTGCCAAAAGACTTAATTTACTCTCCAATATACTATATAACTTACTTATTTTATGTTTGCCATTGTTTTCTGAATTCTCCAATTAAAGTGTAAGCTACATGAAGGTAGGCATCTTTGTATCTTTTATTTGCTGATATATTGCAAGCATTTAGAGCTCTACCTCACCTCTAGTGAGCGCCCAATAAAATAGAATAGAATAAATATATGAAGTTTGTAACATGTTCATGGCAG
>NW_011888884.1:5630344-5651875 GCF_000151845.1 Pteropus vampyrus | reverse complement strand
TTCACTGATGTCAGAGAACTGTGCTGTGCTTACACAACTGCAGAACTTCAGAGAAGCTACATATCTGTGCTCAATGCAAAATCATGGTCACATCTCTGTAATACAATACGAGTCAAAGAGCAAGACCCAGAAGACTATAGTCATGTGAGCCCCTATGATGAAATTCAAAATCAAGCAAAACTAAACAATGTACTCATTAGCCATACAAATATATGTGATTACTCTTTAAAAAAAATGGCAACCATAAAATTTAATATAGTTATCAGTTCTAGGAGAGAGGCAAAGAGACAAACTAGACATAGAAGTTAATATTATTGTTTAGGTTTTTGGCTTGAGTAGTGAGTGTGCAGATATTCAATACTAAAAATAAAAATGTGATCAATTTTATGAAATATGACAATATTGCATAAACCATGGATTATAATCAATCTATTTCCATATTAAAAGTTGTCAATTATTCCAGATGTATTATAGTAGTTAGTATTAATAAAATTTTATATAACTACACCAGTTATAAATTGAGACATTCAGGTTATGTGCTGCCCACCAGCTTTCCCTCAGTCAGCCTTTACCCTCAGCTTACGTCTGTGAACTCAGGGTTGTAGCTGGAATATACTAATTTCACTTATTTGCCTCATATTAATTTTCCATTTGGTGAATCATATTGGTTGAATGACTATTCCTTCAAACCAGTCTTGCCTGTTATGTTTTCCAGAGATTGCTCAAAACCTGTTCACTGGTTTCCAGACTTATATAGATGTCCTCGTATTTCTTTGATTATTTATTCACATTTTAGAAGGTGGAGCAAGTGGAGACCACAGACTAAAATCACCACGTTTGTAGCAGAAGTCATCTCTGTGCAAGTCTTATTCGTTTTAGTTTTCTTTTTCATAAATGCTTGATTGAATAGATATAAGAACTAATCAATCATTATTGAATTATTATTGAATAGAAGTTCTTTTCTTTCCTTGAGTTCTCTTCCTTCTCTGGATAAATCTATTTCAAAGAGGTTTTTGAACTGAAGATACAAAATGCCCCTCTGCTGTTACTGTTGTTGCCTATTTATTCCATGACCCTGTAAATTAGGAAGGATTAGAAGGCTTCCACTAGATTCTTCTCCAATTACTCGCACTGTTTGTGGTGGGTAAGGGAGGTAGTATCATCAATCTGTTCTCTTGTTTGCACTCAATTTGAGCCATGGTATTAATATATGAGAAACCCTTCAAATTACATTCACGTAGGGCCTTCCTGCTGTTTCCTCTGGCAGGTATGCGCTTCCCCTTCCCCAGTTATCTGTTTTCCTAACTACCCCTCCTCTTTTAAATCTCTACTCCATTTTCATCTCAATGACATCTTCCCTCGCCTCCCTGTTGATACCACAACTGCCTTATCATTCCCAGAGTTCACACACTCCTTATCCTGATTTTTTTCTTGTGCCAAAAGACTTAATTTACTCTCCAATATACTATATAACTTACTTATTTTATGTTTGCCATTGTTTTCTGAATTCTCCAATTAAAGTGTAAGCTACATGAAGGTAGGCATCTTTGTATCTTTTATTTGCTGATATATTGCAAGCATTTAGAGCTCTACCTCACCTCTAGTGAGCGCCCAATAAAATAGAATAGAATAAATATATGAAGTTTGTAACATGTTCATGGCAGGTTTCCCACTTTCTAATGATGCTGCTTGCCTTTTAAAATTTTATAGTGAATACTCATTTCAACAGGACTCTCGAGTGGGAGAGTTGTATCTTCTTAATAGAAGACTTTTCATTGCCAAGTAACCAAAATGAGTTTACATTGCTATCTTATTAAAATGCCTCATAATTTTATCATTTCTAAGCAGACCTAAATGACCTTAACATCTGGTAAGTGCCTTCCTTTCCTAATGGAAAAGCACAGATTAAGCAAATTTATTATCAGAGTAGGATGTCATTTCGTTAGAGCAGGAGATGTAAGTTGGAGGGCTTTGCCTGTGGCATCAAATAATGTTAGCCTGATGCATCAAGCCTTCCTCAAGGAGAGACACACAAATATTTGTGCTGGTTCATTAGGGAAACCTCTTCCAGGCAGAAGATTGCAAATAGACTGTGATTTTCTGCTCATTCAACCTGACATTTGCAAATTTCTTGCAGACCCCTCACCCTGTTACCACAAAGCCTTGCTTGGTTAAGGTGGCATTGCAGTCATGCAGACTAGGGGATCTTGATTAAATTTTTAGTATTTTCTAAAGTCTTTGATAACACAGTTACAGAGAGCCTCATGGGATGTGTCATTGCTGCAGCAGGACGATCTCATGCATTGCGTTCGCATTCTCCTCAATTTCATTTTTAAAGGGTAATCTTAACTTTCATTTGAGAAAGGCATCCTACCATTGCATTCATATTCTTATGACATTTACCTACCTTAAAGCGTTAGTTTGAGGGTCATATCGCCTAAGTGTTAAGAAATGCTCTAAAAAATTGTTATCTAAGTATAACATGGCATTTTACTTTTTGGTTATTGATACCACACCTAACATCTGTGAGAGGAATTTTTTTACCCACCATATAAGTTAACAAATGTTTGAAGAATCTTGATTCATTTTGGTTATAACTAATTCTATTTCAACTGTTTGAATACCTTCAGTTAACAAAATTAAATTACAGTGTTTATCACTTTGAGCAGATCTTTCAATTTAAAGCATAAGAAATTCAACTTACAATGGAGATATGTCCTGATAAACCCACCATAAGTTGAAAAAATCATACGTCAAAAATGCATTTACAACAGCTAACCTACTAAACACCATAGCTTAGGCTAGCCTACCTTAAACAAGCTCAGAACACTTACATTAGACTGCAGTTGGGCAAATCAAATCACTGCTGCTGCCCAGCATCATGAGAAAGTATCATACTGCATATCGCTATGCTGGGAAAAGAAAATTCAAACTTGAAGTATGATTTCTACTGAATGTATATAGCTTTCGCATCATCATAAAATCAAAAAAATCTTAGGTCAAACCATTATAAATCAGGGACCATCTATCTTTTATATTAAATGACAGTTATCTTATGATAATACATGTATTTAATATTAACCTAAAATTTTCTGAGCAGATGAATGAACATTAACAGCTCTTACATTTTCCCTCTTTTAACCTAAGAGCTGTTTACATTATTTTTAATTTCTAGTTACCAAAAAGTTCGAATAAATATCTCTGTATTTTATATTTTTCACATCATTTACTATTTCACACTGTGCTTATTGTATAGCATTTGGATGTCAGCTAACCTAAATAAAAGTGCAAGCATAACTACAGTTTTATGTGTATATATATGGATCAACTTTTTGTGGATAATAGAGATTTAAAGTAATAAAACTTGTCATCACAAATGGAGTATTTTATTCTTGGTTAGGGAACTGAAATCCCCAAAGCTCTCTGAAGTAAGGGCATTGAAAGTTTCCCAAATAGTAAAAAAGTAACTTGAGAAATGAAGACTCATTTATGAAATTGAGTGATAAGATCTTTATCTAAACTGAGAGAAATGGCAAAAGCACGCTATTTCTCCAAAACTGGAAATATGTAAAAATGACCAGAGATATTTAGTAAATTATTTTTGCAGCATGAACTTGGACCTCAATAACATAACCTGAGATATAAAAAGTGCCATGAGCAATATTATCTGTACGTTGATGAATAAGCTGACATCAAAGATATCTCTAAGGTTTAACTGCTGTGCTGTGTTGCTGCTTTAGGTCAGAAAGCTTGAACTTCTTGCTTTCAGATCTTCTGAAATGTGAAGAGATCGATAAAAATGTAGAAAGTTATTCTCATGATGTTCCCTCTCAAACCTTATGAGAAATTATGGGCAAATATATGTGCTTCCTGCTAATAAAATGAAGTTGTGGAAACAAAGTTTCCCATTATCATAATGTATTATATAGCTGGTTTCACATGTGGGATTATGTGCCTGTGGGCACATCTGTATGAAAAGTGTCAGAAGAGTTTGACCCAAGTTCTGAGAGCTACATAAGACCATTATTTCTAACCCGAGTGGAATAGAAGGGGGTAAAGCATGCCCAAGGAAAAACCAATTTAACTGCCTTTTGTTGTCTTTCAGATAAATCAAAAACCTTGATTGCTGAGTCTGAACATCTTTTAAATACATTATAAAAATGATAAATAATATCTGTACTTGAACAGGACATATCTGGATGATACAGATATGTCCTGTTCAAGTACAGATATTATTTATCATTTTTGATAAATGATAAATTTATCAAATGTCTAGATGTAAACATGTAGGAATAAACCACATATGATTATATGTGACTTGGAGGGAGGGGCAGGGATGGTTTATTTAAACTCAGATTTCCTAGAAATATGTATCTTTTGAGTCATGTCGCTGAATTATTTTTCTTGGTATGTTTGGTCTGATTTGCTTTCATATAATTCTAGCCTTAAATTTAAAGTGAACAAGTAAGGTTCTGTGGTAAAATAGAGCACCATTAGGTCAAGGAATGAGAAATGAGAAATATCTGTTCCTGATAAAACATAAGGCTATAAGTCTGGAGCAATGGACTTAATCCCAATTCTATAATAATTAGTTGTTTGAAAAAGAGGTTACTAAAATGAACTTTGCCAATCCCCACATATGCTAAAATAAGATAAAGTGTAAAAAGACTCTGAAATTCTAAATACAAGATTTTTTTAATTCCTCAGACTCTTTGCATTTCAGTCCTGATATACTTTTCTATTAATTTTTTTCCTATAGCCAATAATATATTGATATCAGGTAAATATACTTGATATCAAATTCATTAAAGGATTTTATAGTATATAATGACTTGTTTAGAAAGAAGACTAGGAAACTAAATATTAAAATATACGTTTTTGACAATTACAGTAGTTCCTCTAAATGATAAATTGGTTATAGAATGAAGTTTTTAGACATGTGAATCTCCTTTCGCTTACCTAAACTTGACCCATTGCTTTGGGCCGTCTGAGTAAATGTGAAAAATGAGAGGAAAATGGAGAGAATCCAATGAGAAAGAGCCAGAAGAAACAAAGTAGGAGCAGTGGCACTCTGCAGAGATTTACACTTTCTAAGAAGTTGGGGAGTGAAATTAAAGCTGTTGAAAAACAAACCCAGTTGCCAATGCCCTTCGAGTCCTGTTGCCTAAGATACAGCAATGAGACATGCCAGGCATATTTCTTGTGACAGAATACAGGATTAGGTACTGCTTATGGATAACTGTAAACCCTCAGATGTCTGTGTTATCCAGACAAAACTAAGTACCAAAGCAGCAGACTTTTCATTACCAACTTGCACTTTGTATGCTCAGCTTCGATAATCCCGATGGGATAATTGATTTTTACCACTACTCCTGAGTTCTCTTATGCTGCTAAAGATAGCCTACACATCCTCTTTCTTTTTTTTTCTGTTTTTTTTTTTTTTGCCATCAATTTTTTAAAAACATTTATATCAACTACTTCTATCATTCTTCTGTCAATTCAGCAAGTTTTAAACCAAACATTCGGGACAGAAAATCTCTTTTCCACTTATGACAGAAAGTATTGAATTATTTTGTGATGATTGAAGGGGTTTCCTGTTCTTCCATGGAGCCAGGAAAACTGAGGCTACATTCTGTATAGCAATGTAATTTCTTTTAAGGAGACATCATTGCATAACAGAAATGTATTGAGGGATGGAGTGAGAAACACTTGTGTTTGTGTCCCAGGTCTGTCTCTCAGTAGTTGTTATTTACCATTCTGTCTCCATAGCCTCATCATAAAAATGGAGATACCAGTCAAATGATTTTCAAAACGGAGAATCTAAAATGAGGGCAGATGAAAGGGTTTTGTAAATAAATGGAAATATTATTTGGATACTAGTTATTTAATTATATCTAGTTCATCTTTAAAATAATTCTTATCGATTCACCGATATTGTATAATATTACATCAAATGCATCATCCTTAACTTTCAAAACAACTAAATGCAGTCAACTGAAATACATATCCATTATTTCAAGTTATGTGGGGAAGGTGTTTTCTACATCTCACTGCTGGTGGAGACAGACCTTGAACCCAGGATTTCCAAAGCCAAGATGGGTTTCTTCATTTAGAACATTGTACTTCCCCAGAGGGCCTGTTTTATTGGCTGTGTGATGATAAGGATAGAAAATGCCACAGGTCTGGTGGGAAACTGCAAAGTCTCATTACATTAAACTGAGGAAAGAGGCAAAATTCTCCTGTGTGAGTTTACAGAAAACGGAGAAGAAGCAGGAATGACCTTATCTCTGTAACTGAGCCAAGCTGACTACAGCCCACTGACTCTTGAACTGAGCCAATAATACTAATCCTGGTTTTCGTTTAGTAGCCTTAGGAGGCAATGTCAAAACCCCCAAATCACTGGATAGAGTAGTTCAACTTCCACTTAATGATATAGAAAATTAGAAATAATGTTGGCTCAACCCTAACAAGAAAGACTGTAATAATCTACAAAATCATAACTATTCTTGAACTCTTCAGATGGCTGAGGTCTCAAGACAACCAAGTGGTCTGAAATCTGAGACTAATCCATCCAAAGAGACTGCAGTGGCTTTCCTGCCACAAACCACAAGGAAGAGATTTCAAATCTCCTGCGGTATAGGAAGTACAAGTTAGTAGTCGAGAGATGGTCGTGGGAATGGGGAGCACAGCATAGGGAATGCAGCCAGCAGTAATATAATGGCTAGGTGTAGAGCCAGAGAAGAGAAAGAACAATCAGGGGGATCGTTTTATAAACTATATAAATGTTTAACCAGTGTACCGTATACCTGAAACTAATAATACAATAAAATTCAAAAAAGAATATTACCTCTAAAATATTTAACAAATGGCTCAAATTTAAACACTGAGCAAGGACATTGAGAAATTGAAGTCAATGCTACCTTGAAGGTACCTATAGCAACAAGTAAAATAAAAAACTGTTCAACTTCTGACTAGATTACTACATATCATATGCAAAAGACCTATCAAAAGAAAAGGTATGCCCATTTCTAGGCATAAATGCTATACACTTCAATATCTCCTGTTCTACACTAATCATAGGAGTTCAATAAAAACCATAAGAAAAAAAAGCAGAAAAAATAGCTCAGTCAAAAGACAAAGCAGTTAATAGCACCAGACTCAAAAAATGATCCAATTATAGGAACTATCACAGAAGAAATTCACAGCTCTGAATAATATGGTAAACCATTATATGGAAAAGGTAAATGTCATCACATGAACATATGGGTGGTTTCAGCAGAGATAGGGAACCCATTACAAAGAAACAAATGGATATCCTAAAAATAAAAAGCATGTTAATAGAGGTCAAGAATGCCTTCGATGGACTCCTCAGTGGACTAGACATAGTCTAAGGGGAAAAAGAAAATCAGTGAATATAAACGGAGGGTATAGAAATAACCAAAACTGAAACACAAAGAGAGTTTAAAAATATGGAGAGAGAATCCAAATGTTATAGAACAACATCATATGGCTTAACAAACATTTACTGGAAATCCCAAAAAAGAGAAGAGAGCAAGAACAAGGAAGAAGACGTATTTAAATCATTAATAAAAGAAATTAAACCACACATCCTCAGAGAACCTCCAAATAGGATAAGTATTCCCCCCAAAACACATCTAGACATATTTAAAAACTACTAAAACCAAAGATAATGGGAAAGTCTTGAAGGCAACCAAAGATAAAAGACACATTGCATACAGAAGAACAGGAATGAGAATTATCGGGTCAGAAACTATGTAAGCCAGAAGACAGTGGAATAACATATTTAAAGGTTTTAAAAAAAATAACCTGCCAACCCAGAATTCTATACAGAGCAAAAATATCATTCAAAAATGAAGGTCAAATAAAGACATTTTTAGACAAACGGAAGCAAAGAAAATGTATTACTAGCAGATCTTTAATACAAGATATGTTAAAAGAAATTATTTAGCAGAAAAGATATATTACACAGAAACTAAGATCTAAAAAAAAAAAAAAATCTCCAGAAATAGTAAAATGAAGATACACTAAAGTATATTTCTTTTTAATTGAAATAGTATAAAGCAAAAATAATACCAATGTAGTTTGGGTTTATAGCATACGTTAAAGTAAAATGTAGATAATAAGAGAAGACAGGATGAGAGGGAAGAATTGGAAATGTGTTGTATAAGGCTTTTATGCTATTTATAAAATGGTTTAATATTTTTTGAAATCAGGTGGTGATTAATTAAAAATGAATATTATAAACCCTAGTCTTTAAAGAGGCCATGCAATTCCGAATAAAGAAATTAATGTAATCCCCTTGTTTTCAGCTCCACCCTTCTACCCTGCTTCCCGCTATACGTACGTTTCCTTAGGTATAGCTCATTCTATCAAATTGTCCTGAGGTAAAAAATGGGAGGCAACATAGTGTAGTCATTAAGAAAATGGAGACAGACTGCTTGGGTTTGAATCATAGCACCATCACTTACTATATGGGTGACCTTGAGCAACTTAATAGTTCTATGCCTCAGTTTCCTTATCTGTAAAAAGATAATGTTAAGACTCTATTATTAGGTTTATTATAGAAATAAAAATATTTTTTGTAAGGCACCAAGAATAGGGTCTAGCACCAAGAATAGTGAGTGCTGTGAAAGTACTGTAGTAAGTGTCATATAAAGAACTACTCTATAGACAAACTTTCAACTAATCTTCCAGTTTTTTGGCCCATATCTCATACTTCTCACCCAAAGACAGAGGGTTCTGCAAATAAACAGAACTTACTGGAAATGCTCTTTTTCACTTGTTTTCTCAAGGCTGGTATTTGTTCACCTAGTCCATGTTCAACATCAATTGACTAGTCCGAGCCCATGATGTACAGGTTGTTAAATATTTTAATATCATCCTTAGGGAAACCCCTCTACAGGCTCTTAAATAACAGCTTTTTCTCCTTTTTTCGTTTTAGATTTCTAGGCTCTGCACTACTTCTCTATCTGATTTTTTTCTTCCAAAAACTTGCATAAATGCTTTGTCTGCAGTTCTCTCTCCCATTCTCATTGTCCATTATGGATCAATAAAATTTTTATTCATGGACTTCCAATTTAGTAGTGATTTAGTGGTGATTTTTCTGTTTAGCAGTAATGATTAAATATTTAACCTGAAATCAGTGTATATTATTTTTCTTTTCTAAAGCTTCTCAATATCAAATAGGAGAAATGGGGTCTGTTTGTTTAGACACATGTGGTATGTGTGTGCTCATATGTATGTATTTGTGGATTTCATGTCAACTGCAAAGTCTTAGGATTTCAGGGCTAAGATGACTTGTAGTGGTGAATTCACTGGGCTCCAAAACCCTTTTCCTCTCCTTAAAAAGAAATGTTCCTCATTTGTTGGGTTTATATATTGCTTTTCCACTTAAGATTATATTTGAAGAAAAAGTTATTTGAGGAAATCACTAGTTTTACCCTTTGTGGTTACCAAAAGAACAAAAATGGTATAAAAGTATGATTACGAGTAAAGATAGTAATGGTACATTTCCTGTGGATGTAGGAAATGTATATATATGATTCAGTCATGTGGGAAATACACTGGTGGTCCCCAGGAGTACAAACTATCTGCTTGATGTAATTGGACACTTGAATGGATACAAGTTCAAACCTATTAATCCCTTACAGTTGATATTTCAGGATGAATTAATAAAATATGGAGTGAGAAATCTGCAAAAGAGCCAGAATCTAAGCGAGGAGAAGATTGGGTGTATTCTACCCTTCAAAAGAGAAAGAAAGACCACAAGGCTATTTGAAACATTCTTGTTCCATTAAGAAACCTAAAATAATTACTATAAGTATTGGTAAAAGCCCTTAAACTATGTCATGCTGACATGTTTATATTTTTAATATTATATCATCTGTTTTCTCGGTAAACTTTTTTTTATTACAAACCTTCTGGCAGCCAGTTTAGGGAATGTTACATGACACAGTGGGCAGTGGTATAAATAAAGAAGCAAAGAACATACATAGACTTAGGCACTGAAACTCGTAGCAGGGAAGGAAAGGATAGCACTTCCTGCTGGTCCTGGTGCACTCTGAAACGCACAGTCAGGAACACTCAGAATTGTGCAGTTCTCCGACAGAAACTCATACTTTCCAAAGTACTGCTTTCTTTATAATGTCAGCAAAAATAAAACCGCTGCTGGGACAATGATCAGTAGATATTATCAATATACTTAAAAATACAAGTTTTTTATTCCACTCTCTCCCTGAAAATATTGAGTCAGCATTGAATAGCAATGTGCACAGGTCAGCAGGTGATCCCTTGATTTTAATGGATTCATTTGAAAGAAGAAAGTGTACAGTGTCTGACATTAGTTTAGCACATGACTTTCCTTTTACACTGAGCTCCCCAGAGGAAAGGGAGAAATAAACAATACCTCGGACCTACTGGTCCTGATTAGATCCAAATTTTAAAAGCCTTTTCTCATCGTTTATCATGTGATTGCTTCTATTACTCTTTAGTAAGAGAAAAGGAAAGACAGATCACAGGTGATGTCACTGACTGGTTGCTGATATACTCTCCTACTTTTTCATTGCTGACAAAACAGAAAATATGAAAATTTGCATGGTAGGGAAAGGTAAGATTATCAATAAAAATTTTCTTTTAATGAATTGTTTTTCAAACTAAAGTTCATAGCCCAACAGTGGATTATGGAATCATTTTAGTGGCTTGCAACCAGAATTTTTGTTGTAATAAAATAGAATTAAATTGAGACACCAAATAGCATCTAGAATAGACTAGAATAAAAATACATCTCGAATGTATGGAGTAGTAACATTTCTTAAAACATTTGATGTGTGTTTTATGAACATGTGTTGCATCAAAATGTAAAATGTTTTATAAATCATAAAGTCATCTGAAAATTCACTCTTTAGAGTAATTACCCCTAAATAAACTGTAGCTGAAATGTATTAGCAAAAATTGTAGACTAATTCACATAACTATAAAGAAAACAACATAACTATAAAGAAAAAGGATTGGCAAATGTTTTTGTTCTTTCCTTGAATGAGTAGAAACTTTTCCACTATATTGTAATATCCAAAAACAAACTTAATTATTTCTAACAGCTCTCTTTTTCTTAAGTGAAAAAAAAAAATTAAAGAAAGAGAAAAGGAAAGACAGACAGACATATTTGTGATTTTCCAGAAGCTATCTGGGAAATCACAAAGATATTTTTGCCTGTAATAGATATCCTAAAATCTTTATTAATTTTTTTTCCAAATTTAGAGTTTTATTTTGGGAATACAAAATCAAAACCACTTTTACAGATTTGTCCACTTGGGCGATTTAGAATTGTAGGTGACTGAGAAACTACTTGGTTACCTGTTAAATCAAATTGACGTACAATATTTAAAAATAAACGTGAATGGTAACGCTATTGTAAAGTATCTTAACTCTTCCATAAATAAAGAACCTTAGTTCCTTGTGTTTTTTTGTCCTTTCTTGACTATCAAGGACATAATAACAATGATGCAAAGCATAGAAAATCATTCTAATAAGAAACAGAATCTCTTTTATCTAGGCATATTACACAGATGGTAAAGAACAGCTATCCATATTATAGGTTAAGATTTTGATTAGCATACCAAGGAAGCAGCTCATAAAAAATTAAGCAATGTTCCTAAAATTTTAATATATCTTGTGGCTTACTTGCATACTCAGGTATTCTGAACCAAGGCAAATAAAATTCACTTCCAGATTGTCCTTCATTATGTTCTTTTGTATACTAGAACAGACTGACATTTCACTTTAGAACAGTGATTCTCTCTCAGTGGGTCTGCAAGATCAAAACCATTTTTGTAATAACACTGGGATGTTGTTTGCCTTTTTTACTCTTCTTCCCAGGAATGTATAGCAGAGGTTCCTAGAGGCTACATAACATGTGGTATCTCAGAAGACTGAACACAGAAGCAGATATAAGAATCCAGCTGTCTTCAGTCAAGTAAACATTTAAGATTTTTGCAAAAATGCCACTCTGATCACAATTTTCTTTTTGCTCTGGAAAAGAGTTACTTCTTCAAAAAATAATACTTTGTTAACATGAAATGAGTGCACCTTGGTTATTTTCAAATGAATTGATAAATATGTATTTTTAAGTTTTCCCTAAATTTTAATTTCTGACTGTAATTTTGATAGTTGTAATAATACTATACCCCATATAAAAGAAAAATTTTAAGGATTCTAAATAATATTAAAGAGTGTAAAAGGAGCCCAGAGACCAAAAAGTTTGGGAGACACTGCTTTAGAAAAAAAGTACTCTTTTCCTTAGGAAAAATAAAAAGGAATGCACAGTAGAATTTCTCTGTCATGAATGCTTGTTGTCTCATAGGTTCATATTTAGTATAACTTCTACCTAAAGTTACTGACTTCTGTTTCACAGATTAAATCAGAGGGTTGGTTATTGAGAATTGTCTATCAAACACCCGCACTTTAAGTCTTGTGAAGCTCATGAAAACAACACACTTTCTATACCCACACACATTCTTTTTAAACCTTCTTAAAGTGGAAAAAAAAATGAACATATTTAAGTAATATGATCCAAGAAATAATCTTCCTGTAGCATATAAAAATAAGCAAAAGTATATAACTATTCTTAGTAATTGATGTTTAGTATTCTATTTTACTTAGAAAGTATCTGGATATCCAATCTTATTTCATGTTTTTAAGGAGATAAATCAAAAGGAAATATTTGCCCTGGAAATCCAACTAGCAAATTAAAGAAAATATGAATTAACAATAACAAATAAAAAATTTGGTAAAAACAGGTAAGAACTTTTGTTTTTACGAAGCCACTATTTGTCATTCTTTCCCCCAAAATATTAAAAAGCTGTACAAAATTGACAACATAGTAGAAAAAAATAATTGCTATAGTTTTCCCAAAAGAGAGAAAACCTGAAAAGATCAGTAAGGAAAAAAAATTAGAACTATTCAAGAATTTCCTTCAAACTATACTCTGTGGTATACACACATGAGTGCGCACACACGCACGCACACACACACAGATTAAGTAAGGCAAAGTATAAATTTATATAACTATAAACAATACTTTAGTCAGTCAGTCAGGCTCCAACCTGGGCTAGCCCTGTGCACTTAAAAAATAATAAATTCCATCTAAAGCTAATGGCCGATGTATGATTTATAGTAAATATATTTATATCATACTTACAGTAAAGCTTTTAAAAACAAAATTAAGAACAAACCAAATTTCACCCAAATTACCCTTCTCTAAGCTATTCTACTGGTCGAAGATACACTTGAGGAAATGTTTCAGAAAGTGTAAGTTAGAGAGCGAGGGAGAGAGTTGGAAGCAGAGATGGAGATGGAAAGAGAGAAGGAAAATAAGAGAAAAAAGACAAAGACATAGGTTCTGATTGGAGGAATGTAGGAACAAGAGATTCTAGAGATACAAGATTTCTGCTTTTACCTTGAGAAGACAGATTCCTAATGTGTAAAATAATCAAACTTTAAGGAAGGTGTTCAGTATATCGGGGAGTCTTAAATGATGGATGTCCACTGCAGTTTTTCATTCATAATTTTCACCATTGTGGGTTCATGTGATTCCTATTCTTTCATTGTTGTTTTTGCAGTGGAGTCTCAGGAAACAGAGAAATTACTATACCTTTTTATTCATCCTTCCATTTTACTCCTATTAAAATAATATGTATACACATGTATGTAAACATATATATGTATTACATATTATGTGTATCTATCCATATATCCATATACATGTATGTATATATTATATAGATATGTATATATATATATTATATTATATATATGGAGGTGGGAGAGAGAGAGAGTAGTGTTAGCAAAAATTATTTTATTGAAAACAGGTACCAGTGCGGGGCGGGGGTTGTTTGAAATGAGCTAACCAAAGCTCTTATGCTCCTGTGGTATCCTTCTATAACAATTCAGGATTTTCAATTAACAAATTTAAAGTGTCAGGGAACATTTTATTTTAGGCAACAGTTACTGAATGTCATCAGAATAAGCTCCTTGGACCTATAGCAAAAAATAATGGAGGAAACATAGGAAACATCTTTGTGTCTAACTTTGGGCTCTGCGCTAAGTGGTAAAGAGGGACCTGTGAGGTTTAACATGGTGTTAATGTTTGTCCTTTATTATCTTACGAAGTAAAAATTTTTACCTTGGCTAATGTTAAAATCTGCCTTATAATATCTGCTTCAACTCCCTTCTAAATGGTTTTCTATTTCTTATAAAACAGGTTTTTTCCCCTAATCTATATTATATGCAGAATCTTCCCTCCCATACTCCTAATTCCAGTTGTCTGTTTATGTAAACACAGTCTCTTGATTTCCTTGAAACTCTGCTTCATATACAGCACCTCATATTTATTTATTGGTCACCGCTCTGTGAAATACTCTTTTAGGCTCTGGAAATACAATGGGGAGGAAAAATGAACAAAGACCTCGCCCACCTGAAAATCACAATCTCATCAGGAATCACAAAATTAACCAAGTCATCCCACAAATAAATGCAGTGTTACAAATGTTATATTTTCTATGTGTAAGAGGCACATTGTGCATGATGAGGAGAAAGGTTGATTTTAGGAGGTTAGATGTTT
Organism: Pteropus vampyrus; assembly: GCF_000151845.1. Taxonomy (NCBI): domain Eukaryota; kingdom Metazoa; phylum Chordata; class Mammalia; order Chiroptera; family Pteropodidae; genus Pteropus; species Pteropus vampyrus. The sequence goes on along the minus strand of NW_011888884.1, from coordinate 5,637,237 downwards.
AGAGAAGTGACTAAAAATATTTGCTTGATGAACCAGCATTTGGATAGATAGTTGAATGAAAATAAGAGACAAGTACATTCCCTTAAGATTAAAAACAAAGATTTAAAAAATCTTTAATTAATTTCTAATATTATGTAACATAATTTTTTTTTTGTTTATATGATTGAAGTACATAAATTCATTGCACTAAGAGCAAAAGTTTGGTTTGTCTTATGAATCTATTACCATTTTACAAGATCTTGTTTTTTGATTATGTTTTGCTCCTTCCAGGTTGAACTTATATTGCTTCCTTATTTTATGAAAATATATATGATCAGGCTTTGAAGGTAATTCCATCTCTTTACTTTGAATTTCTGAATGCAGCTAATTAATTCACAACCTTAATTTGGCAAGGTCAGTAAATAGCACAAGAGATTATAAACATCTGGATAGAAAGTCTAAGACCTTTGAATTAAAGTGTTTAGCTTTCACTTGATATAATCTTAATAAATAAAAACCCTAAGCTATTTGCATAAGTGACATGTCTCAGAACAAATTGATGGTGGATGTATGATAAACCGCTTGTACGCATTAAAGTTCCTGATATTTACTGGAATTAGGTACAGCAGATGTCACATTAACATTTGGCAAGAAAAAGCCCATGTGAATGATTGGAGAAAGTAAATAGGCTACAGGGTTTTAATAGAATATGTGTGTACACCAGAGACTTCAAAAAATTATTAAATATTGAAATATATAAACTGACATTGTATGCAGTAGATGTATTTGGAATAAATGGGCCAAAGTAAAAATCAATGATTCATAAAGATGGGGTTTTTCTCCTCCTTTGTAAATCCTAGAAATATGTCCTTCCCTAGAAAAAATATCGATCAATATTTGTTAGGGATTTGTAGAAAATGTTAGAAAAATACTAGGAGTACTATTCAAACAGAGAAATAACTTTATTAAATATCTGATTAAAAGACCCAAAATACACACAAATATTTCATTCTCTTTATCATTAGAAAATTCAAAATTTCCTGAGTATCCACAATGTTCTCTATATGGCTAAAGTAAGTTCATGTCAACATTTGGATCACAAAAGCATTAGATTAGATGCAGGGCAACAGTACAATAGTTGAAAGAATGTAGAATGTGGAGTAGAGAAAATAGAGGGTTATACCAAATTCCAGCACTATCTGGTTGTGCACACTTGGACAAACCCCTTAACTTTTGTGATATTCACTCAGTTATAAAATGGCTACCTTACAGATTTTATTTTAATATACTTTCAAATAGTCAAATTACATATATGATGATAATGACAATTATAGTAAAATTCGAATCAGTAATGGTTACAGATATATGGAATTGGGAAGAGAAAATAGAGATAAATGGACTATAGAATATTACACTGGAATTTGGATTCTGTCCTGTCTTAAAGAATGGATATGAGTTGTGGATCAAGGGTATAGTAAACATTGTATCGACTACTGTCTCCAACTCCTTGAAGTAGCAACCATATTTGTAAGTATTACTTTCCCCTTTAGCTTGAACTCATTTGCCAGAGTTGAAACTGAGAAAAGAAAACCAATTCACATGGCCAAATACAGCCCTCTCTGGTGAGATGGGAGGAGTTCAGCTGAACAAAGCTGATCCACGCTTTAGGAAATGTGAACTAAAGGCCAGAAGTTAGTGTTAGGGGAGGGAAATGAACCAAGCAGCAAAAACACTGTGTAAATTTCGTGCTCCCAGCTTTGTTAGATAATGAACAAGGTACATAATCAAAGAGAATGAAAAAGAGAAAACAAAGAACTACTTTAAAAAAAAAAAAAGAAAAAGAACATGTGGCCTATATGAGAGAAAGAAAGCTCATACATTGCTGCTGGTGGGAAAATAAAATGATAAAACCATTTTGAAAAACAGGCAGTTTCTGCTAAAGCTGAATATATTTGCTTTTTCTACAACTCTGCAATTTTACTGTTGGGGTATTCACAAGAAAAATGAGTACATCTAGCCACCGAAAAATGTGCCAAATGTTCATAGCAACTTTTCAAAGTGGTTGAAACTAGATGCCCATCAAGAGGAGAATGGATAAATTGTGGTACGTTCATACAATGAAATACTACACATAATTAATAAGTGTCCTACTGATATATTCAAAAACATAAATAAATATTATAATAGCATGTTCAGTGAAAAAGCCAGACATATAAGTGGATCTTCAGTAAGATTCCATTTGTATTGACTTCAAAAACAGACAAAATTAATCAATGATTACAAAAGTCAGAATTGTAGTCATCTCATGAGAGATATAGTCTGGGGGACAGACACAAGAGTATCTAATGGAGTGCTAGAAATATTCTATATTCTCTGAGTAATGGCTACCCTAGAATAAATATATATAAAAAATCGTAATTGTTAACATTCAAGATTAGTGTACATTATATAACGGTTGACAAAAGAGAGTTCTGTTTCCCATAATGGCAAATATGTAACTCAGTCCAACTCTCCCTTTGATAGTAACTGGAAAAACTGGGGCAAAAAATATGAAAGTACACTCATTTGAAAGTACGGGAGAGCTAACGAACCTGTAAAAAGTTCAAGAGCCAAGATCCAAGAGAAAAAGGAAACTAGGAGATGTGATCTCAGAAACTGGAACTGCTTTTTCTCTAAATGTATCTACTGATTTAAGTATACACTAATATCTGCTGCATAAATTCTTGTAGAGACAGCTGAAAGCATATGATACTGAACATAGTTTTTTGTTGTTGTTGTTGTTGTTTTACACCTACAGCACCTGGTCTTCCTAGGTGGTCTCCCATCCAAGCATTAACTAGGCCCAACCCTGCTTAGCTTCCAAGATCAGACAAGATTGGGCACATTCAGGGTGGCATGGCTGTAGATCTGAACACAGTTTTCACAGGGTGTGAGGTATGTAGGAACTCTGTGTATTATCTTCATAATAATTCTACGAGTTTTTGTTTCCCTTGTTCATCTGTTGCTTTCAGTTTTTATTCCACATATGAGTGAAATCATATGATTCTTGACTTTTTCTGACTTATTTTGCTTAGTGTGATATTCTCAAGATCCATCCATGTTGTTGCAAATGGCAGTATTTCATCTTTTCTTATGACTGAATAGTATTCTATTGTATATATATCTACCACAGCTTCTTTTCCCGTCATCTATTAAAAGATATTTCGATTGTTTGCATTTCTTGGTCACTGTGAATAATGCCACCGTGAACATCAGGGTGCATATATATTTACAGATAAATGTTTTCAGAAATCCCCAGAAAAGGGATTGCTGGGTCATGTGGTAATTCTATTCTTAAATTTTTGAGGAACCTTCATACTGCTTTCCATAGTGGCGTGCTGTGTATAGGATTCCTTTTCACCACAACCTCTCCAATGCTCGTTATTACTTGTCTTGTGATGATAGCCGTTCTAACAGGTGTGAGGTGGTATCTCACTGTGCTTTTGATTTGCATTTCCCAAATAGCTGGTGAATTTGAGTATCTTTTCATATATCTGTTGACCATTGGTAGAAGTGTCTGCTCAGGTCTTCTGTCTATTTTTTAATTGAATTATTTGTTCTTTTATTGTTGAATCGTATGCGTTCTTTGTATATTTTGGATATTAGCCCCTTATTGGAGGCGTCGTTTGCAAACATCTTCTCCCATTCAGTAGTTTGCCTCTTGTCTTGTTGGCTTCTTTTGCTGTGCAAAAGCTTTTTAGTTTGATATAGTCCCATTCATTTATTTTTGCTTTTACTTTCCTTGCTTTCAAGGTCAACTTCATAAAATCTCTAAATTCAAGGTCCATGAGTTTAGTACCTATGTTTTCTTCCATGCAGTTTATTGTTTCAGGTCTTACATTTTGGACTTTGATCCATTTTGAGTTCATTTGGTATATGGTGACAGATAGCAGCCTAGGTTCATTCTTTTGCATGTGGCTTTCCAATTTTCCCAGCACTATTTATTGAAGAAGCTTTCCTTCCTCCATTGTATGTTTTTAGCTTCTTTGTCAAAAATTATTTGCCCATATATACAGAGGTTTAGTTCTGGGCTCTCAATTCTGTTCCATTAGTCTATGTGTCTGGGGTTTTTTTGTCAACACCATGCTATTTTGATTATTGTCACTTTGTAGTATAATTTGATATCAGGCAGAACGATCCTGCCTTGAATCCAGGGACAGTAAAGATGATTAGCAAGCATTATCCTGATGCTGCTGAGACTTGCAAAAGGCCCTTTCAGTTTAAGATGTTAGAGGTCCATTAGAGGTCTGATGTGAGGAAGAGAAGAAGAGGTAACAGACCCAGAAACAACAATTAAAAAAAATAAAAGGAGAGAAAAGAACACAGTACAAAAAAAATTACCTGTGAGGGTAACCACGAATCTTAGCTATATATTTAAAGAGAACATTATATATATACATATATACATATATATGTATATGTGTGTGTGTGTGTGTGTATATGTATGCATACATATATATATATGTATGCATACATATATACATATATGTATGTATGTATGTATGTATATATGATGTGATGGGTAGGAAAGGGGTACTCCAAAGTGACTGAGTGTCTTTACGTTAAAGGATATAGGGATCTCCTCCAATGTAAACAACTGATAGAACATAGGAAGGCTTCAGACTAAAAATACTTGAGGACTACAGTAGCATGTGGTTCAAAGTTTGTCTATACTTTTCATCCCCCTCATTTGGATAGTAATAAACCCTAGATCATATTCAGACTAGGAGTTAAAAAGTGAAAGCAACAATGGGAAAAAAAAAAAAGTCATCTAGACCTAGGCATGGGAGGAAGATAATTTCAGTAGAATCCAGATAGATCACAAACACACTCTTTTCTAGCATAAATGTACTCAAAACAATTCTTCTAGAATTGTTATGGCCATATTGGTTTTAAAATAGAGCCTCTTGCAAGCATAAATAGTAAGTGCGAGATAAAGCAAGATAAAATTATTTCTTTATCTTGCCATGCCCTGCAGCCTTAAAACTTCCTAATCAGAATCCCTCTAGAGGAAGATTTTAAGGGGTGAACTAGGGAAAATGAAGCCTAAATATCAACAAAAAAAGACCAAAAAAAAAAAAAAAAGAAAGAAAAACTTGGAGCTAACTTTTCTGATAAATTATAGAGAATGTACTCTTTTATTGTATTCAGACTTGCAAATTAAAATCTCAGATCATATTTTCATTTTCACCTTTTCTGTATTTCCATGAGGAATATCTGGCATTTCATTTCATTTTATCTCATTAATAGTAATGAGTCAACGTGAAAGAATTGGGTTTTAAATTGTTCATTACTGTTAATGGTATCATTGGAGGAGGGCATTTTCTGAGTCTAATGATGTCAGCTTGTTTATTTTTTAAAAACATGATTTTTCCAGTATTCATATCAAGAAAACTTCTGGGAAAAATAATTTCGTAAGGTTAATATTAAAATTCTTTCACAATAAACTTAGATTTTTTTCTAATTCCCAAATCAGAATTAATCACTGTGTGTCCTATAGCATTTGGTCATACTTCTAATAGCGTACTTTTTGATCTAACATTATTATCTTCTTTCATGAACATGAATACCTCACCCATTGTATTATGAACTACTAGTACACTGCAGTAAGTACATAAAATAAATATTTTCAAATGAATGGAAAATAAGCTTAGTAAGAAATATATAGTATTTTACAAGTAACTATGGGGGGAAATGCAGAAATAAACAGAATTTATTTGTCTTACCATCCTAACATATGCACATATTTAGTTGGAGCATAAAAGGATTCAGTACACGATGGAGCTGCGAGAAGATATCAACCCTCGGAGACATGTAAAATAGTTAATGCACAACTAGAATATTAAATATCTGATCATGAGTCTTTTTTTCCCTAAATGCATGTGAACCAAACCACCCAGGGAAGATAAAAACGTGAAGCATAATGATGTTGAGGAACAAGAGCATATGAGACAAAGTTGTGGGTAATTGCTTTAGACTGGGAGCTATGCAGTCTTTTTTAAATGATTTTCAGCAAGTGAGTACCCAGGGGAGAAAACTTTGCAGTCATGGGACAAATAACTGCTAAAGGGCCTAGAACCCGTGGATAAATCAGTCACCAAGATTGGAACCAGTGTGGTCATAATTTAGCAGAGAAAGAATAAATCTAACTTTTCCTGGAAAATGGGGCAAGAAGATAGAGGAGTAGAACACCATGATGCACATGGACGAGAATGTGACCTCCCATGCCTCCTAGGGTCTCTAAATCATAAAGACTTTCAAAATCTCTTTATTTCTTCCTTGATATATTGTATGATGGTTAGAGATAATGTGATTGAGAAAAATCCCAAAAACATAAGCTAAGAGTTCTAGTCTTTTCCTACAGGTGCATATAGATGGAAAATTAAGGACCATTTCCTATGATGGTCACATGGAGCCCTTGTCTCTTGCACAATGTGGGTATGGCTAGACTGCAAACTTGTGTTATTATCCAATATTTTTTAGAAGAACAAATTAGCAATAATATCCTTACTAATCGGCCCAATTAAGGAATGATCTTTCAAGTTTAAAGGTGGAATCTCTCTCAGTGCATAAAATTGGAAGCTGTTTCTTACACAATATTAGCTGGATGACTATTACAGTGTTTATATTGCCAGAAAGCATTTGCACTTATAGTTGATGAATGAGATCTCCCCTATTTCATCCTCCATGAACATGGAAGTAAAATTGTCCCATAAGAATAAAATGTAAAATCAAAACAATCGATCAGAGCACAGCTATGCAGAGTCCACTTCATAGAGAATGGCATTAAACCAGCTGAACTTGGTAGCAAATTTAAAGGTTTGTGATGGACGGTGGGAGGAAGTTAACATTGAAAGCATAAATAAGGAAGAGTT
>NW_011888884.1:5628017-5630294 GCF_000151845.1 Pteropus vampyrus | reverse complement strand
TGACCTCCCATGCCTCCTAGGGTCTCTAAATCATAAAGACTTTCAAAATCTCTTTATTTCTTCCTTGATATATTGTATGATGGTTAGAGATAATGTGATTGAGAAAAATCCCAAAAACATAAGCTAAGAGTTCTAGTCTTTTCCTACAGGTGCATATAGATGGAAAATTAAGGACCATTTCCTATGATGGTCACATGGAGCCCTTGTCTCTTGCACAATGTGGGTATGGCTAGACTGCAAACTTGTGTTATTATCCAATATTTTTTAGAAGAACAAATTAGCAATAATATCCTTACTAATCGGCCCAATTAAGGAATGATCTTTCAAGTTTAAAGGTGGAATCTCTCTCAGTGCATAAAATTGGAAGCTGTTTCTTACACAATATTAGCTGGATGACTATTACAGTGTTTATATTGCCAGAAAGCATTTGCACTTATAGTTGATGAATGAGATCTCCCCTATTTCATCCTCCATGAACATGGAAGTAAAATTGTCCCATAAGAATAAAATGTAAAATCAAAACAATCGATCAGAGCACAGCTATGCAGAGTCCACTTCATAGAGAATGGCATTAAACCAGCTGAACTTGGTAGCAAATTTAAAGGTTTGTGATGGACGGTGGGAGGAAGTTAACATTGAAAGCATAAATAAGGAAGAGTTGTGGAGACAAACTTTGACAACGTCCATCTATTTTTCCCCCAAATTCCTGCGCTAATACCCTGAACAACTTTCAATTCGATTACAGTTATGAGATGGACATATTGGATATCAACTCTGATGCCATTAAACCAAACATCTCAAATAGATAGCCTGATTTTGACCTGAAAAACATGTTGTGTTTGGATAATGCAGTTTTAAAAATTGAATTTAAGTTTACAAAATAGGATTTTCCCCCTAAATCAAAATTTTGGACTTCTTTTGAAAAATCAGTTCTGACAACACTGGGAAGCACTTCTGTATGATACGACACTATTCTTAGGAGTATCTGCAGAGTGGTTATCTCCTTGAGATGCGATTTGCAAGCCCCCAACATTCGTGCACAAGGCCTGCTTTACTCATTTATATTATCTAGTTGGCCATTAAATATCGATTTCAAATCCTTTGAGCCAATCTGAACTCCCAGAGGCTTTTGGATAGTTCCTATGAACAAAGACAAATTATCAGCAGCATTATTTCCATTTAAGTTTTTATGAGAAAACCAACAGACACATAATTGCGTGTTCAAACATAGTATCTTTAAAAATGCAAAGTTTGTGATAACTTAAGCATGTTGAAAGTATAAAATAGTCAATAAACAATAATCCTATATATTCTTCTACTAATAACTTCTTACTTTGTATAGCATGGTCTTTTATTACCGTATATGAGTTTAACAAGTAAGGAAGTGATATGTATAGAAAATAAAGTTTTTTTCATACTCTTTACAATCATAATACATTTTCCATAGAAAATCATATTTAAAGCTAATTTTGATTAAGAGAGTATGAAAGCAAAGAAAAGTATTATTTTACTAATGAGTGTGGAGGGACAAGGGACATATATTTTGGGGGGTGGAAGTGGTGTTGGGAGGGATATGAGGCATTTGAGAGACATGCATAATGGAGATTTTTCTTATTGGGGAATATTTCAGTTTATTGGAGAAAGACGTGATGAACTAGTGAAGGAAATGATATAATATTTCGAACAGAGACACCAAATCAATGCCACTTTGTTTCTCTTCTGTTCATATATTCTTACAATAGTTCCACTCCTGGGATATATAGTGTGTTCAGTAGTCCTGATTCTTGATCCTCATAATATAATTCATTATTTAAAGGAGGGACAGTGTTATAGACTCTGCCACTTTGGCTTGTTAACTTGGCAGAGGTGAGACTATGGATTGAGCTTTATGGCAACTATATCCAGCTATTGACCAGTCTGTTAACTATGGCACAACAAGTTGAAATACACTCTTCTACCATTAAGCACGTATGCTTCTCTCAGATATGCTTTCCTTGCCTTCGTTTCCTAGAGAGTTGGGAAGTGTAGCATTATACTTCCTCTTCTGACATTCCATGATCAATAGCATCCTAATAGTGCTATTTTCTCAGACTTCTCAGAATTTACAAAATGTTCCAAATCTCTATGTCCTCCCAAATTTAAACATCTACATATGAAAATAATAAAAATAAATAAATCTTACATGCCAGAGAAATAGAACCATAAACTTGTAGAATGTCAGGGAACATGATCAAGGTAATGCAGAAAACCAATTAATTGAACAATAGGAGAGGACCG
>NW_011888884.1:5615423-5627347 GCF_000151845.1 Pteropus vampyrus | reverse complement strand
ACTCTTCTACCATTAAGCACGTATGCTTCTCTCAGATATGCTTTCCTTGCCTTCGTTTCCTAGAGAGTTGGGAAGTGTAGCATTATACTTCCTCTTCTGACATTCCATGATCAATAGCATCCTAATAGTGCTATTTTCTCAGACTTCTCAGAATTTACAAAATGTTCCAAATCTCTATGTCCTCCCAAATTTAAACATCTACATATGAAAATAATAAAAATAAATAAATCTTACATGCCAGAGAAATAGAACCATAAACTTGTAGAATGTCAGGGAACATGATCAAGGTAATGCAGAAAACCAATTAATTGAACAATAGGAGAGGACCGCGTAATCTCTGAGAATCTTCACTCTGAAGGTGGATCCTCAGAGAACTGAAGCATTGCTCAAATGCTGAGGTCTGGGTTTTCAAATAAATTATATTTAATAGTTCCAGAGATTTGCACTTATTTTTACCTGAGTCCACTATTTCCAAAATGATCAAATTAAAGATAAGGTTGTATCCCAGATATCACAGTTTTCCCTCAGAGCTAGAACTGCTAGAAATGTAATAGAACAAAAATATAAGAACATAAATAAAAAGAATTTCTAAAAGAAACTCATGTTCATCACAACTGAAATGCAAAACTTTCGTTTAAATTATATCTGCAATGTTTCTGGTAAAACATTATTGAATATAATTCTTTTGGGGAAATATTTTCATTTAGATCCCATAAAAGGTTAACTGATTTATTTTTTAAGTTTCTATTTTTAATGATGCCACATAGCATTTATCTATGATCATCTGGAAACATACTCCACAGTTGATATATTTTACTATTTGAAAACTCATGCATGTCTTTTGAACTGAGCAAGCCAATCATGCATCCTATTGCACACAATATTCCATGGAATTTTACTTGCTCAAGAGAGCAGCCATTTTCTATACCATATTACCCTGCTTCCTTGTCAGACATGATTCTGCCAGGGGGAAGGCACCTGGCCCAAGAATCACTATTCTATAGTTTGATGAATCCAAATGTAAAGGAGATGGGTGACTTACAGCAAGGCTGTTTCCAAAATATATAATACTACTAAAATTGTCCAATCATATTCTCTCTTTCTAGGCTGTGAAATAGAGATATAAATACAAATAGAACCAGAGAATCATTAGATGGAGAAAAGTTGAAAAAAATTTAGAGAAGCAATGCAGAGGACCATGAGGGCCCAGGAGTAAAGAAAGAGTAGTTTTGACTAATCTCTTTGTACTTATTTCTTCATCTATAAAATATGGATGTGATCACAATATGCCTACTTTAGAGATCTGTTTCGATAATTGATGAGATAATACTTGTAAAGCTCTTAGCATAGTCTGGCATATTATATGTGCTCATAAAAATGCTGTACACATTACATTATAGTATAAGAATTGTTTTAACTCTGTCTCTATCACTAGGTTCTGAGCTTTTTGAAAGTAGAGACTCTCTTATTCATCTTTGTATACTCAGTCACTAGCCCAGTACCAAGCACAGTGCTTAGCACATTGCAGGTACTACAGTAAACGTTCATTAGATAAATGAAATGAAGACTTTTTTTCTCCCTTCATCCATCTTCCTCACTTTTTTCTTTATACTCACCTATCCACCTCATCAAATTTGAGGGCCCTAGGAAAACTGGTATATTCAAGTAACTGAGGTTTAGTTCACTTTTAAGTGGTGTAAAAGTCAACCTGACTTTGCCTTATTTTCTATACTAAAATTACATATACCTCACATAGCCCCAATCTGATCCCACAATTAATATAGTTGAATCAGAAACTCAGAGTATGAAGGACAGATGGCATATAGGCAAGGCCTGTGTTTATGAGATGAGAAAGAATAGTCACTATTTACCAGATTCCCAGTAAAGATTTCACAAAACACAAAATTTAAGAATTTTAGGACTTGAAAGACCTTTAGATTTTATCTGGTTCCTAACTTCAGTTTTATAAATCAGGAAACTGAGATGTAGATAGAAGAAATAATTTATAATCAGAGAGCTTGAGACTTAAATGACTTCTGGTGGCTATAACGGTCCTTCCTTTATACCCTACTATATAGCAATATGTTATGCATGTTTATTATATAAACTATATATAGTACATTTAGACTATTAGAAGAGTAGGACAAAGTGGAAACTCATGGCCTTAGATTTAACTTTATTCGAGTTTAAGCAGCTGCCTAGTATATCCTTTGGGAGAAAAGAATTCCAGCAGTAATGATGCTCTCCTTGTCATTGTCTATAAATGTACTAAATTATTTATTAACGAATATCACAGATGTCAACCAGAACGGAAAACTAATAGCTTATAGTGCTTTAATTTATTTGATTTACACACATTGTCAGAGACAACTTTTATGGAAGAACGTATAATAATTAACCACTTGTCAGAATGGCTAAATGTCACTATAAAATAAACTAGCAATCCAAATCTCTTGGGACGGTTTTGATATGTCACAAGTTCTCCCAGGAAGGGAGAGGAGACTTTTGAAGCACCATGTTTGCAAAATGTAGCCAATGAGCAGGTTAACAGAATCAATAGATTTCACTTATGGAATTAAGATTAATTGGCTAGGCAGAATTCCAGGCTAGTAATAGAAAATAACAAGTAGCTGAATTTTAAGAACAATATAGATAAGAATGGATTATTTTAGTGAAGGGTCAAAATTATAGTTAAATAGATGGCTTTAAAAAATCACTTCTCTCTTCCCTCCTCTGATTTTTCTCTCTACCCCCTCCCTTTTTTTCCTTTCTCTTGTCTTTTTCTTAATTCTCATAAGAACTCCAAGGATTATCTAACCATTTGTGGTGCTTTATGCATCACGTGATGTCTCTTTACTTTCCGTATCTCATAATCAACCGTACTAGAGAATCATTAATTTTATAAAAGAAAAATATTTCTTTGTTACATTTTTATCGTTTTGTTATTTATATCATATTTTAGCCTACTTGAGAGCTTTGCTAAAGTAGTCACTTTCCTTTAGTTCTAGGACTATTCATGAATTTTAAGAGATATTGATTGATTCTTAGGTGGAACATGTCAGAGATAAAAAGTCTGGAGACTTCCCATGGATAATGTGTACCTCTGTTAAGCTATAAAATGATGTAATGCTGCTGTGTTTTACACTACAATAATTATTTCTTTTTAAGTGCATGAGGGCTAATAATTTAAGTTTCATTCTCTCCTCTTTGCTTTTTATTTTTTTATTATATAACTGTAAAAATAAATTAACGGATTAGTTAAAAGGGATTGTGCTTCTAGCCATGATGGAGTAACGGGCAGTTGTTACCCTCCTTCCAAAAACAACTATAACATTGGATAAAATACATGAGACAATGGTTCCTAAGCAATAGACAACAGATATGGTAGGATAGCAGACCTTGAGAGAAGGGAAACATATAAAGTAAACCACAGGTTTATCTTCTTTGTCTGTATGAGATAACTTTCCAAACTATGATTCAAGGAATGAAGTTAAACTGAAACTCTGTATCTAATTGAAGATACAGAAACTGAAATAGCTGGAATTTGCAGGGCATAAAGCCAGAAGTGAGGAGCTTGCATGGGTTTGCAAGGAGTACAAAAGTCGGAATGGGTGGTTTCTAAACATTTATGGCCATGGCTGGGTTGCTTAGGTACAGCGTTAGGTTCCATGAGGCTAGAGAGAACTCCCTGTGGGTTCAGTCGTGGGGCTGTGAGGTAAATGGAGATACCAAAGCTTGTATGTTCTGAGGCACATTGAAATTACAGTCCAGTAATAGTGAAATAACTTCACTGACAACCTCAGGCTTTCAGTTGCAACTGAGGACAAGCCATACTTTAAAAATAAGATGCAAGCTCATTTGGTTGATTAAGCTAAAATTACAATGTGATAAATGAATGCTATTCGATAGATACAAATAGGCAACTAAAGGCAACAGGGTTCCCTAGGCCAAACTGCTGCAGTCTTTTGTAACCTGTTTACTTACATAGTGCAGAGTAGAAAATGATACTCACACATATAGAGGAAGACTATATCAACAAAAAGACAAAAGAGAGTGACTCATTTCACCTGGCTTTTCCTACCAAACTGTTGTCTTTTTCTGACTGAGTGGAAAATGCCAGCCAGAAATAAAACAAGGAGCATATCAGTTGGTGGTGCATTTATAAACCCACCTCAAAAATCCCTATTTCTGACTGATTGTAGATCATTTTATGATCTAGTCTTCATCATCCAAGGTGGAGTTCAAAAGTGAATTTTTGACTCTCTACCTAGTTACACAGTAGTTAATACTTTGGGCTATTGATCTCAAACATTACCATTTATTGGTAATCATACCTAATTTCAAGAAAGAAATTGCCTTCCTGCAGAGGTAAAATAGGATATTTAAAATGAAAACATCATGGGCAGCATTCTGCAATGTAATTGCCATAGTCATTTATAGTAATAAATCCCGTGTAAAGTCGGGTACTATAATAAATTCCAGATATTGGAGATATTGCTGTCATAATTACAGAATTAAGAGGTAAAAAGTATGTTGAATTATCTGAAGAAAATCATCCTTGTGCAAATAACAACAGCTGTTCATACTTCTATGATAAAATCCTTAAGCCACTGCTCAACAGTCTTTATATGAATAAACTTTTTGTTTCGATGATTATTTTTTTCTGCACAGCTGACAAGATCAGGCACACAAATGACCGGGATTGGTAAAGCTTATGTTGGAGAGGAAGCAAGAAATACTTTATTAAACTTAAAAACAGACCACTAGAGAAGAGAGATAAAGAAACAGACCCTTGATCCTCATGCTCTTTGCTTTAATAAAGAGCTGCAAGGGAAGGGTGTAACCTGATTCTCCCAGTAAACAGGCTTTACACAAATCTGTGTAACTCAGCAGTCCAGGATCATTGAACATGTTACCTGCCCTTGTGCAAATCATATATTGTAGGCCCTGGAACTGGGCCAAATTTACTGTGTACCCATAATGTACCATTTAATATGGAAAGCTTCACCAGAACCAAGCAGTATTTAGAGATTGGGTGACTTTTATAATAGCGAATCTCTTTGGTTTGAAACTAGTCCACATTCCAGTAATACTTCTGCTTCCTCTGCATGGAGAGCTCAGTCTTAGAACCGGAGAAATAAATATTGAAATAATGACAGAATGGTTTACTGTTGGAGTTTCAGCACCCTCAGTCCTCTCAGTCTGTTACATAATCATGAGAGCAGGCCACCTCAAGCTCCAGTGGTAGGAAGGCAGATTAGTGCTGGAGAAGAATAAACAACATTTTTCTGCATCATCTACCAATCCTGCCACAAAAGCATTTTTTAAAATATACTTACTACTCTGTAAAACAAAATTTCTATTGCGAAAGCTTTTAGCTAGATAAATGATAGATGATAGATAGATAGATAGATAGATAGATAGATAGATAGATAGATAGATGGATAGATGATAGATGATTGATAGATGATGATGATAATAGATAGATACATAGATACATAGATACATAGATAGATACATAGATACATAGATACATAGATAGATAGATAGATAGATAGATAGATAGATAGATAGATAGATAGATAGAATAATCAAATGCATAGATAGATACACAAACAATTGAATAAATAAGTCCAGTGTTTATTTGGAAGACCTTTTCTAGGTGTCGCATATAAGTGATATCCCTATTTTCATTTGTGCTTCAGCAAAAGAATATGTTTGGGGCCATCCCTAGGAAGTACATTGACACTGATGTCTATGTGTGACCTGTACCCAGCTAAGACCTCTAAAATGAGGAAGGACAATATAATGATGCTTTCTAGTCACTGCAGCATATCATCCTGATTTCTTAGT
This sequence comes from Pteropus vampyrus, assembly GCF_000151845.1. NCBI lineage: Eukaryota > Metazoa > Chordata > Mammalia > Chiroptera > Pteropodidae > Pteropus > Pteropus vampyrus. The sequence continues at coordinate 5,621,494 of NW_011888884.1, read as the reverse complement.
ATCACTTTTCATTATCTGTTTTCTCATGTTTATGTATTACCTGCCATTTACAATAGAGCAAACACTTCTATTTTTCACTATGATGCCATACTTAAAAGATTGCTGGCACATAAACACTCATTAAACATTTGTCAGAGGGAAAGATTGGCATGCTCAATCAGTTCTGAAGAGGAATGGCTCAAGGGCGGGTGAGAAGAAAGATATCTATATCCGAGATATAGAGAGCCTTTAACCACTTAAAATTTCCTAGCTTATTTATGTTATTGTAAATAATATACCTTGCTCCTCTTCCTCACTAATTGCGGGTTAAGTCTTGGCCATCTTTGAAGATTTCTCAGTCCAGAGAGATTGCACTGATAGAGGACACGCTGTAATTAAACTCCTTTGGCCGGGCTTACACAGATGCCTAGTAAGACGGTGTTGTTTTAGAGTAAGTTCTTCCTAAATTCTTTCTATACTCTTTCATACACAAGTCTGATTTTTCTGGATGAGTAGAACTGAGAATGAGTACCTAAACCATAATAAATTCTATAAATTAATGCCATCCTGTGGAGTAACTGAGGACAGCCAGCTGACCTTCCCCGGCCACAACCTCTATGTGTGGTAATAATGGTTGTAGTATTGTGTTGAAACTTACTTCAGAAACCAATTGCTTTTAAGTAGGTTGACTATAAGCCTAGTAAAAATAATTTAAAATCCCTCTTTCTCTAAAACAATGTAACAGTCAAGGGTCTCCAGAAAAACAGACCAATATATATGTGTGTACATATATATATATGTATATATACTTGTGTATATATTATTTATATATATATGTATACATATTTTAAGGAATCTTTGATTATAACTTTTAATATTTCAATAATGGATTCTGAGAAAAGAAAAAATGTTTGCCCAACTAAACATCCACACCAACACTAAGATACACCCTATTTTCAGTATTTGGATGTTAAAATCAAGGTAGCTCCTTGTTGCTGCAGTGTAGAATGTGATGGGGAGAAGAAGGAAATAGAGCTTGAAGTGCCTTCTCAAGCAGAAGCTTGTAAGATCTAAAATTATTAAACTCTTAGAAATACAAGAGTACATCTTCGTGACCAGAAAGAAACGCCACACCCATTAGCAGTTACTCTTCATTCCTCCATTCATGGGCATTTGGATTGTTTCCACTTTTTGGTTGTTATGAATAATGCTGCTGTGAACATTTGTGCCCAAGTTTTTGTGTGGACATAGTTTCAGTTCTCTTGGGTGTATGCTGAGGAGTGAGATTGCTAGGTCATATGATAACTCTGTTTAACATTTTCAGGAAGTACTAGATTTTCTCCAAGGTGTTCAAAACATTTTTCAATGCCACCAGTAATATATGAGGGTTCCAATTTTGCCAGTCTCTTCAATGTTTTTTTATTGTGTTTTTCTGAATTAAAAAAAATTAACCATCCTAGTGAGTGTGAAGTGATATCTCATCGTGGTTTTGATTTGCATTTTTCCCAGTGAATAATAATGTTCAGCATCTTTTCATATGCTTATTAGTCACCTTATGTCTTTTTTGGAGAAATGTTTATTGACATCTTTTGCCTAATTTTTAATTTGATTGTCTTTTTATTGTTCAATTTTAAGTATTCTTTTTATATTCTTGATGCAAGTCTCCAATCAGATATTTGCAAATATTTTCTCCCAGTCTGTTTGTAGTCTTTTCATTTTCTTGATAGTATCCTTTGAAACACCAAGTTTTAAATTGTGATGACAGATGGGTCAATGAAGTCAAATCTAGAAAATGGTGTACTTGTGAGCAAGCATGAACAATGAAAGCACCTGATGCAAAGTCTGGCTAAGAAAAAACTACTGTCACTCCTCTTCCTTTAATCATCCTGATGTGGCATGTTGCATATCTGCGCTACTAGCTTGAAGCAATCTTTAATCCATTCACCATCTTTTGTCAGCTATATAAAGTCTGCTTAGTAATTGGACATGCTATTTTTGACACTTTTATATAGCCAGCTTCTGGATATAATATGTTATGAATAAAGAAATGTATATAGTCTCAGAAATTTCTAAACAATACCTTCATTGACTAGTACTGAAATCCAAGTGTAAGGATTTACTTACCTTGGTTCTCCCCAAAAGTTTTTTAAAAAAAAAGCAGAAAAAGCTATTCACTGCTAGGGGAATAAGAGAAGACATAGGTCCACTCCTAATTTCATGTCATGTAAAATTTAAGGTATTGGCACACTTTTTAGTATAGTGCTTCCAGAGTTCAACACAGTGCTTAGCATAGAGTAGATTCTCATCAATATATTCTAGTGAACATAGTATGATTGTATATACATTTGTCAGTATATACAATACTAGTGGTGATGCAGGACAGGGCAAATTCCCCCAAGTGTTGGGGAGACCAAGTCCTGCACTGAGAGAGAAGAGGGTTCTTGGTGGAGAATGTAGAAGAATTAAAACATACACCGAAGTTAGAGTCAAAAGGAGAATTTATTAAAGAAGGGTAAAAGCAAAGACTAGAGAAAGCAAAGATAAAGAGCTAAGACAAGGAAAAAACCCTAAGTTGTATCTGTGTGTGTTGGGGGTGGGAGGGGTACAGTTTATATATCATGCTTTAGCTCCTGTGAGTTACAGTTTAAGAATTTTGTTTACTCATTTCCTTTGATATTGACATACAGTGAGGAAAAAGAAGAGTTTGTAGTGTGAAAGGCCTGCTGGCAGTTTCCAGCCTTTAATCCATAGGTTTTCTATGGTTTTAGCCATAGAAAATGAAAGATTTTATTTTGTGTAGGGAGCCACTTAAAGACACTGTTTTTCCTGTTTCCCCTTCACAGCTGTGGGAAATGGGTAGGTAGCAATCCCTGCACAAATCTTCCCTTGCTCTGCAGATGTCCTGGCCTGGCTGCAGAGCTGATCAGCATAGTGCAGTCTCTGAATGTAGCTTGATTTAACATTTTAGTTCTCTTGCCTCTTCCCTACATTAGTGGCAACCTTGTATAGTATCCTTTGAGAATGACCCCTGAAAATATTATTGGAGATTTATTGGAGATCATATATAATTTTCAAATTTATAGTTTTGTAAAAAAAAAATCAAAGCAAAATGAAAACCTAAGAGTCCAGCAAGAGAATTTTTAATGTATAGTACATCTCATAATGAAAAATTGGATAAAGAAAAATAATTGTAAACATCAACTCCCCATTACTTTACTTTAAAACTTATTAGTAATATTTTAATGAAACCACCAAGAAAAATATAAAAATACTAAAAGAACCATCAGAAAAAGTTTAAACAATCTTGGAATGGTAAGGTTTTTCTAAATATGAGATAAAACTCAGAAGCCTTAAATTCAATTATATAAAAATTAAATAATTTATATAAAATATAAAATTACTCCATGGAAAAGCCCAACATAAGCATTTTGAAAACATAAATGACAAACTGAGGAAATATTTAGAAATTTTATTAGATACAAGGGATAATCTTCCTGTTATGTAAAATCTTATTCATACCAACAGGATATAAACAACCTACAAGAAAAAGGAGAAAAGATAAGCTCAAGGAAAACAATATACAAATACATCTTGTTGGGAAAGAAAAATAATTTTCCCTTTACCCTCTTAAGCTCTTGGCTTAGAGCCCCCTATAATAAAATAATAAGACATTAACAAGAGAAAAACAAACAGAAGTTTAATGACATGTATACCTCCTGTACATATGGGAGATAACCAGGAAAACTGAGTAACTTCCCAAAATGACCCGAGTCACAACCTTAAATACCATCTTCAGCTAAACAGGAAAGATGGTTTCTTTTTAGAGCCAGAGAGGGTGGCCAGGTATGGGAGGTTACCAGGAAAAGCACAGTAAACAAGGGGTGATTGTTATGCAGATTTAAGTCTGAGCCTTCTCCATTGATAGGAATTTCTAGAGATTTAGTCTTTCTCTTCTTCCTGTTATAGAAATGGAGAGTTCCCTCATAAATGTAAATGTATCTTAGGAAAGGGTAACTCTTATTTGGTTTTCAGAACTTCTCCTGTGTCTCCAGTTTCTTAAAAATAGCCAGCCAAAATAATCCTTATATCAAAGAGGTATATTATGGGTGGCAAATTCTGATCCCCTTTAATCTTAAACATGTGAAAAATATTTATTCTTATTCGTATTAAGATAAATGCAAATGAAAACAACACTGAGCTGCAGCCTTTTACCTATCAGGTTGGCAAGAATAAGAATTAGTTGAAAGCACACTAATATGTTAGTGAGAGAGTGGAGAAACAAATTCTCCAAAGATCGTTGAAAGTATATAAATTGTTAAACATTTGTGGAAAACACTAATATCTATCAAGATGATAAGTATACATGCCATTTAACCCAGAAACTTTCTTTCTCAAGAATTTATTCTACAGATATTTCCAGCCCTGTAAGAAATTATATATGTAGAAGATTTTATAGTACAGTATTGATTGTAAAAGAATAGAAGCAACATAAATACTTATTAATAGAGGAATACTTAAGAAAAAGTGTGGTACATATATCCACACAATGAAAAGCGATGCCACCATTAAAAAGATTGAGGAAGTTCTTTATGAACTGATCTGTAAAACTCTCCAAGATATATTTTTGGGTTGTTGAAGTAGGAAATGTCCAAACCCATAGAGAATTTTTATAAGATTTTATTTGAGTCAAAACTGACAGCAATTGCCAGGAAGCAAGATTTCAAATGCTTCAGAGAATAATGGTTTTGCAGTTTCTTCTATGCATTTGAAATTAAGGAGGGAAGGAAAGGAAGATTGCATGAAGGTGGGAGAAAGCCAGGTGGAGATTGGATTACAGAATAGTCAACAAGATTATGTGTGCTCTCTTGAGGGTGGTTATGTTTATTTCAAAGGTGTGTTAACCTAGATGTACAAGAACAATGGAAAGGGCTTGATTATGGCAAAGATAAACCTTTTACTAAAGAAGTTGTAGACATGGGCATGACTACCCATCATGACTTGCCCAGTTAGGAATTTATGATTAGATCACCCTGTGAGGTTACTTTCCATAGAACCCCTTTTTTGTCCACATGGTGAAAAAAAAATTAGGGCACAGGACAGTACATATAGTGTACTGCCTTTGTATACAAGTGTATTAGGGGAAAATATACGTATGTTTATGCACAGAATGTCACTAAGAGCAAATATAAGGTATGCATAATATTGATTGTCTCTAAGGGAGATATCTGTGGCTGAAAAAAGGGACTTGAATTTTAAACTATATAAATGCATTAAATTTAAAAATAAGTAAATAAAATTTAGCTACAGGAAAAGTTTACACAAGATTTTGTGAAATATAATTTCAATTTTTAACAAACAAAATGAATAACAAGTTACTTAACTCTGTGCGCTGAGAGGGCCTAGCAAAGAACATACCCAGTGCCTATATGTTAGTTTCTCAATCTTCCAATAAAAGGAACCAAGTTTTCTTGGGAGGGGGGTTAAGAATGAGTTATCCCAAGATTTGCTTCTTGTGGTATGTGTATTGTTTTGAGCTAAAGGGAACTCTAGCCAGGTGCTCAAGAGAAACTTATGCCTCTCTCTTAACTACCTAGAACTTAAGTTAGAGGCTTTGCCCATAACAAGAGGTAATCAGAGATGACCTCCTTTGACATATCTGTAGGGCAAGACAAGCTTCTATTTACTAAACGCCTGCTCTTCTCATCCTGCAATGACCCTTCGAAGCCCCCAAGGCACCTTACCTCTTCTCTAGCTCAGAATGTCTTATTACCCATTTTCTCTGTCTCTGAACTTCTCATTCATGTGGGTACCCATACATATTCATGTGTTAAATTTGGTTATTTTCTCTTGTAAATAAATCTCATATCTATTTGATTATTAAACCAGTCAAAAGAAACTTGAGGATCGAGGAAAGTTTCTTCTTCCTCAACATTGGAAAAATGGCCAATTCTAGAACTAAGCCAAGGAAAATAAAAGATGAGTACAGATCATTTTGTAGTACCAGAAGTGCTCAGAAAACCCAAAAGAATAGAGACATGGCAAAGGAACACAGGATCCATCCAGAAGAGCACCTAATAGCCAAAACTGGAACA
>NW_011888884.1:5607899-5614121 GCF_000151845.1 Pteropus vampyrus | reverse complement strand
GCTTAGCTATATTATGCTCAAACTATAATACTTACCCAACAGTTAATATTTCATCAATGAAAAAGTAGATTAAAATATCTCAATCTACTAATATCTTTTATGTAACCTTTCCTAGTGTTATTTTTATGTCTTTAAAAGCATAATTAAAGCTAGCTAAACCAAACTACATATGAAACTTTGCTAATATGTTTGCGTACCTCAAATAATTCAGTCTTAATAGTGACTATAATTGTAATACAACTATAAACATTTGAGTGGAATTTGTACTTCTAATAAAATTAGCACATGCACACACACAGTCAATACACTTCCATGTTTATGCATAAAAGGTTTCTTAAAAGGTAATTTTTCTTTCTTTCTCTCAGGATTTCTACTCTAAAATTTAGTCATGGTTGATAAGATGGTAACAAATTACTTTTTTTTCTCCTCTGAAAATAAACTTTCAAGCTGCCTCAGAATGGAGAGGTGAATTGAGGGAAAAGGAGAAAAAAAAAAGTTCTTCCAGCTGACAGCTGTTACCTAGCCTGGCAGCCAACAAACAGCTAGGTTGTAGTGTTTCTTCCTAAACATAAACAATTTCACAGAATATCACCATCAGATGAGGTTATTTTGTGACTCTGATGAAACAAAACAAAAACAAGGACACTATGCAACCACATTTTCTCTCAAAACTAATATAAGCAACTAACACTTCTTTACCAACGATAGCCCTGCTTTACTCCTCCCACCTCTTAAATTAAAATTATTAATATACTCAATGACTAAACAGCCTCCATTTTCTGAAAATCCAATTAATAACAGACTCTCAAATCACCCAGTATAAACCCAAACAAGACTATCCTAATACCATCTCACTGAGATTATATTCCCTATAGGATACAGTTTTCCTTATTGCAGCAAGTTAATAAACCTAAATTTGTTTGATCACAAGTGTGTTGGTGGTAGTCTCTGGACATCAAGCTATAATAAAACAAACATAAAAACTATGGGAAAATTATAGGTAGATACAAGGCCTTATTGTTGTTGCTGCTGTTGTTGTTGTTGTTTGGTGGGGGTGAGGGGGTTGGAAAGGTGACATGTATGTGTATTGGCCATGGTGAAAGGAAAAGCAGAAGAGAGTTATGTACCACAGAAGAAGGATAGGTTATATAAGAGATTGAGAGACCAGTTTTGCTCATTTTTCTTCCCCATATTGTCCTGATCTTCATATTACCCCTATTTCCAATATTGCTTCTTCCTTTCGCCTTCACTGTGAATCAAAAAAAAAAAAGCATTAGCATTGTTGCTATTGTTTAGGTCCTTTAATAACACCCCTCTCTTTGCCATCTGATTCTGAACCAATTGAGAAAGAGACACAAGAATAAAACATATGGATATCAAAATAGGATTTTTATTACTGGTAAAGGCTAGATTAGAGGTTGTGACTAAAGCATATGACCAGATTGTCTTGCTAATGCTTTCTGCTCACTCTCTCAGCCTAGATCTTGGGACACCTTAACTGAGGCAAAGTTTGGTTCAAGGCAGACATAACTACTGCGGATTTCTTCCTTGTACTTGTACAAAACAAAAAATGAAAACAGGCCAGATTCTCAGTGGTTACAAATTATTTCTACTCAGTTGAGAAATATGGACCATTGGTGTCACCCAATAATTAAATAGTTTATTCCAGAAGAGCTTCTTTAATGGAGATCCCAATGCATGGAAAAGATATCAAGTCGATTATAGTACATCCCCACTAAAACTTTCCAGTGATTTTTTCCCCATCTAATCCGTTGAGCTTATTCATAAAACCTGTGATTGTATGAGACTTTGGCTATCTTCCTTGGGGAAGGAAGCCACTCCTCCAGTATCAGCTATTGTTCTTTTGTGGATACCTCTGATGATCAGTATATATTTTGCCCCTCAGAAGACACTGAAGTAGATGAAAACAATGTATTTAATTAACTCCAATGTTCCATTGTATTTGAGCTGAAAATTCACTCCCTACTCAAATTATGTGCAGCCACTCTGTCTTATTAAGATTATCAGGGGCTCTGCAGTGATATATAATGACAATTTTAATGTACACCGATGACAAAATACAACATCAAGATGTCCAAAGATTGAGTATAAACTCCCCTCATTACTGAATTTCTGGGAGAATTTAAATTCAAATATGATGCCTCCGTGGTTAAGTGCATAAACTCTGAACCTGTTATCTGGCTTCAAATCTCAGTTCTTACACTTACTAGGTTTGTGATCCTGGAAAAGTTAACTTACTTCCCTTTGCCTCAGTTTCCTCATCTGACAAAAGGGAATAATGATAAGACTTACAGAGTTGTCGTGAGAATTAAGTGAATTACTACTTATAAAGTTTTTAAAGATTATTCTGGCAGGTAAGAAGTACTTTATAAAAATTATTATTTATTATTGTGCTTTCAATTTAAAGTCCAAAAACTATATTTAATTCAAAATATTACTCCTCTACTGCTCAATATTTTATTCTGGTCTGTGTCAGCTAATATGGCTCTCCATCTTCAGATAGTTGAGGATATTCATTCAGTAGCCTCATCCTAGATATTTTTATTGGAAAGCCTATTGCTTTTGGCTTATAGAGCTTTAGAACCTCTAAAGTTAACTATTCCAACCCAGAGTTTCTCATGAGCACCTCATCTTGATTATCAGCTTTATTGAGCTATAATTTACAAACAATAAAACTCTCCAATGTTAAGTATATAATTTGATGAGTTCTGAGAATTGCTTACAGTCTTATAGCCACCACCACAACCATGAAATAGATATTCCACTACCCCCCAAAATGCCTTCATGCACCTTTTTAGTCAATATCTTTTGCCCATCCCCTGGCTCCTTGCAGCTGTCAATCTTCTTTCTATCACTATAGTTTTGCCTATTCTAGAATTTCATAGAAATGGAATCATACATTATACAGTCTTCTGGCTTCTTTCACTTAGCATAATGCTTTTGAGATTTGTTTTCTTTCATGTCTCAGTATGTCTTCATTTCTTTTTTTATTAAATAGTATTTCAGTGTATAGATGTACCAATCATTTTCATTTCATAAAAAAAGGGAAAATGATAGATTTTCTCAGGCAATTGGGTTAAAAGGACAAAGATACTAAAAATTTCTGTGTGGCCGTTTTGAGAGCCAATATCAATATCTTGTCATATCTGTAACCCTTTTGTGAAGATAAATATTTTGTCCATAACATCTGCATTTCTGCCTGCATTAAAATACACTCTGATCCTGGACTGTATGCCCGTCTTCTACTACTTATTCAAAAGCATTCTGCATTGATTCTTAACTGAAACAACTACAAATGCCTCTAAACATCCTTGTTTCTACAGATTCAGTTTCCTTTGTCAGGAATTCCCTCCCCTCTATTGTCAATCTGTCAAATTCCTTCCTGCTTATCATTTACAGCTCAACTGAGATATTACCTTCCCTGTTATGTTTTTCTGATCACTCCAAGTAGAATTAACCACTTCTTTCTTGGTGTCCACAAAGCACCATGTACATAACTCCACTATGTCACTCATTTAATGATAATTTATGACCAATTTCAGGTATGTCTCTGTTATAGAAAAACAGTATTGTTCAAGTGTGTTTCCCCAACTGTAAGTTCAGTGTTCAGTACCCAAGTAAATGTTAATTTAATGAAAGAAAGAAAATGAATAAATGAATTCATGAAAATGCCCTCCTGTTGATACACATCCATCACAAATAATGCAAGTATGTGAATACAACTCGCTGTTCTAATTGCCTGGAAACCTACTTCTTTTCATCTCATTGGTTTTTGGTAGGATAGAGAACCCTGTTAATCTCTGATAAATGTTGCTGAATTTTAAGGAAACAACTGCTATCCACTGAAAAGTTTGTTTAATTATTCACAGTGTATAGAGTTTTCTGTGACATGACTAGCAACAAGCTTCTGGCCCTTCAGACAGGAAGAATGCATTCGTAATTAAAATGTGACCCATGCTGTCTCCTGCTGCCAGATTTCCTTGAGTAGTCACTGGAGATGAAATTATAATTATGACATTTGAAGAAATAAAATTCTCTAGGGAAAGCAGCCTCCAAAGACAGACTGTATGTCGACAGCTGTTGTGGAAATTACTTATTTTAACCTTTGCCATAAAAACTGTAAAACTGATCCAGCGTCTTCTCTGTGGCAGACATTTTGGGAGATGAATTTGTAGGTGTGTTTTGGGGATTAGCCTAAAGCCAAGCCAGCATCATTTTGCAGCAGAAGTTCCATTAAAGTTTCTTAAATTTCAGTGAACTTCTGTTCAGGAAGTCCTTTTAAATTCTGATAAGCTGACATTTGAATGTTTCTGTAGCAGATGGCTATCAGCTAAAAGAAGTACATAATATTTTATTCTTACTAGCTGGAACTAAATTTGAAGGATATGATAGATTTTTAAAAGTTAAAACTCTTATAAACTAAGAACATAGATTTCATATATTTAAAAAATGGAAATTCAAACTGACTTAGACTTAAGTTTCCAGGTATAATGTTTTTTTGGCTTAAAACAAAAGGAAGATTCTTCAAGATACCTATACATTAGCCATTTACAACATATTTAAAAATCATTACAGTTAATCAAATACTATTTACTAAATGTCTACATAGTAATGGTGCAATAAACTGAGTTTAATCAAACTAATTGATTTATCGGTCAATTATCTTTTATAAATCTCTATTCAAGGATCTCTTTTTTTAGCAGATAGCTAGTCTGTGCTGAATATTCCACATTCCAAAGGAGGTTTAGAAGAAGAATGGGTCAGGGTACCTGACATGCAGGGATTTCACAGCCCTGGTAGAAAGACAAAATTTACATACAGAGAATTACATGTAGTTAAACAGAAAAGAAACGTTTGAAAAGAAAATGTACCTCATCAAATCTCACTATTTACAGATGATGACTCAGAGTAGAGACTTTAAGTTCTTTACCCAAAGATATACATATAATTAGTAGCATTGCTAGGTTTAAAGTTTAAGATGTGCTTCTATCAGTTCTCATAGGGTAATGATTTATATATTCTGTTGGTTCTGCTTTTCTGATAAACCCTGACTGGTCCTGATTCCAAGTTTTTATAACATCACAGCCTATGCTCCTTCTAAAAATGCTTTTTTTCTGTTTTATTGGTATTTTACCATATTAATAAACTAGACTTGCATATACCAAACACCTTAAAATTCTCTCTTTGAAAATGACCTTCTCACCAAAATAGAGAGTCAAGAAACCTCATAAGCCTCCGTTTCACTCAACTGTGTCATCATCAACCACTAGTAAATAACTCCAGACAAGTAAAGTGCTAGCTGTTTCAGAGCTTGATGAATAGCTGTATGGGCCCCTTCTCACAGCTGTTATTGTTCTGACAACTTGATTGAATACAACTATTGCACCATACCAAGGGGACCTCTGCACCAAGTGCACCACATGTTTCTGATGCTTTTGGCCGCATGCTCTCAGGACAACACTGCAGTGAAAAAAACCCAGTAACCTGTTACTCTAAACTTTGATCTCCTATGACCTAATGCAAGTCTTCTGTAAAAGATTTACAGATCAAAACTCATCTCTGCAAATGGAGAGCACATATATCCCTATAGAACTGGATAATGTTCATCCTCTAAAATCTAATCACACCAATGGTTGTTGAACAATGTTTTAATTTATTCCAGTTAAGCAGTTACAATTTAAGAAGGGGAGTACAGCATTCAATGACAACCTCCTTTCAATTCAAATGGTTATCTGTCAATCTTGTCTTGTTTTTCTCTGCATCTGTTTTAGTCTACTGGTGCTCCCACTTACCTGAAAACTCCTTTCTGTGCTAATGCTGACATATGCAAGTAGATCAGTATCCTAAATCTCTGAGCATCCCCTTCCTTGTCCAATATCTTGTGGCTTAGATCTAACACTCACTGAGAGTCAAAATCTAATGTGCCAGCCAAGGTTGCTGGCTTATCACTTTGCTTTTTGAGCTATCTTCACTAACAATGAAATTCAGGATGAATGTTCCCACAGGTAATCTCGAGATTTTATTTGCCTGCTAAGTCAAAGCTCTCTCCTTTTCCTTTTACTTTCATTATAAGGCTAAAGTTCTGCCCTAGTCTTTCCTTCTAATTTCCAGCTAAGCACTCTAAACTGAATAACTTCCAGGTGAATACTGCCTACTGCTCTAGTTCCTCTTCCTAGGACTCTGTGCTCTGCCTCGCCCACG
>NW_011888884.1:5600286-5607849 GCF_000151845.1 Pteropus vampyrus | reverse complement strand
GCACCACATGTTTCTGATGCTTTTGGCCGCATGCTCTCAGGACAACACTGCAGTGAAAAAAACCCAGTAACCTGTTACTCTAAACTTTGATCTCCTATGACCTAATGCAAGTCTTCTGTAAAAGATTTACAGATCAAAACTCATCTCTGCAAATGGCGAGCACATATATCCCTATAGAACTGGATAATGTTCATCCTCTAAAATCTAATCACACCAATGGTTGTTGAACAATGTTTTAATTTATTCCAGTTAAGCAGTTACAATTTAAGAAGGGGAGTACAGCATTCAATGACAACCTCCTTTCAATTCAAATGGTTATCTGTCAATCTTGTCTTGTTTTTCTCTGCATCTGTTTTAGTCTACTGGTGCTCCCACTTACCTGAAAACTCCTTTCTGTGCTAATGCTGACATATGCAAGTAGATCAGTATCCTAAATCTCTGAGCATCCCCTTCCTTGTCCAATATCTTGTGGCTTAGATCTAACACTCACTGAGAGTCAAAATCTAATGTGCCAGCCAAGGTTGCTGGCTTATCACTTTGCTTTTTGAGCTATCTTCACTAACAAATTCAGGATGAATGTTCCCACAGGTAATCTCGAGATTTTATTTGCCTGCTAAGTCAAAGCTCTCTCCTTTTCCTTTTACTTTCATTATAAGGCTAAAGTTCTGCCCTAGTCTTTCCTTCTAATTTCCAGCTAAGCACTCTAAACTGAATAACTTCCAGGTGAATACTGCCTACTGCTCTAGTTCCTCTTCCTAGGACTCTGTGCTCTGCCTCGCCCACGTACATACTTAACCAAGACTCTATTCAATCCAGTGGCCCAGCCTCCATATTGGATCATGATGAGAATGGACTCATAGACGTAAACTCCTAAAATTTTAAATACTGATTCCACTCTTTCTTCCTGCTATAATGCTTTCTCCCACCATCACCTTAGGGGCCGGATTTGTGCCTGAGAATTTTATAACACTTTAGATATCCATAATCAGCTAGCCAGTTCCTCCAGTCACTCTTCCTGTGTGGCTAGGCACTCATGTTTGAATTGACTCAGTGCATGATTTCACTGTGTAACTGAATAACAAAACTACTTTTAAAGGACATATGCAGAAGATAGATATGTAAGAAATCCACAATATGAGATGGATATAATTCATATCACAATTCAGCACTGTATTCCCTTTATTGAGCATCTATGTATAGTGCTAGGATCCACATCTGATAGAAGAAATAATTATATAGCCTATAAATATACGAAGCCCATATTTTCCAGTTTCTAAAGTATAAATAGAGGGATCTTACCAAAATTATTTTTCTGGCTTCATCGCCATCTGCTTTATAGGAATCTAATCCACACTCAGATACTCCCCTGTGTTTCAAGGAGTCCCCAGTAATCTTCTTGTTTACTACATTGACATGAACTGTTTTCCTCTTCCACAGCTCTAACTCACTGTGGTGCTATACCCTGTCAATAATGATTCACAAAGCACGAGCCCTGTTTTTGCTGTTTGCTGGCAGTCACTGATGCCAATACCAACAAAAGTTTTAGATGTTTGTCCTGAGGCACCCAATGACAGAGGTTAAGGGCATGTATTGATGTTAAACGTGCCACAGCCTACTGTGTACTTGCTCTAGTAATTCTTAGGTCTGCGCATCTACCCTTTCTTTTGGAAACACTGTCTCTCTTCTGCAAAGAAATGCTCCTTCCCCAGAACTAAACATGAGTTCTGAAAGGTACGCATACTTAAAAGAATCTCCGTTTTCCCATCTTCCCACCCTGTATCTACGTAATTAGCTTGATGCCAGATACCTAACTCAAATTAACCCTCTGCTTAGATTTTATAACATGACACTAGAATAGGCCAGGGTCATCTTTTCCCAAGAAATAGGTAATAAGGCCCTAAAGATTTCAACAGCATAATATCTGCCATGTGGAAGACTCCCAGTTTGCAGCAGGAGAGAATGATGTCATAATAGAGAAAGAGGAGGACAGAAGAGACCTAGAGAGATCTCTGGTCTCATTAACTTTCTAAGTAAGAGTTGTACCCAGTGTCTAGCCTTACTTCTGCCTTTCCTGCAGTTTCTTAATCCTTCAGTGAGTTACTTTGATTAACTTTCCTGATAATTCCAATTGGGTTTCTGTCACTTTGATCAGAAGAGAGAGAGAAGAAGAGAAAGGAAAGAAGGGTCCCATGTTCCTGCTGACGTCAAGCAGAGGAGACATTGCCACCTGTCTGTATCAACTCAGAAGCCCTTGTTGCTGGATGCAGAACATACTAATATCTGAACTATATGCTTTATCTCCTAAATTTCTTTTATATTATTGAAACTTTGGTATCAATACTGATAAACAATGGGCTCTCATTTTCTAGCTACTTTTTTTTTCCCTAAATGTTCTCAGGTATTTTAATTTTCCTCACTCTGGGGTTCATTTATGAATCCATGCAAGCTGTGATGTATTCAGAATCATGCACTCTGTTTTCTACCATCCAAACTGGTCCAATGACTCAGACTAAATTTTCGTGCCTTCATTTTTTCTTACCTTGATATAGGGTATCTCCCAGGAGGCTTTTAAGCGTCTAATAAAAATTCCTAATACCTCTGTCTTGTCAATTAAAGCTGGTTACCTGGTCAGTAATATAAAACTAGCTGGAATATAATAGAATCAGGTAGGGCTTCTTAGAAGAGATGAGAGTGGAGATGGGTCATGAAAGATGAATTTGATTTTATATTCACAGAGAAAATTTGTGATTTACTAGTTGAAAAAAATATTAAGAAAACATATTAATATTCCTTCAGTGTACCCCAGAATCACTTCCTAGAAGAACAAAAAAGTATATTTTAAACCTGACTAGCTAGACAGAATTCAATAAAATGTCTTGCATTGTTGCATTCACTTTGCGGTTTGTCCTAGTTTTGCACTAAATAAGTTAAGTTTTACCAGAAAAAAATAATAACAAAATAACTCTCAATTGTCTGATTTCTGCTAAGCCTGTAGGTTTTATCAGCATTATAGATTTCCTGTAACATTCTCCCCCTATGCTATTTCACTGCATCTTTATTTCATTTGCTAGAGCAGAAAGTAGAATATAGATCGCTTGTATCTCCAGAAATGGATGGACAAGTGAACATAATCTTTCATTGTGTCTTTTTGTGAATGAAACATTGATATAAAACAGGCAAATCCCTGAAAAGCAACATGCAATTTGGGTAAGATTACAAAATGCATTGCCAAAGATACATCCAATGCTTTTTCAAGAAAAGAATCAAGAAATGGAAATAATAAGAATTCATTTTTCCAGCTGAGTGCAGACAATTATAGTGATCTCACCAAAGTCTTTGTATTCTCACCTGATGTCATTCCATATTCTAAATGTTTTGTTTTGCTTTTCCTTAAAGGAAATGTAAAAAAACATGTTAGTGAAACAAAATAGATGGATATTGAGGTATATTTCACTTCCGTGATTTAAAAAAAAAAAAAAAAAACTGTAATGGAATTCTCTTGTTTATATGAAAGTTCCTGCCTCCTCAGATGGCACATACAGCCCTTTCCAAGCTGGGCCCTGTCCTCCTTTTCCGTCTTTTCTCTGCTTTCAGATCTCCAATGTACCTTGCACTTTTATATTTCCATGATTTTGTACCCTTTCTGCTTCTTATGTCCAGAATGCCTTTCCCCACTTTCCTTTCTAAGAAATTCTGGATTTTTTCAGACTGCACTCTTGTGTTACTTCTTCTGCATAGTCTTCCTGATGTTTCTCCCCAGTAGGTAAAGTGTAACACCCATTCTGTCTGTGTTCTTACTGCATAATGATCACACCTCTGTGACAGAATTTATCAAACTGCCCGTGGACATCTCTCAAGCATTAGCCCTTAAGCTCTTTCAAGGCAGAAACAATGTTCTCAGTTCAGTTAATTCTAAACATTTCTAACCCCTATTTTAAATGGGGAATATCCTCAAGTCTTCCAGTATATTGGAATCAACTTGTCCTTGTTACTTTAAATAAAATTGGTTCAAATTCCACCCTACATGAAAAGAGAAAGTCAGCATCTCCGTGGAAAGATTTTTGGAATTGAAGAGAAGCTTGTCTGTCTTCTTAGCACCTCTTGTCCTGATTTTTCTCTTTCCATTAAGTTCTCCATCTCTTTTCTTTCTTTCCCCTCCCGTGCATGTTGCCCAATTGCAGCACTGTCCCCTGTTAGACACTGCTCTTATAACATTACTACCCAAAATATACTGTTTCAAGTCTGTGTGTAGCCATATCACTAAATAATTGGGGAAAGGAATATTATATGACTTTATCACAAATGAATATGAATATTTTATAAATTCCTCAGCATCCCTAGACCATTCTCACTACCTCCACAGAAATTTCACCGGTCATCCCTTCCAGCTATGTCCAGCCTCTTGCCTTAATGCTGGGTGTCCTCTCTTTCTTGATTTCGTTATTTCTTCTCCCTAGTTTAAGCACCCTCCACCCTGCCCCAAATTTAGCTCATATAGCTTTTTTCACTAAAACTAGCTTCTTATATAACTTTCTTACTTTCAACAACACGTGCTGACTATTTGATTATGAGACTCTGTGCTAGGAAGGCAGTAGTGAATAAAGCATGGTACTGCTAGCAATGATTTGATAGCTTAGAAGAGTCCTGGGTTTTTTTGTTTCTTTTTTTTTTTTTAATTTTTGATTAACTGTAGTAACTGGCACATAGAAGTATAATAAAAGGCAGCATAAAGGAAATAAAATATACAGAGACCTCTTTTCAGGTGGTTAAAATTAATATGTATTTTATCTGGGATCACGTGAAATATGACTACGGGCAGAATAGTATAGTTAATGAACTTTATAAGACCCTTCCTCACCTCTGATTCACGGTTTCTTTTATTCACAAATCCTCTTAGACAAAAAACTCAACCCCATGAGTATACAGTAGCTTTGGAATTAGAGATATTTTCAGTAGTGAATTGCACATTGGAACTATGGAAAAGACAATATCCTTGAAAAGCATTTTAAACATCTAATTGAACATCAATTGAAATCGTTCTAAAAATTACTTTCTCTTAAGGGATTAAGAAGAATAGATTAAACTGCCTTATAAAAAAGGCATTAAAGATGACCATATAAAGCTTAAGCTGATACTTATATTGTTTAATAATAGTGTAAATCATTTCTTGAAAGGCTTTATGTTTTTAAATAGAGACTTTACTGAAAATGAATTCAGTATTAAATGAAATAAATTGATTTAAGAAATTTAATGATTTCTAGTGTAGTTAAACTTTTGAGAAAAGATGTGTAGCTTTCCATTCTGTGTATTTCATTAAGAGTTTTCATTATCACTGCCATCAATTGGCTTTTTAGTATCTGGGACACTTTATAATAATTTGGTATTCTTATTTGGAAATTGCAGATATGTCTTTGTCCTTGCTGTATTATTCATCTAAGGATATGGCAGCAAGCTTTCCTGACTCTCCCTTATCTGCAATGTCACAGGAAACGAGGATCCAAAAAGCTAATGAAGTTTAAATCTTAGATTCTCTCAATTAGCCTTTGGAAGGGCCCTAGCATTGGGTTTATTTGGTCACATAGTTTATGTAAAGTTTGCAAAAGTAGGATATTCTAACCTACTTATACCTACTGATAAGAATTGTAATCTCAGTGTCATTTCTTTCCATTTCAATATACCTGCCATTGAAATAATCAGAAAATTTTTAGAATTTGGCTAAAAAGAAGTTGAATCAGAGATATATTTAGTTCGGGTTTGTTGGTATATATATATATATATATATATATATATATATATGAAATTCAGAGCCATTTATGTTTATAGTTAAGGTGTTACTAGTTATCTGGCATAGAAATGGATTCCAGAAATATTCCTACTGTCCACCGCACCAGCTACCCAGGCTGTATCATGAAGATCCAGTATCAGAATGATATTGAAATATGAATATAATCTATGATACACAGCACTAGAAGCATATATGGGGTGGAGGAGGAAAGATGGATTCAAATGTGTGGAGCATCTGTGCAGCTGAGAGGTAAACTGTTATTGTTGGTAGTGGTGGTGGTGGTGGTGGGAGTGTGTGTGTGTGTGTGTGTGTGCGTGTTAGGCAATTCTTCATAAGTGATGCATAATCTGTTGTAGGCAAGCTGAGTATGTATGATATACTCATTTCTATGCTTGATGCAAGCATGTACCCGGTGGGCAATATGGGTAGCACCAAACTGGTTGGCCTCTTCATTCCAGGTTACAGAGACTGGTCAGTAAACATTTGGTATAGGAATAACCTTTGGATTGGAGCGAGCCCCTTCCAGAGTCTCAAAATTTGGTAATCTCAGGAGAGACAGTCAAGGACTTCCTAGTACAGTGTATAAATTCCAAAATTTGACCATCAGTTTTATTGTCTGACTTAGAGTGAGAATTAGAGAAACAGGGAAATACATTTGAATTATAATAAGGAATTTCAGAAGAAAATGCCCTGTGTTATGGACTTAGTAGCATGTTAAAGAGGACAATATTTGGAGGCAGAGAGGCCTTCTGGCAGCAATCAAATGCTGCCTAATGGAGAGGCAAATACCTCCTCATATTTAAGGTTATCTCTAGTAAAAGATATGTTTTTTCCAGAACATTCTAGTGAGTCTTTATATGGAATCTATGAATAAGGTATTATTCAAATAAGATAAATATGTATATAATAAATCTCATTTTGCTTACTGCAGTGCTTTATGTCTGGACTATTGACAGTGCAGTGTTTTGCTTGGTGCATACACTTCTAGGAAAAGAAAAAATAGAGTTCAACCATTAGGCCATAAATTTAAAATTAATAGAAAAATGAATTATTCATCCATATTTATAGCCTGTATATAATAAGTATCTGGCCTTTGCCGTCATAGCTGTTTTTCTTATGTGAATTAATAATGGATGGGATAAAAGCCTAGCTGCTTTCAAATGCCAGAACCCTTTTGCTTGTTTTTTTAACCCTAAATTAAAAAAAAATTGTTAATAAGTCTGGTGTATCATACATCACTTCTGATACCCTCAGGCTGTAAGACCGCAAAACTTTCATTTTTAATTCCATTAGGCTGCAACATTATGAACTTCTGTAAGGGAGATAATAATTAGCTTCAGTGCAACATCTTCATCCTGAGTAGAAGTTGTCACTGAACATAAGACTTTTAGGAACATACGTTTATAGGGATATAAATGCTCTGAAAGTTGCTACTAAAATGAAAATAAAAATTTTAGAATTATTTTCAGTACTTTATAATTGAGAGCTTTGCACACTAAAACAGCTCAATATATTACCACTTCATCCTCAGGAATTCAAATTATAGTTATTTCTAAACAATAAAATAGTTGCAAAATTCCTCATCTGGTTAGTTGCATCTACTTCCTTATCTACCTAATGGACAAGGTGTAGTGGAAAGAATTTATGCTTTGGATCCAGCTAGACTCCTTTAAATCTTGCTCTTTCATTAATTAGATGTATGGTTATGGCCAAGTAATGTCATTTCTAATACAATATTTATCAACTAAAAAATGTTGATTATAACAGATAACTTAGAA
>NW_011888884.1:5595458-5600236 GCF_000151845.1 Pteropus vampyrus | reverse complement strand
TTTATAGGGATATAAATGCTCTGAAAGTTGCTACTAAAATGAAAATAAAAATTTTAGAATTATTTTCAGTACTTTATAATTGAGAGCTTTGCACACTAAAACAGCTCAATATATTACCACTTCATCCTCAGGAATTCAAATTATAGTTATTTCTAAACAATAAAATAGTTGCAAAATTCCTCATCTGGTTAGTTGCATCTACTTCCTTATCTACCTAATGGACAAGGTGTAGTGGAAAGAATTTATGCTTTGGATCCAGCTAGACTCCTTTAAATCTTGCTCTTTCATTAATTAGATGTATGGTTATGGCCAAGTAATGTCATTTCTAATACAATATTTATCAACTAAAAAATGTTGATTATAACAGATAACTTAGAAAGAATTTATGCAGATTATATATAATATAGCAATTAAATATGATTATTGTTAAAGCCTCAGTTCAGCTCCCTCTTTTTACAAGAGCCTACTCTGTTCTTTCCTTTTCTACCTCTGCCAAATAGGGATACACTACCTCCTCTCAGCCTCCTTCTAAAAGAATTCTTACCTTGTGACATCAGTTTATATTGAAGGGACACCATAAAAAAACAGCCTATTATTATAGGTGCCACATGTTTTGATCAGTTGTTACTGAGAACATTTTTCATCAGATTACCCATATGCCTTCTGTGAGGACCCATAAGAGAAATTTATTTCTTTT
Organism: Pteropus vampyrus; assembly: GCF_000151845.1. Taxonomy (NCBI): domain Eukaryota; kingdom Metazoa; phylum Chordata; class Mammalia; order Chiroptera; family Pteropodidae; genus Pteropus; species Pteropus vampyrus. The sequence continues at coordinate 5,599,539 of NW_011888884.1, read as the reverse complement.
CCAGAAATGGATTCATTCTAAACATCTGGATGGGTTTTTATCTTATGGAAACTATGAGTTTTTTATAGTTTTAATACAGTTCATTACTTTAGAAACAAATTAATATCCATTTTTAGCAAATGTGTATAAATTTATGGTATATGCTCTAGGCACTAATTTCATTAGTTGCTGACAAGATTAGAAAACACTACAAACAAGATTAAGAAACAGTGACCCTATATTTTGTTACTTGTCAAAAGTTAAATGCACAGTTACATATACTTTAATAGTCTTTGTGTTTTTATATGCATCTTGACTCATTCTTTCACTTTTCATATGTGCTTTTTGTTCATGTACTTCATTTAAGTTTTATCTGATGTAGACTCAAAGACTTTTTATCTCTTCTTGGAAATTAGCACACTTACATATTTTTAAATAAATAAAATGGAACAATTTAAAATGACAGAAAATTTACACTGTGACTAAATTGTAGGCAGCATACTAAGAGCCAACCATATTACTTATTCAACATCTACTGTGCTAAATTGGTAATTAAAAAATAGTCACAAGGATGTGAAGTACAACACAGAGAATATAGTCAATAATATTGTAATAACTATATATAGTGCCAGGTGGGTACTAGACTAATCAGTGGGATCACTTTGTAAATTACATAAATGTCTAACCACTATTCTGTACACCTGCAACTAATGTAAAATAATATTAAATATCAACTTTAATTGATAAAAAAATAAAATAGAAATTTAAAAAACAAAATAATAAAATAACAGAGAGGTACCTTCAAAACATAAAAGTTTGCTGTGCTAAAAAGATTTTTAAAAAAGCAAACTTTAAGTGCCCTTAAAAAGAGACTAGAATGTATTCTCCAGGTTGCCAGAATTGCCATTTTGAGTCTTATATCTGGCTCGATTCACACATTTATGTTGCCTGCTGGCCCCTATGGGCCTTTTACATTGGCAATCTATAATCTCATCACTAGTCATGGAATAAATCTAAATATAAAGTAAATTGCTTTAAAGGAGGTAATTTTTTTTTATCTTCCTTTATGTGCAAATCTGTTTTCCTTCTGGCCTCTTCTCCACTATGGTTCCCATGAAGAGACCAGGGTAGGTGTCACCTTTAGATACAGAGGTTATGACATATAACATAGAAAAGTAGAAAGATTCTGTTGTGTTAATATGAGTAAGGGGAACAAAAAGGAGTAGGACAAAAATCAAGAGTCACATTTGGGGTTCCTTTCAGAGTACAACATGGAAATTTTGAAGATGGGGTGCAACAAGTGTCTAAGAGAAGCCTCTTACGTGAAATGAGGTTGTAGCACGTGATCGATGGAGCGAGGTGGCTAGAGAGATGAACTGGAGACATTTTACAAAGAATTTATCAATGAAGCCATCTGGCCCAGGAGCTTTCTCTCTCTCTCTCTCTCTCTCTCTCTCTGTCCTTTCTTTGGTAACAATTTCATTATGTTAATAGATATAGAGCCATTCAGTTTTTCTATTCTATCTAATATCAATTACAGTAATTTATGTTTTACAAAGTATTTGTTTTATCTTATATGTTAAATTTGTTAGCATAAAGTTATTCATAATGTTACCTTTTAATTTTTCTAATGTCTGTTGAAACTCTACTAATATCCTCTTTTTAATTTCTCATATTGGCAATTTTTGCACTTTCTCTTTTTTTTTGATCAATCTAAGTAGAGGTTTATAAATTTTGTTAATTTTTCAAAGAATCAAATTTTGCTTTAATTTTTCTATTTTATATTTCACAGTTTCTGCTCTTGTCTATTATTTCTATTCTTCTACTTTGAGTTTACTTAACTCTTCTTTTTCTAGCTTCTTAGAATAGAACTTTAGTCATGGCTGAGTAAACTTTTTGTTAAAGGGTCAAATATTTTAAACTTTTCAAATTGAGGATAATCTATAGATATTTGTATTGAGGATGTTATATATACATATAACTATTAAAATAAATCCATTCTTATTTGATGAGCTATAAATAAAGTCCCTACCAGCATTTGTCCCATAGGCTATAGTTTTGAAACCTCTACTTTTAGATCACTCATAACTTTCTTTTTCCCAATATAAACATTTAAAGATAAATTTTTTTTCCAAGCCCTGCTTTAGCTGATCTCACAAATGGTAATATGTTATATTTTCATTATCATTTATTTTGAAAAATTTTAAATTGCTTTCTCAATTTCTTTCACTGTGATTTTTCTAGTTTTTTTTTTTTTTTTTTTTAGTTTCCAAATATTTGAGTATTGGGGGTTCTCTAGATATATTATTGTTACACATTATTTTTAAGTCCATTGTGGTCAAGGTATACTCTCTCAGATTGAAATCTTTTGTAACTTATTGAGATTGCTTTGGTGGCTCAGCATATGTCCTACCTTGTCAAATGTTCACTGTGCATTTAAAGAATGTGCATTTGATAGTTGTTAAATGTAGTTTTTTATAAATGTCAATTTGGTCAAGATGGTTAGAGAGGTTCTATGTCTTTACTGACATTTTGTCTGGTGGTTCTATCAATTAGATGGAAAGAGTGGTATTAATATCCCAAAATATGCTTGTGCTTTTTCTATTTTTCTTTTTATATCTGTCAATTTTTACTTCATGTATTTGGAACCTCTGTTTTTAGATGCATACACATTTTTTTGTTTTTCTTATGAATTAACGTGAAATGAGGTGGTAGCACGTGATCAATGGAGGGAGGTGGCTAGAGAGATGAACTGGAGACATTTTACATTTATCATTTGAAAGATCTCTATCTCTCATAATATATATTGTCTTTATCATCTGATATTATCCTTATTATTTACTCAATATTTCTTTTTACATCTTTTTAATTTCAACCTCTGTGTGTCTTTACATTTAAAATGCATCCCTTCTAAACAGCATATATTTAAGTCTTCCTGGTTTTCTTTTTCCTTTTCACTTATATCTGCCATTTAAGTATAGTAATTAATCCATTTACATTTATGTAATTATAGATATGGTTGGATTTAAATTTCTCATTTTACTAATCGTTTTCTGTTTGTACTGTTTTTTGTTCCTTTTTCTTGTTTCTGAACTTCTTCATGTTGATTCTTTTCTTTTTAGAATTATCATTTTTTCTTTTGGCTCCTTGCTATAACTCTTGGCATTAATTTTTAGTGGTTTCTTCCTAAAATGTTTCCCAAAGTAATTAGAGTTAACATTGTACATTTTCACATAAAATGTAGGAACCTTTAAATCACATACTTCGTGCTATGATTCTTATGTGTGTTGCATCTACTACTAAGCACATAATATGTTATACTGTTTTAAATTATCATTTGTACATAAAAAATAAATAGAAAAAGTAGTCTTTTCTATTAACTGATATAGTTACTATTTCTGGTACCATTCCTTCCTGAAGAGCAAATTTCTATATTTTACCATTTTCCTAAATCCTAAAAAACTTTCTTCATCATTTCTTATAATGTAGGTCTACTGGTGAAAATTCTGTTAGTTTTAATTTATCTGCAAATGTCTTTATTTTGCCTTCTTTCTTGAAAGATATTTGTCTTCTGGCCTCTGTTGTTTCCAATGATAAATCAGAAGTTATGTTTATTGTATTTCTCTACATATTAGATCTGATTTTTAGATTTTGTTTTTATCTTTGTTTCTTAACAATTTGTCTTTGATGTTCCTATGTATAATTTTCTTTGTTTTCATACTGCTTGTGTCTTTATGATTACATGAATCTATAAATTAATGTTTTTCACCAAGGGGGAAAAGTTTGGCCATTATTTTTCTAAATATTTTCCACATTCTCTCTCTTCTCTATCTGTAGGGCTTCAATTATACATATATTAGAAATTTGATGCTATCCCACAGATCATTGCTAATTTACTCTTCTTCAATCTTTTTACTTTCTCTAATTTTTTAAATTGTATAACTGTTATTGATCTGTCTTTAAGTTTACTGATTCTTCTGTCATTTCCAATCTTATGTTAAGATCTCTCAGTTTCCTTTTTCTTCATGTATTACATTTTGTGTCTAGAATTTCCATTTGGTTATAGTTTATGGTTTCTATTTCTCAATTGAGATTTTTCTAC
>NW_011888884.1:5587022-5594113 GCF_000151845.1 Pteropus vampyrus | reverse complement strand
TTTATATCTGTCAATTTTTACTTCATGTATTTGGAACCTCTGTTTTTAGATGCATACACATTTTTTTGTTTTTCTTATGAATTAACGTGAAATGAGGTGGTAGCACGTGATCAATGGAGGGAGGTGGCTAGAGAGATGAACTGGAGACATTTTACATTTATCATTTGAAAGATCTCTATCTCTCATAATATATATTGTCTTTATCATCTGATATTATCCTTATTATTTACTCAATATTTCTTTTTACATCTTTTTAATTTCAACCTCTGTGTGTCTTTACATTTAAAATGCATCCCTTCTAAACAGCATATATTTAGGTCTTCCTGGTTTTCTTTTTCCTTTTCACTTATATCTGCCATTTAAGTATAGTAATTAATCCATTTACATTTATGTAATTATAGATATGGTTGGATTTAAATTTCTCATTTTACTAATCGTTTTCTGTTTGTACTGTTTTTTGTTCCTTTTTCTTGTTTCTGAACTTCTTCATGTTGATTCTTTTCTTTTTAGAATTATCATTTTTTCTTTTGGCTCCTTGCTATAACTCTTGGCATTAATTTTTAGTGGTTTCTTCCTAAAATGTTTCCCAAAGTAATTAGAGTTAACATTGTACATTTTCACATAAAATGTAGGAACCTTTAAATCACATACTTCGTGCTATGATTCTTATGTGTGTTGCATCTACTACTAAGCACATAATATGTTATACTGTTTTAAATTATCATTTGTACATAAAAAATAAATAGAAAAAGTAGTCTTTTCTATTAACTGATATAGTTACTATTTCTGGTACCATTCCTTCCTGAAGAGCAAATTTCTATATTTTACCATTTTCCTAAATCCTAAAAAACTTTCTTCATCATTTCTTATAATGTAGGTCTACTGGTGAAAATTCTGTTAGTTTTAATTTATCTGCAAATGTCTTTATTTTGCCTTCTTTCTTGAAAGATATTTGTCTTCTGGCCTCTGTTGTTTCCAATGATAAATCAGAAGTTATGTTTATTGTATTTCTCTACATATTAGATCTGATTTTTAGATTTTGTTTTTATCTTTGTTTCTTAACAATTTGTCTTTGATGTTCCTATGTATAATTTTCTTTGTTTTCATACTGCTTGTGTCTTTATGATTACATGAATCTATAAATTAATGTTTTTCACCAAGGGGGAAAAGTTTGGCCATTATTTTTCTAAATATTTTCCACATTCTCTCTCTTCTCTATCTGTAGGGCTTCAATTATACATATATTAGAAATTTGATGCTATCCCACAGATCATTGCTAATTTACTCTTCTTCAATCTTTTTACTTTCTCTAATTTTTTAAATTGTATAACTGTTATTGATCTGTCTTTAAGTTTACTGATTCTTCTGTCATTTCCAATCTTATGTTAAGATCTCTCAGTTTCCTTTTTCTTCATGTATTACATTTTGTGTCTAGAATTTCCATTTGGTTATAGTTTATGGTTTCTATTTCTCAATTGAGATTTTTCTACATTTTCACTGATAACGAACATATTTTCTTTTATATCCTTAAGCATAGTTATAAAAGCTTATTTAAAATCTTTATATTATTTACACATCAAGATCAGTTTCCATTGATTGCCTTTACCTTTGAATATAGGTCATAATTTTTTAAATTTTATTTTATTATTAGTTTCCAGTATACAGTACATTGGTTAGACATTTATATATTTTATAAAATGACCCCCCCTAATTGCTCTTTCTCTCTTCTGGCTCTCAACCTAGCCATTACATGAATGCTGACTGCATTCCCTATGCTGTACTCTCCATCCCCATGACCATCTATCAACTCCTAATTTGTACTTCTTTAATCCTCACCCATTTCTCCCAGCTCCCCAACACCCCTCCCCTCTGGCCTTCACCAGACTGTCCTCTATATTCGTGTCTGTTTTTGATTAGGTCATAATTTTTCATTTTTGTTTAAATCAATTGCCCAGCATTATTTATTGACTAAAATATCCTTTCTCTGCTGACTATTATTATTGCGGCATGAATTTAGAGTTATAACAAGGTTTACCACAGATATATATTTGTCAAAAATGCTTGATATTTATATATTCCATAAAAATAAGTGAAATGAAATTGCATCAGTCAGAAAATGGAATTTAAGCCCATTTCTCTGGCCTCTGTTTTCCCATTCACATGTTGGAGTTTTAATAGCTCTGCCCAATACTGGCTTCACAACCATCTGGGTGCTTTTAAGATATTTAATTATTGGGAATAACCCCAGACCAACCGAATCTGAATTTCTATGTGTATGGCATGTCTTTTTTTTTTTTTTTATGTTTCTGGGAGAGTTTAATATATAGCAAATTTGTGAACCACTGCTCTTATGTTTTTTCCCATTCCAACATTCTTAGTTTCTAATCACATTCTTAAAGTTTTGATAATATTTTAAATATTTTTCCCATTTCCTGGGAATATCGAACTTTAAACTATTATATTTTAGCTCATCTTGGTATATTATCCCATTTCTTCTAATTGTATATATTTTAATATCCTGGGCAAAGCACACTGGACAATTGTCTTTCCGTTACTCTCCAAATAACCAATATTTTGTTTAGAGTTGCTAAATCAAATGAATTTATCATATAGTACCACATGTTATTTTATAAATTCTTATCATATCTTACATTAAAAATATATTAAAACCAATATGTTTCCCTTAACTATCGATTTTTAGTGGTTTGATATGGAATCTCACATTTTCTTTAATAAAGAAGAAATGTCAGTATAAGAAATCAATGATATCCTGAAATACATTTAGTAAAAATAGAGCATTTAGCTACACTGAGAAAATTAGACTTGTTAGGTTCTTTCTTAGTTAGCCCTTTGTCCTAGTCTTTCAGATAAAGATGACAAATACTTTGTGTCTGAAAAACAATTGTCAACTCACAATCTGCTACCAGACATTAATAATTGATTATGATCTGCTCTCCTATTGAGACTGAACACATCAAAATCTTTCTCACAACAATTTCTATGAAGCAATTACCAATTTTTCAGACTGGAAACCTTAAGTGAAAACATTTTGTCATGTGTGCTATAAAACATGGCCTTTCAGAGTAGCTTTTTATAAAGAAAACTAATGGCTTCTAATGCGAATTTATTTATTATTCTTATTAATTAATGTATAGTGTTTATTCATAAATTCATAATAAATTTGTTTATTTACTTGTTCATTACATTAATAAATGTAATTTATTTAGACTTGGAATTTACTTGGGTTTGGATTGTAAGCCTAGTTATATGCCCCCCAAATTTTATATATATAATTATATATTTGATATTATGTATGTAATTATTATATATAAAATTTGATATATCTTTCCAAGAATCTGTGTTAGCATTATTTCAAATGTAATTAAGCATTTGTCATTTAAAGTTCATCTTTTAAAAATCCAGGGCCCATGAAAGTTAAGCTTTTTGCTCAGTCACTCAGTTATTATGCATCAGAAATGACAATACAGCCTTCATCAGGGATTGTTTGATTTGAAACCTGACTATTTCCTCTCAACTTCACTGACTCCTATGGAGAGAAGTGATAATTGATAATCTGAAGTCTGAAGATCTAAAGTTTAAACTCAGCTGTATGAAGAAAAGTTAGAATCCACAATATGCTGCTTTAGATAATCTCTTCTCTGAAAATTCATTTAAAAATATTTGTGATCTAGTTTATTTGCTTAATCTCAAATGGAAATCCTTTCATCCTGTTGATCATTGCCGCTAATTCTCAAAACATTTTAAAGATTTATTTTATCATTAGCTCTGACCTCAATTCTTTTTTTTCATTACTTGATTAACGTTTTCTATTCAACTCCAAAATGATATCTTTCTTGTAAGCACATTTACAGCTCTAACACAATGCAAAATTGAGGGAAGGGAGGAAGAAAAGGCCAAAGGTAAGCCAGGTACTATGCTGTTCATGGAAGAACATTTTATTATGTGTTTGTCATTTTATACATGAGTGCAATTAAGTTGTTAATTGTGATGATAATTATGATAGGTAACGCTCATAGAAAGCTTACTGTATTTGAGATATTCCTCTAAACATATCACATTCATTAATTCACTTAAAAATTTCAACAACTGTGTGAAGTAGGTACTATTATTATCATCCCTATTTTACTGTTGTTGAAACTGAAGCTTAGATATTAAATCACTTAAATAATTAATACATGGAGAAACCAGGATTTGAAATGAGGTAGCCTAAATTACCACTGCTGTTACCTAATTACCAGGAAGAGGAGGTGAAGGAGATGGTTATTCAAAGTACAGACAGAACTGTAGCATCGATCTTTGCACTACATATTTATGGTACCCAAGTGCTTTTGTAAGCTGCAAAATCATCCACATACCAGAGTGCAGGGATAGCTGACAACAGAAAGTTCAGCAATGCTGTGAAGTGGATATCTGTTTCACATGGGAGATAAATCTCTATGCTAGAGACTGAACCCCTTGAATCATTAAAATCAATAACTCACTCTACTGGCAATGAATCCTAGCTTAAGCAAGTTTCTGAATGTAATTGTTTCATCTCTATAATAATAATTAGGAAGAGTAAAAAGCATAACTTTCTAACCAAACGCCTAAATTTGATATCACAAAATAATTACCACTCATTTAAATATTTAAATGGGTTTGAACATTCTGTTCAGTGTGTTCATGAAAAAACCCTATAGAGGTCCTACAGTAATTTGCGAAGAAAAAATATAACAATAACAGGGCTTTTTTGAATCCATAAATTAATAGACAACGAACATTTTAAATAGTTTTTCGCTAATATTTTGACCAAATTAACATGTATTGTCCAATTGTGTAACCAAAAACTTAAAAGAGTAAAGGAAATTTATTATACAAATAGATATCACTTATTTTTTAGTATATCTGTCTTCAGAGCAGTTTCTGACTTGCAATACCAAGTGTTTGTTTATGTGATTTTATGCATGAAATTGAAATAAAACCTCAATTTAGTTTTAAGTGAAGAATTTTATCTTTAATTTTAGATTTGGTACTGGTCACACATAGGTTAATAAAATATAGGACAGAGCAGATAGTTTACCCCCCTGATGATTTATCTTAATAAGTTTTCAGAATTTGCAAGTATTAATAATCCCTGAAAATACCTGATTTCTCTGGTAAAATATGTTAATTAGTTTCGCCTATTTATTCTTCCCTATGCAAATTTTCAGTGTGGACATTGGTAAACCTAAGAAAAATAAATAGTTGAATTTTCATATATATGTACACCACAAAAAGGCCAATTTAACCGACCAATCTCAGAGCAAGATCTCTACAGAAATTTAATACTGTTTAGTTTAGAAAAAAAATCACCTAAAGCAACTGATAAATTGCTATTCTCCTAAGGCAGCCAACAACTTAATCTTGGAAAGTAAAAAGAAATCCCAACTTAATTGGAAATTAGTAGAAATTGATAAAAATTTATAACTTTGAGTTTTTTCAATTCAATATTATCTAGCATAGTCAAAAATGGACTATAGATTCATCTAATCTGCAAAACCACTGTGAAAGGCAGTGTTATCTGTGAAAATATCAAGGAATGGTGTGGGCAAGATGGTGAGGCACTCTATTCTCTTCTGATTTTCTAAGTAATAGGATTTGCTATTTTAGTGCAGAAGAAAACCTCTGGGCCTTTTGATATTTGACTGAACTTTAAATACTGAATCTATCCTGGCATTGCTGAGCCAGTCTGTTCAATCTGCATTCTCAGAGCAATGTCTGTATTGGCATGGTGAAAAGGTAAAATCCACAATTAAGAAACATTGAATCTGCTACTGCCCTCATCCGTCACACTTAGGAAAGTAATGTTAAATTAAAACTTCTGAATTTGTAATTAACCTGATTAAACAGAGATTGCCTTAAAATTTGCAATATTTATGACAAGTTCTGCTAAACAGACCAATTATGTAACACAATTTCCAAGGTAAATGTTTAAAATATTTCAGAAATAAAACTATTTTCAAACTTTCAAAACTATATACTTTTGTGAGCAAAGTGCTAATTGCCAGTTATTAATCAACTTGTTCAAATATATATTTCTTCTTTATAAGAAGGATGTTCACACATAGATAAGTATAGAATTACTACCAGGAAATGTGGTGATACTGACATTCCTATATAAACGTTATTATTAAAATCAAATTTTTAATAAAACGATTAAATCAGTTTAAAACATTCCCATGATGACTACTAAATGATTATCAGAGGTGAGTATCCATATCAACAAGAAAAAAAATGTACTTAAATTAATGCACATATACTCTGCTCATGTCAGTTTAGGTTAATATTATACTTGTGAAAGGAATATGATAATATGTAGCAAAAAAACAAATATTTTCATGTCTTTTGCTATAGTAATTCCACATTAGAGAATTTGTCCTAAGGGAATAATTTCACTGAAGCAAGAAGATACGTGTCCAAGGAATATTTAGTACAACATTATCTGTAATAGAATAAATGTTCAAAAAATAGGGAAATGCTCACTAAATTATGGTACATTAACATAATGAGATATTACACAGCTATGAAAAATGATGATTATAAAGACAAAGAAGAAACAACTATTTGTAATATAATTTCTAGTGGCAAAAAAAGAGACCATAGATTGTAATTTATACTTGACATCAACTGTGTAAAGTAAGCTATTTGCAAATAGCAATAAGAAAGTAATAAGCAAAAATGGAAAACACCTGCTGCATTAGGCTAGAAAGAGTCATGGGTAATTGCTTTTCATTTTTTTCCTGCATTTTATTAGTAGTAACAATAGCATAATAATGAAAATAAAAACGACGGTAATACATCCAAGATGAAAGCCGCATCACAGAAAGCTGAATACTTTGAAAGATTTTTAAAATTAGACTTTATTTTTTAGAGACGTTTTAGATTGGCAGCAAAATTGAGCAGGAAGTACAGAGAGTTCTCACATACCCTCTGTTCCTGCACACACGCAGTTTCCCCCACTGGAGTGGTACATTTGTTATAATCTATACATTTACATTAATACTACACTACCATATACTACATTAACGCATCATTATCACCTAAAGTTCATA
>NW_011888884.1:5582150-5586972 GCF_000151845.1 Pteropus vampyrus | reverse complement strand
GGGCAAGATGGTGAGGCACTCTATTCTCTTCTGATTTTCTAAGTAATAGGATTTGCTATTTTAGTGCAGAAGAAAACCTCTGGGCCTTTTGATATTTGACTGAACTTTAAATACTGAATCTATCCTGGCATTGCTGAGCCAGTCTGTTCAATCTGCATTCTCAGAGCAATGTCTGTATTGGCATGGTGAAAAGGTAAAATCCACAATTAAGAAACATTGAATCTGCTACTGCCCTCATCCGTCACACTTAGGAAAGTAATGTTAAATTAAAACTTCTGAATTTGTAATTAACCTGATTAAACAGAGATTGCCTTAAAATTTGCAATATTTATGACAAGTTCTGCTAAACAGACCAATTATGTAACACAATTTCCAAGGTAAATGTTTAAAATATTTCAGAAATAAAACTATTTTCAAACTTTCAAAACTATATACTTTTGTGAGCAAAGTGCTAATTGCCAGTTATTAATCAACTTGTTCAAATATATATTTCTTCTTTATAAGAAGGATGTTCACACATAGATAAGTATAGAATTACTACCAGGAAATGTGGTGATACTGACATTCCTATATAAACGTTATTATTAAAATCAAATTTTTAATAAAACGATTAAATCAGTTTAAAACATTCCCATGATGACTACTAAATGATTATCAGAGGTGAGTATCCATATCAACAAGAAAAAAAATGTACTTAAATTAATGCACATATACTCTGCTCATGTCAGTTTAGGTTAATATTATACTTGTGAAAGGAATATGATAATATGTAGCAAAAAAACAAATATTTTCATGTCTTTTGCTATAGTAATTCCACATTAGAGAATTTGTCCTAAGGGAATAATTTCACTGAAGCAAGAAGATACGTGTCCAAGGAATATTTAGTACAACATTATCTGTAATAGAATAAATGTTCAAAAAATAGGGAAATGCTCACTAAATTATGGTACATTAACATAATGAGATATTACACAGCTATGAAAAATGATGATTATAAAGACAAAGAAGAAACAACTATTTGTAATATAATTTCTAGTGGCAAAAAAAGAGACCATAGATTGTAATTTATACTTGACATCAACTGTGTAAAGTAAGCTATTTGCAAATAGCAATAAGAAAGTAATAAGCAAAAATGGAAAACACCTGCTGCATTAGGCTAGAAAGAGTCATGGGTAATTGCTTTTCATTTTTTTCCTGCATTTTATTAGTAGTAACAATAGCATAATAATGAAAATAAAAACGACGGTAATACATCCAAGATGAAAGCCGCATCACAGAAAGCTGAATACTTTGAAAGATTTTTAAAATTAGACTTTATTTTTTAGAGACGTTTTAGATTGGCAGCAAAATTGAGCAGGAAGTACAGAGAGTTCTCACATACCCTCTGTTCCTGCACACACGCAGTTTCCCCCACTGGAGTGGTACATTTGTTATAATCTATACATTTACATTAATACTACACTACCATATACTACATTAACGCATCATTATCACCTAAAGTTCATAGTTTATATTAGAGTTCACTGCTGGTATTGTATATTCTATGAGCTTTTACAAATGTATAATAACATGTTTCCACCATTATTATACACAATAGTTTTACTGGCCCCCAAATCCTTCACGTTCTTCCTCTTTATCATCCCGCCCCCCTCCCCCCACCTAAGTTCTGGTAATCACTGATCATTTTTCCTTTACATTGCCAATTTATTATAAAGAACACAAGTCAGGAACCACCAAATGGAAGAGATGCATAGAACAATTTTTTAGAAACCCAGTTTTTTGTTGTTTTCATGGTTTGGCCTTTTCCAGAATTCTAATAGCTGGAATCATACAGTGTATAGCCTTTTCAGATTAGCTTCTTTCACGTAGTAATATGCATTTAAGGTTCTTCCATTTCTTTTCATGGCTTGATATCTCATTTCTTTTTAGCCCTGAATAATATTCCAATATATTATTGGCTATACTGCAATTTGTTTATCCATTCCCCTACTGAAGGACTTTTTGGTTGCATCTGAGTTTTGGCAATTATGATTATAGTTGCTATAAACATCCATGTGGAGGTTTTTGTGTGGACATGAAGTTTCAGCTCCGTCTGATAAATACCAAGGCAGGCAACTGCAGGATCATATGGTAAGAGTATGCTTAGTTTTGTAAGTCAGTGCCAAAGTGTCTTCCAAAGTAGCTGTACTGTTTTGCATTCCCACCAGCAATGAAAGGAGAGGTCCTATTGCTCTACATCCTCACCAGCATTTGGTTTTTCTCAGTGTTCTGGATTTTGGCCATTGAAGAGGTGTGTAGTGGTATTTCGTTTTTTTAATTTGCATTTCCCTTAAGACATACGACGTGGAACATTTTTTCATATGCTGATTTGTATATCTGTATATCTTATTGGTGAGGATTTTTAAGTCTATGATCCATTATGAGTTAACTTTTGTGAAGGTTATAAAGCCTGTGTTTGGAATTATTTTCTTTGTGTGGATGTACAGTTGTTCCAGCATCATTTGTTGAAAAGGCTGTAATTCCTTTCTTCCTTTATTAAAGATCAGTTGACTACATTTACATGGGTCTATTTCAGGGCTCTCTGTTCTGTTCCCTTAGTCTCTATTTGTCTGTGCTTTTGCCAGTACCATACTGGCTTAATTACTGTAGCTTTATAAAAAGTCTTAAAGTCAGATAGTGTCAATCCTCTAACTTTGTTCTTCTCTTTCAATATTGTGTTGGCTGTCCTGGGTCTTTTGCCTCTCCATATGAAGTTCAGAATCAGTTTTTGATATCCTCAAAATAACCTGCTGGGATTTTGATTGGGATTGTATTGACTCTGTAGAACAAATGGGAAGAAATGATAGCTTGACAACATTGAGTCTTCCTTTCTGTGAATGAATATCTCTATTCATCAGTTATTGATTTTTTAATCAGAATTTTGTAGGTTTCCTCATATACATCTTGTACTTATTTCGTTAGGTTTATACTTTAGTATTTCATTTTTTGGAGTGCTATTGTCAATGGTATTGTGTATTTCGTTTCAAATTCCACTTGTTCATTGGTGACATATAGGAAAGCATTTGACTTTTGTATGTTATCCTTGTATCCTGCAACCTTGCTATAATTGCTTATTAGTTCCAGGATTGTTTTTGTTCTTTGGGATTTTCTACATAGATGATCGTGTTATTTGTAAATAAAGACGGTTTTATTTCTTCTCAGTCTGTACACCTTTTGTTTCCTTTTCTTATTGCATTTTTCAGCCTTTTAGTACAATGTTGAAAAGCAACGATGAGAGAGGACATTTTGCCTGTTCCTAATCTTAGTGGGAAAATTTTGAGTTTTTCATCATTAAGTATGATGTTAGCTGTAGGTTCTTTATAGATATTCTTTATAAAGTTGAGGAAATTCACCTTTATTCCTACTTTACTGAAAGTTTTTAATTATGGATAGGTGTTGGAATTTGTCAAATGCTTTTTCTGCATTAATTAATATGATCATGTGACTTTGCTTAATGAATGATGGATCACATGTATTGATTTTTGAATGTTGAAATAACATTGCATACTTGGTATAAATCCCATTTATTCATCATGTATAATTCTTTTTATATATTGTTGTATTCTATTTGCTAATTTTTTTTTTTGAGGAGTTTTACATCTATGTACATGATAGATATTGTTCTGTAGTTTTCTTTTTTTGTAAAGTCTTTGGTTTTAGTACTAGGGTAACACTGGCCTCCTTGAATGAGTTAAGAAATATTTTTCTCTGGTTCTATATTCTGAAAGAGATTGTAAAGAATTATTATTATTTCTTTCTTAACTGTTTTTGGAATTCACCAGTGAACCCATCTGGGCCTGATGCTTTCTATTTTATAAAGTTATTAATTATTGATTCAATTTTTTTCATAGTTATATGGGCCTATTGAGATTGTCTATTTCTTGCAAGTTTTGGTAGTTTGTGTCTTTAAAGGAATTGGGGTTCATTTTATCTAGGTTATCAAATATATGGGCATAGAGTTGTTCATAGTTGTCCATTTTTTAAATGAGTTGTTCATTTTCTTATTTTTGAATTTAAGAGTTCATGTGTATTTTGGATAACAGTCCTTTACTTTTAAATATTTTGAGTTGGATGAAAGCTATGCGTTTGCTAAAATCACATTCTGTAGATTAACCTCTGAAAGAATATATTCACTATGATTATCTGATGAAGTAGTTTGCCTGCAGGGAGAGGGCAATCAGAAGACATGGGCTACATAACCACTTCTAACCTAACTTAGTTAATGAGTTTTCATCAGTCATTTAACATTTGAATCAATACCATACATATATGAGTTCAGTAATTGTGGTAATGAGCACTCTAGGAAAAAAAAAAGTTTATGGGATTCAGTGTTCAGTAAATGATATGTGAGCACTGCTTTCCAAGTCTTTTCCAGTTTGCCACATAACACACTGAGATGATGGCAATGGTTTCGTGCTTATCAAGGATAAAATTCTGACAGATCTTAGATAACCTCTTTGGGTTCTTGAAGCTTCTTTAGACCCCTAGCCATATATCTCTGAAATCTCAAAATGATAATTTTATATAGTCGAAAAAATGTCTGTAGTAGTTCACGTCATTTTTCTACTGTCAAGCTTTTAAGTATGATTTTCTAAGAAACTACTAACATAATATTACTACACTATCCACAGGTTATATATAATAATGACTCATGAGTGATGTGTAATGAATAATCATCACATATGCACAACTGTATGTTATCAGGTAATGGGGACCAATCTGAAAGCAAGTCAGTCATTAATATCTTATTTCATAGGGCCTAAGGACAGATAATAGCAAGTTA
>NW_011888884.1:5574026-5581780 GCF_000151845.1 Pteropus vampyrus | reverse complement strand
TCTGTAGATTAACCTCTGAAAGAATATATTCACTATGATTATCTGATGAAGTAGTTTGCCTGCAGGGAGAGGGCAATCAGAAGACATGGGCTACATAACCACTTCTAACCTAACTTAGTTAATGAGTTTTCATCAGTCATTTAACATTTGAATCAATACCATACATATATGAGTTCAATAACTGTGGTAATGAGCACTCTAGGAAAAAAAAAAAAAGTTTATGGGATTCAGTGTTTAGTAAATGATATGTGAGCACTGCTTTCCAAGTCTTTTCCAGTTTGCCACATAACACACTGAGGTGATGGCAATGGTTTCGTGCTTATCAAGGATAAAATTCTGACAGATCTTAGATAACCTCTTTGGGTTCTTGAAGCTTCTTTAGACCCTTAGCCATATATCTCTGAAATCTCAAAATGATAATTTTATATAGTTGAAAAAATGTCTGTAGTAGTTCACGGCATTTTTCTACTGTCAAGCTTTTAAGTATGATTTTCTAAGAAACCACTAACATAATATTACTACACTGTCCACAGGTTATATATAATAATGACTCATGAGTGATGTGTAATGAATAATCATCACATATGCACAACTGTATGTTATCAGGTAATGGGGACCAATCTGAAAGAAAGTCAGTCATTAATATCTTATTTCATAGGGCCTAAGGACAGATAATAGCAGGCTAGGCAGAACCTAGTACATTACCTATAAAAGCTTTATTATTTATAAATGTAAAAATATTGATAAAATAAGGAGTTTGGATGAAATGATACCTTTTAGTGTTCATAGTAAATTAAAACCCTATTTAAAAGCCATATATTTAAGTTGATTCTCTGAGACTGGTTGACTCTGATAACTACTGTGCTACCATGGATAACAGGTAAGATAACATTAACCACCTCAATGTGTTCACTGTGTAAATTAGTACACAAAAATTTTAAAAAAAATTAAAAGTAGATTCAGGACATACATTAAAAGTAAATAGTGGAGATCTATATACAGTAAGCTAAAGAAAAAAAACTTTCAACTTAAAATTCTATACCAAATAAAATATTATTCAAGCAAGCAAGTTGTTAAAATAGTTTTAGAAAAACAAGGCATAATAATTTTCTGCAAGTTGACCTTACCAAATAAAAATCTCAGCTTCCTGAAGGGAGAGCTTTTGGAAGAAGAAAAATAATTCCATGGGGAATAATAATGAAGGTGCTGAGAGAAATGAAAAGCCTTGAAAATGGAAGTATATTGGCACATTTGAATGAGCATTAATTATACAAAACAATATTTTATGTTTAAAACATATTTAGATATATTTAAAATGTTCAATAACATGTAAATCAGGAGGGAGAATCAATGGCGTTAAAGTGTTCTAAGATTTTTGTATTGTATAAGCAGTTAGTGAAAGTACTTAATTACATTTTCATATGTCAAGGATATGTGTTAGTGCATAATCCCTAAAAAAGTAGAAAATCTGTGTCTTTCCTAAAATAAGAAAAAGGTGGAATGGTGAAAGATAACCATCTAAGAAGGCAAGGAAAGAGAGACACAGGAACAGAGACGGGCAGGAGAAACGAAACTATACAGATAGTTAGTAGATTAAAACTAAATATACTAATAACTAAATTAGAATTAAGTGGAATAAATTCTTCAATTAAAAGATAACATTTATCGTACTGAATTAAAGATCAACTCTATTGCATTCTCTGTCCTTCCCAGGTCTCCTTTACCAATTTCCCAGTCTACTTCTGCTGAGCTCTACCTAAGCTAATACTCTTTAGGAAAAAAAATATTAGATGGAAACGCTTCCTCTAACAGATAGCAATAAAATAAATATAGACAACAGATCAATGGAGAAAAAAAGTTCAAAGACAGATTAACATGTATGTTGTCACAATATTTTATAAAGGAGGCACTCAGAGCACTGAGTATTTTGAAAATATTGATGGAAGTACTAGATATCTATGTTTAGCCAAAGCAACCTATTAATTATATTGAAGAGCATCAAGTCTTACCTCCAGAAGGAGAACAACGTGCAAAATTTATGTTATCAGATATCAAGATTTATTGTTAGACTACAGTAAGATAATATTGCACAGACTCAGGGATAGATAAATAGACCAATAGATGAGAACAGAAACACACCCTTTCGTGTATGAAAACACAATGTCTAAAATAGCTGGCATCGCAAATCTGAGGTAAAAATATTCAATATTCAATATGTTGTTATGAATTGCTAATTAAAATATGAAAAAAATTAAACAGAATCACTGCTTCATTCCATATACAAAGATAATTTTTAAAACTTTATGCCAAAAGTATAGGAGAAATTTTGATGACTTTAATATAGGGAAGAACTATAAAAACTCAGTAAGTATAAACAATAAGTCAATTTGACTGCAATAACAAATTAAAACTTCTTATTTATAAATAATATAACAGGAGAAATTTCAAAAGGACAAACCCCTAAAGTAGGAGCCAATAATTACAACTATTATTACAGACAGAAGAATAGTTTCTAAGATCCTCCATATATATATAATTTTGATCATCACTCTTCTATCCTTTCTATGGCCAATCTTTTAGTTCTTTTTCTTTTGTAATCACATAAATTAGTTACTATTATTGTTTTATAAAGTAATTTTTGTTAGATTCTTGTGTACTCATATAAGGAAAAATATCAAACAGAAAAAGTCAAATAAGCTATTTGAAAAAGAATCAGTATGGTCGAGGATATAAATAATATACATTTTACAAATGAACCATAGTCAGTAGACATAAAAATATATTTGATTATTGCAAAATATGGAAACACAAATCAAAAGTGTGGTAAAATATCATTATAGTCATTTTACTAGTAAAAAATAAAAATTTAACTACATCAAGAAGTGAAGGTTTGATGCTGTGGGGACATTCATACACAGCTAGTAAGACTTTACATTGTAAAACACTTTGGAAAACCCTTTGGCAGTACCTAGTAAAGTCGAAAGTGTGCATGCCAAATGCGATTTTAATTGTATGTATATTTCTTTGAGAAATTTCTCCACATTTTCTGAGAAGGGAAGCACAAGGATATCTTTGGGAACATTGTTTGTTATAACAAAACATGAAAACAAATCCACAAACAGGAGAAAAATTTTCAATATAGTTACATGATAGAATAGGATGCAACACAAATATGCCCAAACTCTATCTCAGCATGGATAAATTTACAAATATAATGTTAAGTAGTATTTTTTAAAAAATTAAATCATAAAGAATGTACCAGTTTCCTTGACTGAACACCAGTTTTCTTAATTGAAAATACATATAATAAAACCTACCTGTTATGAGATTAAGTAAGACTATGTTTGATGGGTATAATATATGCTTTAACTTGTGTGTGGGCACAGTATTTTCTAAAGGTGCACAATATTTTAACAAGTTTATATGTTTTTAACTTCATATTCTCAAGATGTAATATTAATGTAAGAATATGAGAACTATTTAAACTAATAAAATTGTTTTGAAGAAATGTAATAACTTAAGAATCACTTTAGAAGCATCTCTTCATAAACATGACCACTATGGTAATTCTAAAAAGTACTTATTCTGAGATTAGTGCATTCCTCCAAGAACCTATACTTTTTAAGGGAGCAAGTGAATGAAATTGTTTTTCCTTTGGAAATACAACAAATACCAGTAATTTTATTTATCTATGTAGGTCTACTGTTCTTTTAGTCCAAATTTTCTCTCACTAAATCTCAAAGGTTACTACATACTTAGTGAGTGTATGTTATGATACGATCAGAAAAATACTATGAGATAATAGCACATAAGATTTTGGCTGGAAAAAATCTCTTTCTGACTATTGGGAGAGAAGCAATTCACCTTTCTGGGATGGATGATCTCAAGGCAGGACTATCTATAGAAAGTGTGTATACATTGGAATGATTTCAAGGAATTTTATTTTTGAAAACATAAACACAGTTATCTTTACTACTAGAATCATGTAGTACACGGAGAAATTGAGAATCTTTTATCTTTATTAAAA
Organism: Pteropus vampyrus; assembly: GCF_000151845.1. NCBI lineage: Eukaryota > Metazoa > Chordata > Mammalia > Chiroptera > Pteropodidae > Pteropus > Pteropus vampyrus. Next base: position 5,577,753 of record NW_011888884.1, on the reverse strand, counting down.
AAAAATATTTTGTCATTTTCCAATCACATATGTGATGCTGAAGGAAGTAACCTTCCGGAGTAGTGAAGAGCATGGACTTTGCAATTAGAGAGACTTGCATTTAAACCTGATTTCGTTCTCATTGGTAGAATAACTTTGGACTAGTTATCTGAATCTCAGTTTCTGACTCTGGAAAATAATGCTGGGAGGTAGGGCAGTTAGTATAACATGGAACACAAATAGGTTTTTACTCAATGATAGATGTTAAGAAAAAATTTTCAAGATTAGTCCTTGTAGCAATTTGTAATGATACATTTACAACGCATAAGATACTATAATAAGCAATTTGCATACATTACCTCACTAAATCTTGCAGAATATTTTATCAGAAAGTTACATTTATTATTTCTATTTTACAGAGAAGCAAAAATAAGTCTCAGATAATATATTGTTAAGTCTTAAAACTAATTAAAATACTTTCATCTCCCAAATATCATTTCCCAGATATAATTGCTGATAGTATTTCAAAATGCCTTCTTCAAAACTTTTGCTTTTTCACTAAATATTATCATGTATACATCTTTAATTTAATTAAGATTCTTTAAAACATTGTTTGAAAATTATTTCTATTGATCTAAATGGGTAATTGTTATCCAAAAGTTTGTACTAATATATAATATTTAATATACACACGAGAATATACATATACAGGAATATATATATTTATATATAATTTTAAATCAGTTCAATATATTTGTAATATTTATTTTTTGAAATAAGATTTGAAGACACAATCTAATCTGGTGTACATGAATCAGAATTTCAACAATCGCCGCTAACATCACCTTACAGAAAACAAGCTTTCAACTCTCCTGGGATAAAAATCACTGAAGCAAATAAAATTTCTTTGTTTATGGATTAGGGAAGTAAATTGGTCCAAAAGGATAAACAACAATAACAACAAAAATCAAAGCTAATGGAAGAGACAGATGCTAGATAAGATGAGTGTGTTGAATTTATATATAAGACTAACATTTGTTAGGCTTTAAGAAATAGATGACTAGAATATATAAGATTTCTTTTTCAGAGATGTCAGGGTGAAACGACTTATAAATGATCAGTTTTCTCTTTTGTAAAGTTAGAAACAAAGGATTACTTCAACTGACAAAGAAAAGAAAGGTTTCTGAGAAGAAGGGGAACAGATTGCTAATGGGAAATGACTCAAAAAAAAATAACATGTTTTTAAGGAAAATGTTGAAACTTCAAGCAAATTAAATAACAAAGGAATAGTTAATCTAGAGAATAAAGATTAAGAGCCAGAAAAGGTTATAGCAGCCTTAAAAACAACATACTCTTTTCTGTATTCAATTCACTTAATATTTTCCGACTCTATACTAGAATAGAGCCTGTTGTATCTATTAAATAATAGATGCTGGGCAGTGAATTAGGCCATAAGAAATAAAGCCTATTTTAGACAGTGCCATTACACTATGGAATTTGAGGCTCTGTTTGTGGAGTAGACAAATAAAGGCAAGTATAACACCATGTGATACTTCTTTAGTAATTATAAACAATGTACATAACAATTTTAAAATATTTTATTGCTAAAAAATGCTAACCATTATCTGATCCTTTAGTGAGTCATAACCTTTTTGTTGTTGTGGGGGTGAGGGTCCTTCCTCAATGTGGATGGCTGCTGACTCATCAGGGCGGTGGTTGCTGAAGATTGAAGTGGCTATGGCAATTTTTAAAAATAAGACAGCAGTGAAATTTGACACATTGATTGACTCTTCCTTTCATGAATGATTTCTCTGTAGTATGCAATGCTGTTTGATAGAATTTATCTATAGTATAACTTCTGTCAAAATTGGAGTCAGTCTTCTCAAGCCTGCCCACTGCTTTATCAACTAAGTTTATATAATATTCTAAAACCTTTGTTGTCTTTTGATGACAGTCTTCACAGCATCTTCAACAGGAGTAGGTTTCATCACATGAAACAACTTTCTTTGCTTGTCCATAAGAAGCAGCTCCTCTTCTGTTCAAGTTTTATCATGAGATTGCAGCAACTGGGTCACATCTTCAGCCTCCAGTTCTCTTGCTGTTTCCACCACAACTGTAGTTACTTCCTCCTCTGCAATCTTGAACCCCTCAAAGTCATTCATAAGGGTTAGAATCAACTTCTTCTAAACTCCCGTTAATGTTGTTATTTTGACATTTTTTTCTTCCAGTAAATCACAAATGTTCTTAATGGCACCTAGAATGGTGACTCCTTTCCAGAAGATTTTCAATTTACTTTACCCAGATCCAGCAGAGAAATCACTATTTATGGCCGCTTTAGCCTTAGGAAATGTATTTCTTAAATAATATGATTTGAAAGGTAAAAATACTCCTTGATGCAGAATGGATATTATGTAAACGGGCATGGAAACAACATTGATCTCATTGAAGGACTCCATTGGAGCTCCTGGGTGACCAGGCATATTGTCAGTTAGCAGTAATATTTTAAAAGGAATCTTATTTGCTGAGCTGTAGGTCTCACCAATGGGTTTAAAATATTCAGTAAACTATGTTGTAAACATATTTGCTGTTACCTAGGTTTTGTTGTTTCATTTATAGAGCACACAGAGAGTAGATTTAGCATAATTCTTAAGGGCCCTAGGATTTTTGGAATGGTAATGAGCATTGGTTTCAACTTAAAGTCATCAGCTGCATTAGACCCTAAAAAGAGTCAACCTGTCCTTTGAAGCTTTGAAGCCAGCCATTGACTTCTCATCTTTAGCCATGAAAGTCCTAGATGGCATCTTCTTCCAATATAAAGCTGTTTCATCTGTATTGGAAATCTGTCATTTAGTATAGCCACCTTCATTAATTATCTTAGCTAGAGCTCCCTTATAGCTTTGCTGAAGCTTCTGCATCAGCACTTCACTTGCTGCTTCATCCTTGTACTTTTATGTTATGGAAATGGCTTCTTTCCTTAAACCTCATGAACCAACCTCTGCTAGTTTCAGACTTTTCTTCTGAAGCTTCTTCACCTCTCTCAGCCTTTATAGAATTGAAGAGAGTTAGGGCCTTGGTCTGGAGTAGGCTTTGGTTTAAGGGAATGTTGTGGCTTGTTGTTGTTTGATCCTCTGTCCAGACCACTAAAACTGTCGCCATATCAACAATAAGGCTGTTTTGCTTTCTGATCATTTGTGTGTTCTATAGAGTAGCACTTTTAATTTCCTTCAAGAACTTTTCCTTTGTATCCACAACTTGGCTAATTGGTGCAAGAGGCTTAGCTTTCAGTGTTTCTCAGCTTTCAACATACTTTCCTCTTAGTCATTTCTAGCTTTTGGATTAAACAGAGAGACACGTGACTCTTCCTTTCACTTGAACACATAGAGGCAATTGTAGGGTTATTAATTGGCCTAATTTTAATATTATTGTATCTCAGAGAACAGGGATACGCAAGGAGAGGGAGAGATATGAGGGAATGGCCAGTCCTTGGAGTAGTCAGAACACAAACAACATTTATCAATTAAGTTCGCTGTCTTACTGGGCACAGTTTGTGGTGCCCCAAAACAATTACAATAGTAATATCAAAGATCACCAATCACAAATCACCATACCAAATATAATAATAATGAAAAAAGTTTGAAATATTGTGAGAATTACCAAAATATGACACACAAAGTCAAAGTGAGCAAATGCTATTAGAAAAATGATGCCATTAGACTTGCTAGGTACAAGTTTGCCACAAATCTTCAAT
>NW_011888884.1:5561068-5572771 GCF_000151845.1 Pteropus vampyrus | reverse complement strand
CCAAAACAATTACAATAGTAATATCAAAGATCACCAATCACAAATCACCATACCAAATATAATAATAATGAAAAAAGTTTGAAATATTGTGAGAATTACCAAAATATGACACACAAAGTTGAAGTGAGCAAATGCTATTAGAAAAATGATGCCATTAGACTTGCTTGGTACAAGTTTGCCACAAATCTTCAATGTGTAAAAAACACAATATCTGTGAAGTACAATAAAGGAAAGCACAATAAAATATGAGATGTGCCTCTATTCAGTCAAAGAGATACCCTTCTTTAAATTGTTAACATAGTTGAGAAAGCTGACTTTATTTTATGTAATAGCCAATATTGTTAAAAGTGAGTATTTAAACACTCTACCCACTATTGGTGACATTGTAAATTGATAGGACCTTTTCAAAGGGATATTTGATGCCGTAAAGAACTGTGAAGGGTCTGATTTTTTGCAAGCTAAAACTCTAGCCCACAAAATTTTCATGGAGGTTGGCAGAACATATGAGACTCTTGCAGCCACAGTATCATTATTTTCTTGTGCCAGTCCTCAAAGCCCCAATTTCCAGAGGAAACTGAAGAGAACCAGGTGACACATGCATATTTGATAGATTGCAGTACAGGAGAGGAACTCGAGCCTAATTACTTTATGCTGGACAGTAAGCATGCCCACTCATTAGTCTGGAGGGAGACATTATCTCTATCCTCCAAGACTGTTTGCTACACAAACATCCATGAAAAAAATTTGGAACAGAGGCAGTAAGTGACCCTACTTATAAAATGTGGATAATTATCTCCCAACATACTCCAAATATCAAAATATCTTAAAAATATCTGATATTACATGAAGGACAGTATTGCTAAATCAGACTCAAATGAATAAAAAAGTCTCAATAAGGCAATAACAATTTCAAGTATATAAATAATCACAAGGCACAGGGATAGCCAGGTGAGATTTGAAACCACCAATAAAATTCCCCAGTTTCTTTCTTGTCACAGTATACTTCTAAGAATAGTGTATAGTCACATCACTTACGAAGAAGAAAACTGTTTCAGTCAGTTCCTATTCGTTCAGTCACTCAATTTGACACTCACTTACATAGCATATATGACATGTTCCAGGAATCTAGTTCCTATCAATATAGGTTTATTTACCATAAACAATTCTAGACAGATTGGGTATACCCTTCTAAAAGCATTCCATATAAAGACTCCTCTGCTAGCAAATACTATCAATGGATTCGTTAGCAGATATGTCATTAGCCTATTTATAGGAGGTAGGTGAGGTAGGTGCTCTTATTATTCTCAACTTATTTAACAACTTGGCAGGTCAGTTCCCATATTAATAAAATAAGAGCACATAGATCATATGTTTATGAGGATTAAATGTGTCAATACATGTAAATTAGTTAAATAATGTCTCTCATTTAGTAAAAACCTGTGTTGGTTAACACTATTATGATGAAAAAATAAAGTCTCGTTTAGGGAAATGTTTAAAAACTTTGATACATTTATATGATAAAATCTAATACAATCTTTTTTTTTTCGTTTTTGAGAAATATTTAATGCAATAGGAAAATGCTCATAACATATGGTTAAGTGAAACTACCTTAACTCAAAACTGTATTCTTATACTTATTTTGTGAAATACACACACATGCACACACATATATACAAAATACTAAAAGAAAAACCTCCAAATATTAATATTCATTAAGGTTGAGAGTAGATTATTCTTTATATATTTTAATATTTTCCACATTTTCTATAATAAGAATTTATCTTTTTAAAAAGATTATACCTATAACACTTTAATCATGGGGAAATTTTAAATTTAAATAAAGTGAGATTTTAAAATAACTCTGTAGATTCCATTTTTAACAGTATGTGAACCTGATGAATCCAGATTGATTCAACTTCTGTTCAAAATCCTTTTGTACTAGTTCTTTCAAATTATAGGAAGAACCTGTTTAAGATGAAAAATATTTGCATTGTTTTATAATGGTGTTTTTACTTCTTAAATTTCTGTTTGTCCCTCAAAACTAATACCTGTTTCCCCTTCTCTTTATGCTTCCAACATATCAGATCCTAATTAATTTTTTCTACATGGCAGAGAGCCTTTATTCAACACAGGGAAATGTTTAGTAGTAGATTGTCTTTACCCTCCAGCAAAAATTTTGTGTTCTATAATGGAACTTTGAAGCCAAAACTGTGTAAAAATACTCTGAGAATCCATATTGACTATTGTGTTACTTGCATGATAACCAGCTTGATTATAAAACCAGTTGGTTAAATTCATAAACTACATCAATTGATTATTTGACTGACTGTATTTTATTAAGAAAAGTAAGTGAATTATTGACTCAGTTGGAGCTGAAGGGCACCTTAGGAACCAGCTAATTAATTAATACAGAATTTAGGACAATCCGCCCGTGTACATGCTATTAAAAAAGTTGATCTGACCAGGCAGTGTTTTCTTTCTCTTCCATAGTACGATTCATTTCCTTTGAAAATCTGGGTGCAGGAGTTAGGAAGGGCAATCATCTCAGATATAGGAGAACTGTTTTTTCATTCTTTAGTGGTGAATATCTGAGTAGATAAACATTTCTCTGCTTCTTCCTAACAGGCTCTGAGACCCTTTCTCATTTTACAGATGTGGAAACTATGATCCAGAGTTAGCTGGTGGCTTACAACAAAATTATTAAAGGTAGAACCAGATAAAAAGCTAAGGTTTTGGCATCCAAGTCCATGTTATTCTTAATAAACTAAACCGACTCTTTTTAAAGCACTGTCAAAAAAAACAAAACAAAACTATTTGAATTAATTACATTAGATATGCATACAGCTTTTGTCTGGGCAAGTTGTCTGGAATGAAATAGGCAGGTGTAAATATCATAGACAAATAGTTTGGTTTTCATGTAAATGGGAAATCTAAAGGAAAAGCTCATCTGTGAAATGAATCATCGTGGTATGTAGGACCAGGAATGGGAAATATTGCAACACTGACAGCTCAAATGGACTGGAATTTCATTGATGGCACAAGGTGTACTGAGTGCGCAAGAAACAATGTAAATTCCAGGACTGAGTAGGTGGGGAAGCAGAATTGGTCAACTTGACCAATTTGACCTAAGATTCTAGTTGAGTTTGGAGATACAAAGTAACCAGTGATACCTAAACTGTACACTGGGAAAGGCAGAGGATGCCTATGTATCATTAACAAGGAGAAGAATAAAAAATAATTTGTTGACCAAAATACACTTTTACATTTAAGGATTTTTTTTTTTTTTTGATTCTGTTAGTGAGGAATATTCAAAGAATACACATAGAAATTTTCTATAGTTCATCAATAATACTGATTACTAGGATTTCTTCAGAAGGTTTTATTAGGCTATTCACTTAGCTCGAATAGCAAAATATATGAAATGGCATTGCCTTAGGGCTTTATACACAGAAAAAAATTGAAAACATAGCCAGTCACCAGATGGAGGATGTGTATGCAGAGCTCAGAAAACTGCTGCAGAGCAAACATTGCTGAACAAGAGCAACTGGGGCCTGCCTTGGCGCTTCTTATCTATTCGCATTCATTCATAAAATTTTAATGTTTGGACATTAAACAGAGCAAAGAAGAGATATTGCTATGGTCTGCTAAGTGTTAGTGCTAGATTAAGACCTATAGTCAGAGTTATGAAAAACACAACAGCACAAGCAGCTGTAATGATTTAAGAGACTATGACTGCTGCTGCTCTTGCATCTAGAATGATGGCACTTACTGGTAAAAATACGAATTACTTCATGTAACTTATTTATGATCTACGTGGAATTGTACAACAGCATCACGCTGTCATGTTCTGTAGTGATGTATACTATCATCGGCCAGGTTTATGGAAGTAGTCTCAGAAATTATCTTACCTCAGTGTATCAATATGTAAGAAAATAGGACCCTTGTTTCAGCCTAATTTGCCTAATTACCACAGGTTTCTCTATGTTACCAAGGGTTATTTCTGAAGTCAATTTATGCAGGTACTTTGTGTGATAGGGCAGATATGAAGATAATGTTTCCAAAATAAGATACGTAGAAGAAGAGTGAAGAACTTGGAGTTAGACAAAGGAAAGGTGTTTACCTCTCCCTACCTCTTTATTTTTTCATCTATGAAAACTGATAATTCCTAGTTTACACAGTTGTTGGGATAATTTAATGAAGCGCCATAAATGAATACTCTGATCATAATCTGGTTTATGACAATTATGACAAAGATTGTTGCTGCCAAGTTCCTCTTACGACCTAGAATTGTAAACTATGAGGAAAGAGTGATGGTCTCTCTACCCGAATATCCTAAGAGAACTCTTTACCACTCTCTGCTCTCTACCCTCCACCCCCACATATCTCAATATTAGTTATGACATCTTTAACCCCATTCCAGGAATGATCTATGCATACCCACAGGCTAATCCCCAGCTAGTATGGAAACTAGCCAAAAATGTATTAATAGTTTGCTTCCTAGAAACTATCTGGAAGTAGTTCATAGCTGCCATCCATGCCTGATAAATGAGTTTCTGGAGGTGTTCAAAACCTCAGGTGCCTGTGAGAGCATTGTGCTGAAACTTCTTGACCTACACGGATGCTGTAGAGTGTCTCTGCTAGACTGATTACAGACTAAACTCCCTCTGGTAGGCTGGGAATACTGAGTCTCCAGCCTCAGCTCATTGTCATTACTCATACTCCTCACCAATGTCTCCTCCTTTGCTCTCAAATTCACACTGTCACACAAAATGTCTGCCCCAATGAAAACAGAATTATTTGAACAGATATTCTACTAGCTTGGATCTTAGTTTGGCCAGTATTCCTGAGGTTTATGATACTGGATCTGCCCCACCATTGACTCCCTAGCCTGCGCTTGCATCCTGTCTTGGTTGCACTCTCAAAGCCTCATAAACTGGTTTCAGTTCACATCCATCTGTTCATTGGCTTTTTATTCTTGGAAGAGCTCCTACTATCAATAATACACCCCAGGCCTTCAGTTCAAGACACTCTTAGTTGCTTTATAAAGGCTCATTTAGCATAAAATTCACTCAATGGGGGAAGTTAATCCATGGCTTCTACTTCTTATGAAGTTATTAAACCAAATTTGCTTAGGCTAACAAACTGGTTTTCTACTGAGACTCGTTTCTTCAATTCTATCATATGTTCCATATTTAACAAATAAAACATTTTAAATGAAGAGAACCACAGTATTCTCCATAGGTAGTATAAAAATTCACCCTGGATTCTGTAAGAGGGAGCAGTGTACTCTATAATACAGTGGCTTAGGAAGAATGAGAGAGCCAACGGAAGATGAATGAATGTCTGACTCTTCTGTTTCCAAAACAATAAAAAAACTCGGAAGTAGAATATTATACTGCATTCTAGAAAATTACAGAAAAGTCTAAACTGTTCTTCAGAAAAACAATTATTTTCAAATTTGTTTATCTCTTCATGCCATTTAGACTTCCTAACAAAATATTTTGGTCTACACACTCCTCACCTGCATAAATTTACTTAATAGAAGCATCCAAATTATGCATGATTAGACAGATTTCACTTAAGAATTTAAGATATTTGAAAACGTTATTTTAAATAACTGAGAATAATTTTTAAGATATCTCTAGTTTAGAGAAATGTGTAAAAGAACTAGAAAGAGGTAACTATCTCAATTTTCTAACAAGATAATGGATAGATCTCAGTAATGTAGACCTAAATAGATAAATATTTAATAATGATGAAACAAAATTAAAAAATATATATATAAGTGGGCTGGGAAAAGTCATAAAGAATGAGCCTCAATTAATTATAGAATAGATTAATAAATATTAATTACAACTCATTATCTGTCAGATTCTAGACGTCCCAACCTGCTCAAGCCCCAAGCATTGCTCAACAGATTTTTGGGTGGGAGGAGCCATCTCTGCCAAAAAAAAAAAAAAAAAAAAGAAGAAACGAAAGGAAAGGGAAAGAAGGAAGGAAGGAAGGGAGGGAGGGAGGGAGGAAGGAAGGAAGGAAGGAAGGAAGGAAGGAAGGAAGGAAGGAAGGAGTACTTATCTGAAAATAATAATCACCTGATATATGTGATAAAATGCAGGCCCCAAGCCCCAAACTCAGACTTTCTGGTTCAGAGTTTCCCGGTGGAAAAGGTCAGGAACTCTACAGGTTTATCAAGTGCAACAAGTGTTATTAATCAGGCAAGTTTGGGAAACTCTGTTCCAATTCACAGAACTAGATCAAGAAAGACATTAAAATCAGCTAGATTTTGACTATAGTTTCTGAAACTTTGTCTCATACGAAGAATAAACTGCTTTGGGAGGTAATGAGCCCTGGTCAAACAGCTATCGTAAGTAAAGGCTGACCATCTGTCAGAAATGACAAGGGGAAGTTTATGCTCTATGGGAGGTAAAACTAGATAATTCTGTTTCCTTCCGAATATAAAATGTAGATTATTCCAAATCCAGCTGTGATTTCTCAAACCAATTTGTAGACATACACTTAGTAATAAAAACCAGAGGCAAATCCAATAATAAAAAATACTGACCCCCATTGCTGTGGTCCATTCCCACTACTGTTTTTCATGAGCATTTGCTGGTAATTCATCTAAACTGTGATCCCATGGCACCAGCAACTGAAAATAGATCTATGGGTTCCAGGAAGTAATTAATCGTTTTTGTACTGAGCTCAGCTTGAATTAACTTCAAAGAGTCTTGCAGCTGCCTAAATTTTTCACAACAAGTCATGTCATGGTGCATAATTTGATGCCGTAATTTATTCACAGTTAATCCTTATTAAATGAAGCCCAGTGGCAGTTTTACTATAATAAGGAAAGAAAGTACTGCTTGTTTCATTGCCAGAAAAATGTTCACTTAGGTGAAAAATTGAGACTCACCTATGATCTGTTAATATACAAGTAGTTGTTATGTGGAGTTCTCAAATTGAGCAGATACAAGAGTTCTCAAATTGAACTGCTATGAAATTCCACATTTATTTCTCTTTTATTACTCTGGTCATTTGAAGATGAGATTCAATTACGGTTTTGCCCTTCTGTTTCAAACTCTAGCACCAAGTTCACCACTTACTCAGGATTTTGCAGCAGATCTTATAACAAAACCAGACAGCTGTCATTTCATTCAGCCATGCTCTCCCTTTTTTTAAAATGTATTAAAGTTGTTATGGAGGGAAAAAAACAGTTGCTCTGAGTAAGGACAGAGAGGTGAACAAAGGGGAGAGGATCTGTCAGGTATGAAAATTGGCTTTACCAGTCTAAGGCTTGGACTTTAATGGCATAACCCATTACTCCATGCCAGTATGCATCATCCCATATGAGATTTGTGTTGGGGGTTGCTCTGAATGCATAGAAGTATAAAGAAGGAGAGGAAGCTTATGAGGTTCTATGATGTCCAAAGAAAGTCATTTGCTGGCAACTGTTTTTTTTGTTTGTTTGTTTTTTGTTTTTAAGAAACATCTTTTTCCTCAAGTTTGACTCTAAAAAATAACAAATACTTGATCCTTTCTCAGTGAGTGGCATTACCACACACCAACCATTTCATGCTAGAAATCTCCAAAATACCCTGTGCTCCCCTTCCCAAACCCATTCGATTATTCATCAAGTCCTCTCTATTTTACCTATTAAAATGCCCTTTAAAATAGTAAATATTCTCCAAACTAATGAGTTAATAATTCATCCATTCATTTAACACATATTTTTGAGCACCAGTTTTGTGTTGGACATAGTCTCACACTAAAGACTAAAAAATGAACTAACCAAGATCGTTGCAATCAGCTAGCCTCTAAATTATAAAACAACACTCCATCTCCTCTCCTTCATTTAAATCTCTTTCCTTTCTTCAAACCAATAAATTTCTACCAAGATGATTCTTACAGCAGATTTGCCTCTGATGAAGTCTAAATGACTCCCAACTGTCTGAAAAAAAATGTTTCCCGGTATGAGTAATGAGTAATCATGAAAATCACCTGAATTCTTCAGAAAGCAAGAGGGCAGGGGCCGAAGGGAGGGAATGAGAGAGAAGAGAGAAAGAGAAAAGGAAAATTAATCTTTAGGCCCCCTCCCTCATCAATTCTTATTTTGTAGATATGGAGTAGGGCCAAGAAAGCTGACTTTTTACCAGGCTCCCTGGAATTCTTATGATCAGGCAAATTTAAGAAACATTAAAGAGTACAGCCAAAATACATAGCTTGACATTTAAAATTCTCTACGACATGCCCTGACTCACCAAATACATAGTACTTCACATTCTTTAAGATACTGTATACTCCAGTCCAGTCATTCACAATCTTGTTTGTGAATCTTGCAAACCAAAATAACTGTGAAGCTTTATAAATATCCCCCACGTGTATGTATCATCCCTGTATCTCCAGAGTATATGAGTCTGTAGATCTAGAGTGTGGCCCATAAACAGCCTAACAGGTGATTCTGATACAAACCAAGGTTGAAACTTGTTGCCCTAACCACATCTCATTGGATTACCAGCCTTTGCTCAGACAGCCAATCCCTTTCCTTTCATCATGATGTTGTTTTCCTTTGGCTGGGATTCTCTATTTTTCTCCCTTTTCCAACCCAGGAAATTAATTTTCAAAACTCTCTTTAACTGTCATTTTTCCTGTGAAGACTTGTTTCCCCCACCTCAGGCCACCAAATTTTCCCTCTTTTCAGTTTCCATAATACGTTCCTCACATTGCTAGCCTCTTAGTGCATTATCTCATATCTATTTGAATAAAATTATCTATTCTATTAGATTGTGAGAGCCTTCTTCCTAAAGATGGTGACATTTTCTTCCTCATACCTTATATACTAGCAACATATCTGAGAACTGGATGGAAAATAGAATGGGTGGAAGAGGGCAGTTATTGAGAGAGGGCATGAGCAGCATTTGGGGTGCTAGTACTATTATTCTTCTGTTTCTTGAGCAGAGTAGCAATTACACAGATGTAGTCACTCGATGATGATTCATTCAGCTGTACACTTTTAGTATGTGTTCATTCATTTATGTACGTGTTACCTCAATGAAACATTTAAAAGGGAGAAACAGAGACAGAATAAAATTGTCCACCAGAGTCCAAACTCAGAAAGGAGACTACCAACCTGGACCTGGCTACTTGCCTCTCTTCTACATTATCACTTTTCCATGAGCCATCTCCTTCAGAAGTTGAGGTCTACATTTCTCTGCCATGTGCACCTGCTGGTTACCTCTTTTATTGACTGTAATCATGGAATTTATTAAATTGTTCTTGATAGACTAGTATGGCTTTTAAACTAGGGAGAGTCAGACTACTATTAAATGATTTGAGAGTATCAAAAATTCTGATTTTGATCAGATTCTGAGTCAAAAATTCTGATTTCTAGTCTTTTATGCCTTCATAATGATCTAGCAGTTGTGAAGTTCAAACATGTTATTCTATACTTTTGAGACCCAGGTTCCCATAAAATGAAATACATTTTTCATTCAATTAAAGGTATTGTAGGCTAGACTCCACTACTATACACTAGATTTCCAGGGTTCAGCACTGGAAATCAGACAGATTCACTGCCTTTAATGCTTACAGACTATTGGCCTGAGAAATATTATAAAAGCCCACTGAGGACTGTGCATGTATATCATGAAAGACTAATACCTCCTGTCCAATCAGCCTCACATCAGAGTCCTGTTGTGAAACTCTAATGTGATATGTACTATTTGGTCCCACCTGGGTGGCAGGAAAGGAAGAGGGACATAGAATGAAAAGCACATTGTAAAAGATAAAGCCTTGGGTAAGATATGCTATTCCTCTCATAATGTTGACTCTTGCTTGACTCTTGACAGGTGGTTGCCTATTAGTGCGCATTCATTAATTCAACTAATATTTTACCGCATTCCAACTACGTGCAAGGTACTGCGTTAAACACTAAAAATAAAGCAGAAGAAAAGACAGAGTTCATCTCTGCCTTTAGAAGAGCACAGGAAGGATGGACTACCAGGAAATTAAAATAATGTGGCAAGTGCTAGAATAGAGAAGTGGAGATTATGTTTTCATGTTCATGTCTGAAGGAAACTGACCTAAACTTGGTAAATTAGGGAAGTCTTTCCAGTCATAAAGGATAAAGAACAATTAATCAAAAAAAGAGGGGAGTGTGAAGTTCTGGAACAGTGATTTGGCCAAAGGGAAGAGCATAGGCAAAGACCCAAAGGAAAAGAATCTGTCAAGTTCAGAGAACTCAGGAAAGTTTAGAACGTATATGAGGAAATAAATAGTAACTGCTAAGGCTACAGAGGCAGACACGGACTAATTTGTGACCCTCATAAGTTTTGTAAACTAGGTTTCAGAGTTTTGACTTATATTCTGAATATAAGTCAAAACTTATATTCAGAACCTTTGTAAAGTATTTTAAGCATCAGAGTAACATTATAGGAATTATATTTAAGGAAAAAAAAGTCACTTTACTTGCAGTTTGAGAAATTCACTGTGGGGAGGGCCAGATTGAGACTAGAAGGTAAACCAGGCTTATCTGTCGAATATACTCACTGCCTGGTGAATGATGTGCTAGGGCGTAAGTGAAGCCACCAGATAAGCATGGTATATTTTAAAAGAAGTGCATATTTTACTTAGAATTCGGGGTAACATCAGTTTTGTATTCTGTAGTCCTAAGAGGTTTCACCACATACAAAGTCAGCATACAAAGTCAGCAGAACCCTTCTCGGGCAGCCAAGCTCATGTTTTCATCATGAAAGCTCAGAAAGTAGAAAAACTTTTTTTGTACCAATAGATTTAGAAAACTTAGCACTCTTGCCTAGTCCCTGAGGTGTCCACCGTATAAAAAACACACACACACACACACACAAAACTTGAAAGCAAACATGATAGCACTTCTCAGCATAATTAGTGGCTCAGTACTAAGCAGCAGTCATCAATATAAAAAACATAGGATGTACTTAGATGTTTATTTAAAGTGTGGACTCTATTATTAGGGAGATGCAAGTTAGTCTAAATTTCGGTATCTGTTGTATGAAAAAAAGAAACAATGAAATTCTTTTTTGGCAACATTTAAAAGCCAATCATGCAAACTTTGAAGGAAAATTATCAGAAGTTTTGGAGCTTAAAAGAGAAATGTCTTGACTAGGAGCAAAACAATGAAAAAAACAGTCAGACAAACAAATGAAAAATTGTCTGATACTGTCTTCAAGTTCAGTTTCAAAACCATCTAGGAAAGAAATCTCATATTTAGAAGTACCTTTAGGAAAATGCTGTGCTGCAGATATGGCCAAATCTGACTGAGGCAAAAAGGGGCAACCAAGTAGTTCCCTTAGAGATCTCACCAACAAACACATTTTAATATATTCCAGATATAAGAACAATTCGTTAAAAGACAGTGGTAAACCTACTTATGTTTACAACTGCTTGAAAACATATATCTTAATGACTTGACTATGTTATTGTTTGGAAGACTAATAATTGCTTGTTAGTAGGTAATTATTATTATAAAGACACTTTCTACAATTTGAGTTTTCTAGTAAAAAACGAGTTTTAAATTATGTGTAGAAACTTCCTGTGTAAATATAAGACATATTTGTGATTTGTGATTTTTCTGTGAGCCCTGAATTATTATCCCAGGATACTAGGTGTCATCTACATGGTTTGAAAACTAGCTCTGTTGTTTCTTTACCTCTTAAGCATCTTAAGGCCACC
>NW_011888884.1:5557716-5560098 GCF_000151845.1 Pteropus vampyrus | reverse complement strand
GTCACATGTGACTCCTTTTATAAAGCTATACTACAAAATTATAACTAGAAGAACATGGTACCCCAGGGTTTGAGTAAGTTCATTTCAAGAAGTAATTAATGTAATTAACAATAAGGAAAAGAAACAAAACTGTGAGATACTGTACAATTTTGTATCAAAAAACATTTTGAGTGCCTTTGACTTTTGTAATATTTCTATTAGAGACTAATTGGAGCCTATTTCACGCTACCGCAACTGAGAAAAGTTGTAAATTAGCTTGTCTATAGACATACTTTTTAAAAAATTTTCCCTTTCCTAAAACAGAAAGAAGTTTTTATTGCTTGCTCATTTGTAGTTTTTGACAGATTCACTCAACTTATGTCTATCTTTGGAATTCTGAATCTTATCTCACTATCTTTTGTTTAATGAACCATTTAATTCAATTAGCGCTTAGCAAAGTTAAGTTTTGAACCAAAAATTCTCAAAAAATAATTGGCATGAGGAGATTTTTTTGTTTGTTGTTTTTAATATCTAAGAGTATGCATGCCAGGGTCAACAGTTATCTAGAAGTGACATTTTTTGTGAACTTGTTTGTTTATGACACTATACTATAAATTAGTTGAAGATATTTATTTATTCATTTACTTATCTCCTAGCAGAGGTTTCACACAGAGTAGCTGTGCCAATAAATTTTGATGAATGAATAAATGAAAGAGGAAAAAAATTAAAAAAAGAAATCTCTAAAGTATTGCCGAGTTAATGATATACATGAGACAGTTATTTGATTTCCAAATTAGTTCTTATAAGCCACTTTACAAGGAAAGCCAGGACACCATTTTGTTGTAGTGGTTAGCAATTTTGTCCTCTATGAAATTACACTGGAAAAAAAGTGTGATTATTATTACTAAGTGGCTCAAAAAAAATGGGGACATTACTGGGGGGAGGAAAGAGTTTTCACAGAAATAAAGAATAAACAAAGCCTAAAATTATGACTCGATGAAAATATGTTAGTAGTAGAATGCATGAAACAAATCATTAACTTTATCCTGACTTCTGATTTAAAGGATCATTATATTTCAATACATATAGTACCTTGTACATACAAACCACTTCTTTCTCTGTCAAGCATATTATAGAGTTCTTAAAGATTGTCAAGTGTAGTCAAATTGTTGGGGTTCTGCTGTTTAAAATATACATTTATAAGAGTGAAAAATCATGCTCCCAAATTTCCCTGAGCTTCCATATCTGATATCATTCAACATCAAAATTTTCTTCTTCCTTATCATTATCTCCTCCACTAGAACATAGGCTCTTTGTGATCAGAAACCATGGCTGATCTGCCTTTGTATCACCAGCAACCAGCCAATGCCTATCTCACAAGTACTCAGTAAATATCTAAGGAGTGAATAAATGAAAGAATAAATGAGCAAAATCATGCCTCTGAAATATCTGTAGAATACAATTTCAAGTTTATGCGCTGGCAGATGAAGCAAGACTGTCAGAATTAATCAGAAATGGAAACTATTCTTCTATACCACCGGAATTTAAGAAAATCACTGTGGTTCACATGGACCTGAGCTTTACTATCTCATTTCCCCTGCCATTTGGATTTCAACATGGTGAAGGAAAATTGAACACATAGAATGTGTTACTAGGAGGCCACATCTGTGTAATAATAAAACCACAAAATGAAGAGTGAAAGTTTAGGCTACCTTTTCTGAATTTATTATGATACAAGTAAACGTTTTGACCAAATACACAATGTTTTTTAAATGGAAAAAACATGGCCAAAACAATCTTTACATTATAATTTTACACCTCTTTTCAGTTAATAAATCATCTCTAAAAATTAGAATTTACAGGTGTATATTTGATGCATATAGATTCCACAAATATGTGGTATATGTATGAATATATATGATTATGGTATTATATATAAATAAAAGTAATTATTAGATAAATGTCATTTGAACTTCATAAAACCTTTTGAGGTAGCTAAGTTAGAAATACTATTATATTTACAGGTCAGGAAAATGAGTGTTAAAGAAGTGAAATTACTTGTTCACCCTCACAGGACCAAGATTCAAGTGTGGATCCTGTCCTAGTTGTATGAAAAGAACTAACTAGCTTGCATGGCCATCGATTCCAGAGAGCTTATAAAAGCTGTGTGGGAGGGAAGCAGCATTTAGTTCTCGCTTTCGTCCAGACCTCTTTCCTGTGTGCCTGCTTGGCCTGCCTATGTCTCCTTGGCTCCCCAGTCCTCTGGATTATTAGGGCCCGGGTTCTCTCACTCTTAACATCCTCATTTATCATACCCTCCCCCAGCCTCAACTCCAGCCCTGCGCTAGTTATATTAATCCCCTTGCTTCCAACTGGAAAAAGTAATCAGATATTTTCCTGAGA
>NW_011888884.1:5551549-5557666 GCF_000151845.1 Pteropus vampyrus | reverse complement strand
CAATGTTTTTTAAATGGAAAAAACATGGCCAAAACAATCTTTACATTATAATTTTACACCTCTTTTCAGTTAATAAATCATCTCTAAAAATTAGAATTTACAGGTGTATATTTGATGCATATAGATTCCACAAATATGTGGTATATGTATGAATATATATGATTATGGTATTATATATAAATAAAAGTGATTATTAGATAAATGTCATTTGAACTTCATAAAACCTTTTGAGGTAGCTAAGTTAGAAATACTATTATATTTACAGGTCAGGAAAATGAGTGTTAAAGAAGTGAAATTACTTGTTCACCCTCACAGGACCAAGATTCAAGTGTGGATCCTGTCCTAGTTGTATGAAAAGAACTAACTAGCTTGCATGGCCATCGATTCCAGAGAGCTTATAAAAGCTGTGTGGGAGGGAAGCAGCATTTAGTTCTCGCTTTCGTCCAGACCTCTTTCCTGTGTGCCTGCTTGGCCTGCCTATGTCTCCTTGGCTCCCCAGTCCTCTGGATTATTAGGGCCCGGGTTCTCTCACTCTTAACATCCTCATTTATCATACCCTCCCCCAGCCTCAACTCCAGCCCTGCGCTAGTTATATTAATCCCCTTGCTTCCAACTGGAAAAAGTAATCAGATATTTTCCTGAGATGCTGGCATCCCAGACTGTCACTGGGACCAGGCATAGCATATTCAAGATCAGTCTGGAGTCTAAGTTGCATGCTGTTTCAGGATGGAATCCTAACACTGAACCTAGATAGATGTCTATCCCCTCAGCCTAGGCACCAAAGAGGAAAGCAAGGATCCCAGTAGCACATTTGTGCTCAGACCTCCTGAGAGTTTCAGAAGAGGATGTGACCCTACTAAGCTTCCCTTTGCAGAAAGAGAAGCTTGGGCTTCTAGATGTTGGTCTGATATCCACTAGGGAAACAAGCTATTAGGAGCTATTCTCCTACAACCTGTATACCAGGATGCTCCAGAGACTATCCTGACTTCCTAGTTCCCCAGGGACAGTCTTGCTAAAATAACTAAAAAACATGAGTCACGATATTTGTCAAGGGGGTGGAATCAATGTATAATACAACAACTGGATTTGTTCCAGTGCCTGCCCCCAGGGCTTTACCCCTACCACTTAATCCGTGACTTAAATTGTCCTACTTGCCTCCCTGCCGCCTCCCCTCCAACACTCTGGACCTCAACCCAGAAGGATTCTTTCTGTCCTTGTACAAAAGACCAGAGGCACCTGCCTCCAAAGCCAGACCACAGGAGTCCTGGGCAGCAGTGGGCTTACAAGTTATAAAAAGCTATTTTTTAAATCGTCTCACTTTTTCCTTAAAGAACCTGTAGTGAGTTTTCAATACAAAAGTTAAGATTCCCAAGATTTCACAGATGAGGAAAGTGAGCTTCAGAGACGTTCGAAGGAATCCCAGTGCCACAAAACTGGTTTATGTCAGAGCCTGATCTTAAATGTAGCATCCAATTCCAGCTCTGGGGCAGAGGAAGGGGAATGGGAGGTAGGAGGTAACAGGAAATGGAGATTTTCACCTCCACATGCCAGCCTAGACTAGACAGTGGCATGCACAGAGGAGGCTTTTATTGTCACAGGGATTAAAGTTCAGTAATAGCAAATTAGAGGCAACTCATTGCTCACAGCAAAAAGCACCAAGGTAGCACTTGAACAATTTTCAGTCCTAGTATTTTTGCTATGGTCCAGTGGACCGTTAATAAAACCACACAGGGAGCAACCATAGATTAAAGAGCTTTAGGATCATGGGCATATTAGAAAAATTGGGGTTTTCCCTCAAATAGCCTCCTTTCTCAGGAAACATCCTCAAACATTTTGTGAATGGATTTTTGTAGGAAACAGAGCATGTTCAGTTGCCTCCCAATCAGCCAAAAGCCCTGACTCCTGAACATGCCTTTCACGACCGTTGTGCTATGCCTCTGTTCACCTCCCCTACCTCATATTTCACCTCTGTCCCTTCAACAACATAGTGCCAGTATGACCTCTCTGCAGTTCCACCAGAAAAAAAAAAAAAAGCCATGTTTTCTCTTATCTCAGGTCCTTGTTCATACTTTCATTTCTGGCTGGAACATTTTTACTCCATCCTCTTTTTTCTTTATCTTCTTCCACAAATACGCTTAGCCATTATTGTATTTCAAAAACCTTTCTGAATTCCCCTAATTATGGATTAGTTACCCTGATGAGTCTTTCTCTTCTCATATGTTGTACTGTACTCTCCTTGTAATGACAACACTCACTAAAAGGTAAAAGCTCTCGGAGAGGAGAAACCTTTTATAGCCGTTGGAAATATGTCTGGCACATAGTATATATTCCAAAAATGTTTATTAATTTAACATTGACTTCTCGCTGTTAAAGAGAATTTAATTCCAGGGTTATCAGCATTTACAGGAATCAGCCTAATAGCAAATAGGGATAGACATAGAGGGATAGAACTATAATAACTGGAAAGTTAAGTTGGGGTAGATTTGGAGTGGCCTCTGTGCTATATATTCTGTTTGTCCCCTTTTCTGATGCACTGTCCACCCTAACCTATCCTGCTTTGATTCCAGGAGGCTGAATTTTGGGGGCCACATGTACCGTGTTCCCTTACTTCCAGCTTCCTACTGGATGCTGCCAGTGGATGCACCAGATGGAGATTGTGAGACAGACAGAGTGATTGATAAATTAAGACATTGGTTTTCTTGGCTTCCTGCTTTCCAGATTGGATCCAAGCCATTTAGCTATGAAAGTGCTTGTCTCTTATAGGGTAACACTCTCTTGCTGCAGCAGCTCTCACTCAGTTCCTGGATAGAGGCGAAGGCTTTACCATCACTTATAAATTTTCCTTTATCTTTCCCCCAACACACATTCGTAAATAGTTTTGTTTGTTTGTTTGTTTGTTTGTTTTTATGGGGGGAGTGCCATCTTCCTCCAAGAACCCTAATCCTTACGGCCTTACATTTTGTGGGACTTGGACTTAATTCTGTAAGAACTAAGAATCAAAAGCTTTTAGAATATAAATATATTCATACAGATCAAATATTAGAAGAAGAAAACAACCCATTACACTACAGGTTCCTTAGGAAGAGAGTCCTTGCCTTATTTGATGCCAAGAAAAATGTATGATATAATGGCCCACAATACACATTCATTAAATAAGATAAGTAGCCTCAAAAATAATTTATTAAATCTGTGTAACCTAAAGCTTGAATTTTAATCCAGTGCACACAAAGAGAATGCATTTTTTAATTTTAGTTATTGGATAGAAGAGGTAACAAAACAGGTAGATTAGCTTTATAAGCTTTAAGCAGGCAATCTAAATGAGTAATTCCCTGAGAGAGCAGAACCAGAAAAGGGCCTCTCCCTATGTAGGTGTTGTACCAGTTCCTGTATAGCCATCTTCCTGTGATCACGGATAATTTCTTCTCAGTGATTAACTACACTAGGACAGTGCTGCAGTGAGCAGTTAGTGCTTTACGATTCACAGGGACAGACCTGGAATCAAGGCAGCCTCGTCAGCAAGGCGCCACTTACCTCATCCTGCAGACATCACTCGGATATCAAAAGGTGGTTGTCTTTGATAAACTTTCCAAGTTTAGAGTCTATAACGGTATTTTTAGAATCAGGAAGCCTACAAGACAAGATGCCAAATAGAGATGAGGAAGTAAGGGGTAAAAAATAAGGAGAAATTAAACAAAGAAAACCACTTGGATTTCCTGAACAAGTTCTTCTACTTCCCCCTTGTGGCCAAATTTCCCTAGAACTATGACTTTTTTTTTTTTGTCAAATATTCATTATTATTTGAGTCAAATTATAAAAATAAACCTTGTCCATTACAAAAAATATGTAAAATGCATTAGAGTGGTAGGTAAAATGCCATTTGAGGATATATAAATTCTGCTATTGAGTTTTATAAATGAACTGATGTTTCCACAAAGGCTTAGCCAGGAACAAAGAAACCCATCCTGGAGCTTGATTGGTACAGGGTGGTGGAACTCCATCTGTGTAGAAATTTATGGAATTCTCATGATAATCCTGTATGTTAAATGTCATTATCTCTGAATTAGTAATCTATGAGTGGATATGAAAGCTATTATATACTTGCTATCTACTGTGTAATAGCACGTGCAAGCATTCTGCATAAACCCATTTAATCTTCAAAATATTCGTATGCAATCAGGTCAGAATACTAACTTCTTTTGAAACTTCACAAGGTGTGTAGCTTATTCATGACGGAAGTGGAACTTTAACCTGATCTTTGAACTATAAATTCTCCAGTATTTCTACTATTTTGTATTGTGCCATCATTTTCTTTCTGAATTCTCTTTTTTAAATTTCTGTCAGATATTTCTTAAAGTTGGTCTTGCACATCTCCAGTAGGGTCACCTATGGCCTCTAGAAGATTCTCACACCTTTATACGGCTCCACATATCTTTCACCTATAGAAATGGGATAGAGACTCTCCTATTGACCTTGTGCACTAATTACATACTCATATTAATAATTAGTGGGAAAATTAGAATTGGAATATGCATTCTGTTCTTTTCAACCCACCTTGTTCCTAGAATTAGGGAAACTCTATGGAGAAAATAGTGCAGTATTATTTATTCTAAAATCATAGCAAGTACGTTTGGATTCAAGGGACAATAAACGGGGAGTTATCAGATTTTCTGAGTTGAAAGTGGAATAATAGAGAGGTGCAGAATTTGTGAACGGTGGTATTTGGGGGCATATTTGAAAAAATGACAAAATTACATAGAGCTATTCAAAACACTATGTCATAGGGAATAAAGGAGTATATAATCTACTAGTTTATCTCTTTTATCTACACCAGAGAATCTTAATACCCATTTTCTAGGTCTGTTGGGTGTATTTAATTCTGCCAAATTATCTCATAATAGTTAAATGATAACTATAAAGCATATTAATTGGCATATTAAAAATATGTTATGCAGGGTTTGGAGGAGTCGTTATAGGCTGGGTGGATGGTAGTAGAACCAGAAGACATGGAAAAAGTGGTTATCAAATTGCAAATGTTTACTATTTTATTTCTTTAGTGCAGTAGATCACCTAGTAATGAATAAGAGCCCAATTGCTGCTTGAGTTTAATTCCTGGCTTTATAATTCCCAGGATTGTGACCATGAGTATGTCATTTCTTCTATCTAAGCCTCTGATCCCTCATTTGGAGTGATAACAAAAATCTGTTGTGAGGCTCAAATGAGTAATGCCCTTAAGTGTTTAGTATAAGGAAGTTTCCATTGATGTTTGCTCTTTGTCTTAGAGCCTGAACATTACTCCACCCAAAATTCACCTTCAAGAGAGCATCTACTATGGACTGGCTAACAGTGGTTATAATGTGGCAAGGATCAAAGGCAGGAACACTCTGGATGACATTATTTCTCTGATGATTTTTCTGCTAATGAAACTCCTTTTCATACTTTCAAATCCTGAAAAAATATATATATATAATAACAAGTAACATGTTTTAAAGGGCAATCGGATATATTTTCTTATTTGGTTTTACAACCAATTTTTTAGCTTCATGGCTCCTGTGCTGTTTCTGTAGCCAGTTCTGCCAGTGCACTCTGAAGCTTTGATTAAGTCCTCCCAGGAAGGCCAGTTATGAGAACACCCACATCTACCCAATGCAGGAGGTTGGAACCTCAGCTAGAATTTGGAAAATCATTGAAAGTACACGTGACACTTCTCTGCCCTTTGCCTCTAAACATCTATATAAAATACTTGCTAGATAAGGTTGCAAATTAAATGTTTGACACTAATATTCATATTACTATGTAAGTTAAACTAATATGTACATCATTTGTTCAATTGTAAAAGCAAATCAACTATGGAGATACATAAAAAGAAAAGAATCCTTTTGTTGGTGAGCGTAGAGATAGATCCTGTGAACATTTTAATACATTTCTTTCCACTATTTTTCTATGAGTAGTTATGGTTTTTCTTTGTTTTATATTGGGGGATTAAAACACGTATAGAATTTTCAATCAGTCAATAAACAAAAATATATATATATCTTGTTCCAGAGTCTCCTCAGATAGTGGATGTGATTATCTGAAGTTGTGAATACAAATAAAGTGGTCTTACAAATGGTGATCATA
>NW_011888884.1:5538478-5551499 GCF_000151845.1 Pteropus vampyrus | reverse complement strand
GCTTTATAATTCCCAGGATTGTGACCATGAGTATGTCATTTCTTCTATCTAAGCCTCTGATCCCTCATTTGGAGTGATAACAAAAATCTGTTGTGAGGCTCAAATGAGTAATGCCCTTAAGTGTTTAGTATAAGGAAGTTTCCATTGATGTTTGCTCTTTGTCTTAGAGCCTGAACATTACTCCACCCAAAATTCACCTTCAAGAGAGCATCTACTATGGACTGGCTAACAGTGGTTATAATGTGGCAAGGATCAAAGGCAGGAACACTCTGGATGACATTATTTCTCTGATGATTTTTCTGCTAATGAAACTCCTTTTCATACTTTCAAATCCTGAAAAAATATATATATATAATAACAAGTAACATGTTTTAAAGGGCAATCGGATATATTTTCTTATTTGGTTTTACAACCAATTTTTTAGCTTCATGGCTCCTGTGCTGTTTCTGTAGCCAGTTCTGCCAGTGCACTCTGAAGCTTTGATTAAGTCCTCCCAGGAAGGCCAGTTATGAGAACACCCACATCTACCCAATGCAGGAGGTTGGAACCTCAGCTAGAATTTGGAAAATCATTGAAAGTACACGTGACACTTCTCTGCCCTTTGCCTCTAAACATCTATATAAAATACTTGCTAGATAAGGTTGCAAATTAAATGTTTGACACTAATATTCATATTACTATGTAAGTTAAACTAATATGTACATCATTTGTTCAATTGTAAAAGCAAATCAACTATGGAGATACATAAAAAGAAAAGAATCCTTTTGTTGGTGAGCGTAGAGATAGATCCTGTGAACATTTTAATACATTTCTTTCCACTATTTTTCTATGAATAGTTATGGTTTTTCTTTGTTTTATATTGGGGGATTAAAACACGTATAGAATTTTCAATCAGTCAATAAACAAAAATATATATATATCTTGTTCCAGAGTCTCCTCAGATAGTGGATGTGATTATCTGAAGTTGTGAATACAAATAAAGTGGTCTTACAAATGGTGATCATATTGAGGACCCTACTACCTACCACTGTCAGCACTGTGAGGGCCAAAGTGTAGTTCTGTTAGCCTCTTCTTTGTGTTCCCATAGTACTTTTGTTATGTGTTCTGAACCATAACAAATCTGTCCCCTTGAAACTACACTGTGAGCTCTTCAAGGACAGGAACTGTGAGTAGTCCATCCTGGGGAGAGAATTCAGGGGTGGATAGTTAAAAAGAGAGAGAACTCTGGAATAAGCTTGCTCAGGTTTGTCGTTAACTCAGCTACCTGACATTTAGAGATTTACTCAGCTTCCTCACCGAAGAAAATAGGACGCCAAGGCTTATTCCAAGAATAAATTGAGACAATCCATGTGTGAAAAAGTTAGTGCATAGTAAAGCTTAATAAACATTACATTGTAGATCCAGAACCTAACATTCAATGTCATATGCAGACAGAACTAAAAAAAATTATCGAACCAAATATTTTCCAGCATGAGCAATAATTATGAAGTTGCAAGTCTAAAAAATCTGATCCAGGTCTGCTCTTGACTGGTTGTGGGATTTTGTACAAGTCAACTTCTCTGAGTTTTGGCTTTCTCATCACTAATATGTGAATAATGAGCACTTATGTTATCAAACTATGATAAGGGTCATACAAAGACATTATGCTCAAACATTGTTAGATTTTTCGGAAGATGAATTCCCATAAGTATGAATCAGAGACTGAATATTTTTGACGTTTTTTAGATACATTTTGCCTCTTTCTTTTCCAGAAGGGCTGTGCCGGTTTTCACACTCTGTAGCTGTGTATCAGAATTTGTTTCACTCACACCCAAAAGAGGACTGTTATTTTTTAAATGATTTTCCAGTTTGACGTTTTCTTTAGTTCTTACTGTTTTTTTATGGTGGCTTTGTTGTTGTTGTTATTGTTGAGGTTTAGCTTTTCCGGTTTTTACATGTGTATTGACAATTTTTATTTTACGTGTATTTGTACACTTTCTCTTTATTTCCTTTGTCCATTTTTATAGAGCCATTCAACATTGCCTTGTCAATGTGTAATATCATATTATCAAGTATGTTAACATGATGTTAGATTTTCTAACCATTTTTTTGTTAGAAATACTAACATAAGCATGATTACAAAATAGAAGAAAACACTAAACCATAAAACTCTTAATATATATATTATCTTTTGTAACATTTTAAAATAACCTCTAAAATCAAGTACAAACCAAATTTAAACTTATAAATCTCATTTCTATTAGTCCTTATATCCTATAGATACAGCCTTCTATTTATAATATTACTTGTTAGGAAAATGTAAAACTTCTGGGGCGCCCATGAAAATTGTGTGAAGAACTTAAAAATTATAAAATTTTAAAGTTGTAAATTTCTTAAAAAGAGACTGCTTTTGCAGTTAGAAGCTTGAGTGAGTTCTCACTGATTAAAGTTTAGAAACTCTTAAGAAGTTTAATGAACCAAAACAATTGTTCTAATATTAAACACTCTCTCAGTAAATTTTAAAGAGGTTTAGTATTGAACCAGAATAACCTTTTTTTCTGAATTCAGAAAACCATTCATTTTAATACATATTAAAAGCTTTTAGAATACTTGGCAAAACAAGATAAGTTTTCTTTTTCCTCTGGGTTACCAAAAAAAGAAAAAAAGAAAAAATCTTAACTTATGAAGAGACATTTGGCCTTTATTTTTTAAAACAAAACACTTAGTAATTGGGCTACTACTCTTGGAAGGCTTCTGTTAATGGATTTTTTTTTTTTTGTAGCTTTTTGTTCATGTTATTAGTGAGAATTATATGTGCCTTCTTTTTCTCTCACCAGAACACCTGTGTTTATGTGTTTATGTGTTTATTATCCCTCTTGGGCTGGGAAAAAGTATAGTCTTTGTATTCTCAGAGCCAACAGAGGGCTTGGTCCTTTATAGATGCTAAGTAATATTTTACTGAACTGGGTAGTGATGAAGATACATATAAGATCCAAAGTATGAATTTACCCTCTTCCTAATGATTATAGGCAGAAATGAATAATTTCAAAATGTTTAGCCAGTGTTTTCCAAATTGAGATTCCATGGAACAGTGTTACAGGGGATTTGTACAGGTCTCCATGTACTCAGGGGAAAAAGGTTAAATATTTTGGGGAACATTGCCTAATCTTGGAGATACATAATGCACCATGTACCTATGAAGCCTCTGAAGAGATATTGATAAGGAAGGCGATTACTTCATACACACCTCGTTCAGCTTCTAACATAAAGAGATAATAAGTTGTTTGCTTGGTTATTTTCAAAGTTACAAGAATATATTGCCTTATAAAACAGAGACAGAGAGCTACAAAGTGAGAGTCAATAGAAAGAAATGTAGGCTAAGGAGTACAATGAACTCATTAAATTAATAAAAATTAACAATACGAGGAACTCCAAGAATGAATTTTCAATTTGCAATGAGGTACAATAAGTAGTAGAACTGACTTGCAGAAGGTAAAATCAGTAATATGGCAAACAAACTTTAGAAACTCTATGAATACAAGATAAAAAGACATAAATATGAGAAAATATGATAAAAATTTTGAGCAGAATCTGTGGATTCAACATATGAATTAAATGTGCTACTTTTGAAATGTTATAAGATTAGTAGCAAAAGCAAAACTAAGATATAATTTAAATACTTCCAGGGAAAACAAATAAAAAACTGGAAATTATGCATTAAATGACTTGCCAAGTTGAGCAAACAAATGTACCAGAAAAATCACAGCCAGATTCATCCTGGTTCCTGGCATTTTCAAATATTTATTTGTTTGTTTGTTTGTTTGTTTGTTTGTTTGTTTAGAAATGTACAAACATATACAGAAAATAAAGGGAAAAATATAATGAACCTCCATGTATCCATCACCCAGCTTCTGCCATTACAAACACTACGTTAGTTGTTCTTTCATTGTATTTTTTCTTTTTTTCATTTGTAGAGGATATTCCATGCTTTCTGTCCTTTTGCCTATAAATACTCAGTATATGACTTTAATAAATGAGAATATTTTTCATAACCACCGTAATATTAGCACACCTAACAATGTTAATAGTATACTTAACTTCCCTTTGGCCATATCATAAAAATACAGGGCAGTTAGATACCATCTAACTGACTGCAATTAAAATATCTTACCTTGGAAAAAACAAAACAAACAAAACAGGAAACATCTTGTATACACATTCTTTTTTTTTTTTTTAACGCCTACAGCACCTGGTATTCCTAGGTGGTCTCCCATTCAAGTATGAACCAGGCTGGACCCTGCTTTGCTGGGCATGTTCAGGGTGGTGTGGCCATAGACCTGTATATACACTCTTAAGGCCCAATTTAGAATATCAGAAGGGGCTATGAATGTGAGGGTCCCTGAAGCCCAAGCTTCTGTAGCTTCATGGTAAATTCACCTCTGACTGGAAACTACATGCCACTGCATAGCATCTCACTGAATGGTGGCAAGATTCCACAGGGTATATGATTGCATGACATATCCAGAAAGCTGAACTCTGGGCAGAGAACAGATTATCTGTCTTGTTGCTGCTTTTTCCTTAACATCTAGGATAGTGCTCAATATGTAAAGGATACTTAAAAATATTAAATAAACGAACAATAGTAGGATCTGCTTTCACCACCTTTCAACCCCCACCCCCTGACTCAACAAAGATTTCTATGCTTCAAATATATCAGAAATACTGGATCATAAGCATTAGTGTTGAAAGGAACGAGGGGCTTCTCAGCAGTGACCACTATGGACTAAGTCCAAAAAATTAACGAGGGGCCTGCTTCAACTCTTTAGCACAGCACAGGACCCAGAGACCTTAGTATAACACCAGAAGGGTTAAATCCAAATAATGAATCAGACTGAATTTCTGACTGGCAAGGCAAGATGAGAGTTTAAATTCTAATTATTTTGATTGAAAGGAGATAAATACTTTTCTTGCACAATTGAGAATTCATATTAAGATTCATAACTGCTACATTTATATTGAGTGCTTAAATTATATTAGGCATTGTCCTATACATAATGTCATTTAATGTTATAATGACCTTCTGAGTCTGTAAGTACATAGGGGTTAGAGGCTCAGGTTTTGGTCTCAGACGGACCTAATTTCAAATATTGGCTCTTTCATTTACTAATGTATGACCTAAGGGATGATTCATAACAGCTATAATTACCAGTTTCCTCATCTGAAAAATATGAATATTGCTATTATCTGTATCATTGAAGATGAAATAAGATAGCACATAATAAATTTCAATATACATTAGCTAAGGGGGAGATAGAGAGAGAGAAAAGTGATAGAGAAAATAACTTACCAAGTATATAGAGACAGGTCCTATAGCTAGTTCTGTCTCCAAAGCCATTAAAAATAACTCCGTCTGAACAGTTGCCATCTTAAGACATTTAAACGTTGCCAGCATTTGATATTTCTAATTCTCTGAATTTTGTTGTGTTCTATTGTTTTATAATTTTTCCAAATATAACCAGTGAGGTAAATTTTATTACAGACCAAATTTTCAAAATCATGTTTCTTTCTCACTTTCTCCTTCCAAATGTTGAATATTTTATCTTGCAGGTTTCTCTTTCTAGTTGCTTTAGGATATAATGTAAAAATCATTGTGAATAGACTTTCTGGAAATCAAAACTAGGGAATGGAGCTGTTCAACAATGTTTTTCATGGTCAATATATGCTGTCACACTTCATTTTCCATGACACCATCACCACATGGGCTCTGGCTCACCTCACTCTTCCAAAATCAAATTTCAAAAAAGATTAAACTGACATGATCTCTTCTGAACATTTTATTTCATCACCTAAGTAGCCTGGCATTTCTTAATAGATTAGATACAGGGTTTAGTGTATCTTCATGAAAGAGATGTCTTCAAGTTAACTGTACTTTCAGAAATACCCCGTAGGCCTTTTAGCAATCCTCATAGTTTATCTGGTGAAACAGCTGACTAAGAGTAACAAAACTATTTGCTAAGAAAATAATCAGATCCACTAAAGTATTTAATAGCAAGTAATTGATTCCTATGAACCGTATTTAAGCATTCTTGAAAATTCTCAAGAATTCAGAGTACCTTCAATGTGCATATTTATCTGAACCGGCTTATTACCCTGTACAAGCCTTTTCCAACACACAAAAGAGTCCACTTGGGATTCTAGTTGGTAATTCAGAATTAGAGGTCGAACTCCAAACATAAAATATCAGTATTTAGATAAATGGAGCACATGATCCTCGTAATATTTTTTTTCATATAAATTGTTAAGTTCTACTCTAAGCCACAGGGAATTTTTCAAATGTTAAATATATATTTTTATGGCTATATCTATATTTGTATCTATCCTTTTGGACCCTGTTTGCCCAGTCATAGTGTCTAAGGTTTCTCTTTCAGTCCTTACAATATAATCATTTTGTGTCCCTTCACTCTATTTTAATTTTCTGTATACATCTTGAGTCTATCTGATTCTTATTTATTTCCTGCTTCTTCCCCTACCAAAAATTAAGCTCCATGAAAAAGCAAGAAATCCATTTGTTTTCTTCAGTTCTTAATACTTAGAGGGTGCTTAATAAATATTAAATGAGTGAATAAGTATAGGTCCTCTGACTTTTCCTATATCTTTGTGACTGAGGTTAGCTGTTCTAATAAATCATTAATAGACTGAGATCATGCCTATTTTGATAACAGTTGATTTTCAAAATAAGTTGTTTTACTAAAAATAAACCTGTGCTTAAAAGATAAGCTAAGGCATATTGAAATTTTTATGTGTGTATCTGAGCATTTTTTAACTTGAATCAAACAGTGCTAACCTGGAGTCTCTTGAGGCTCTGTATTTATCAATGCATTTAAGCCAAGAATCTCACCTGTAGCCTAATTATTTCAGTCTAGAATTCAAACAAATTCCTGCCTAACTATAGGACTAAAAAGTTGGGTCTAAAGTGTTTACAATCACATCAAAAAATTTTTTTCATTTAATATGATACAGTCACATATAGAAAAGTACTGAGGCAACTTGAGGTTATCACAAGCAAAGTATGAAATGTTATACCTCAAGAAATATCAGGTTTCCCAGAGGGGTGCTTCAAAGACAGTAGCTACTCAACTTTCTCACTTACTTTGGCATATTCAGTGACTTTACCTATATGCTGGAATACACCTGAGTAAACATCATCAATTTTATTCGGTGAAGGGGAAAGTCTTAGTCATAAGTAACGATTATATCATACTAAAAGTGTAGTCAAGCATGAGGTTTCTTGGACGACTAGCAATTGAAATTATTAATCATTTAATTGAAGAATTCACTTCAGAGAAACTTGTGAACAGAGCTCACGCTAATATTATCCCGAAGGTTTCAATTCATTTCCCTAACTAGAAAAAAGCAAGCTGTTATTTATCATAATGAATAAAAAACCTTATCATATTCCAAGATGTCAATAACAGTGAGATTGATTTTTGATATAAAATGCTGTGATATTTTCAACTTAGTGATTTGCAACCAAGCATACTTCAAGTACCCATGCATGCATGATATTCAAGTGAGTGACAGAATGAGTAAATATATTAGCACTATTCCTGTAATGTTCCCAAAATTTTTTTGGCTGACCCTGCGACCATTTGTTCAGCCCATCCAGATATCCTGATTCAGTGTCCCAAAGAACTCAGATATGCCTCAGTTTTGAAAACACTCCACATATGCCTAGTACATATATAAAATGGAAGAAAGCAAGTCTCTGTTGAAAATTATATAATATACATTATGTGTTATAACATTTACATACATAATATATTACATATGTATTAATATATATAAATTGCTAAATTTCCAAATTCGATCTCTGACCTAAATTATTACTGAAAGAGCCTCCCAACAGTTTTCCAGTCTCATTTCTCTCAAATTTATCAACTACATGGCTGCCAAAATTTGTTTTCAAAAAATACAAATATGATTATACCACAGTGTCTACTCAATACTCTACAACAGTTCCCTTTTGACTCCAGTATAAAATTCAAGTTTCTAATGTGGCACAAACCCTTCATTATGTATCCCCTGTATGCATACCTTCAATTGCATGCTCCCACAATTTCAAAATACTATTAGGTAAGAAATTTGAAGATGATAAATGTGAAATAACTAACCCTGGTCATAATGCTGAGCAGCAGAACCAGGACAAGACCCCATATCTTTTGAATGTAAAGCAGTGGTATTTTTAACCTAGTAATTTGCAATAAAACATGCTTCCCATGCCCAGGCATGAGTGATTCTCAACTGGGGTGACAGAAACACCAAATATGTTAGAAATAACTCGACTGTGTTTCCAAAATTCATTTGTCTGTCCTTGCCACCATTTTTGAGCCCTCCCAGATACATTGTTCCAGCTGCCTTAGGAACAGTTATGCCTCTATTTTGAAAACTCCTCAAATGCATAGTACATATATTTATGGAAGATAAAGAATATACATGAAAACAGTCTCTTGAGGCTCTTTATTTCTTAATAAATTTAAGTCAAGAATCCTATAGGTAGCCTAGTTATTTCAGTCTAGAATTCAGACAAGTTCCTGCCTGGCTGTGCAGTGAAAAGGGTCCATATAAAGTGTTGTTTACATGAAGAGCTGAGATTTCCTTAGGAAAATCTCAGAAGAGGGAAATCTCAGTTTTCCTAGGGAATTCCATCCTGAGAAAAGAGAAAGTTCAAACAGTGTTGGAGTTCAGGGAGAAGATGGTTTGCCACTTTTGCTGACCTCAGAGAAGAAGGAAAAGTGAGATTTAAGATTTCTTTCATGTTATTTATCCTAACCTTGTAGGGCATGAATAAAGCCAGAAACTCAGAGCAGAAGCTCTGTTCATAAAAGATAATTCAAGTGAGAAACCTCCCTTGTCAGCTGTGTTTAGGAACGTGAGTATAGCGAACATGGTGTAGGATAAGGCTCTTCCATAGCTGATGAGAGACCCCTAAGTCATCTTATAAGAGGCTTAAAAATTCAAATGCAAACAGGAAGTCAATGAAATATTTAATGCTGTTTTGATATATTTCCACCAAAAATAAGTAAAAGAGCTTTTAGTTGTCACTCCATCTCTACAGGACCAGTAACTTGGGTGGACTCCTGCTGTACACCTACCTCTAGTAAGACTCCATTTAGTACCTGATCCCTGTAGGCATCCACTCTAACAAGATCCATGATAACATTTTGAGACTCCAGGTATCAATGTCATCACAGGTCCTTCCTCCTGGAGAACTGACTACCTCTTTAGTCAGAAGGTTCTGGGTCTGAAAACTGACTTGAGTTGAGAATCTTGGCAAAAGATCACAACTTCCATTTAAAGTGTCCCATCTGCAGTCTTTTGAATATGCATACTTAATTTCCTTTATTTGTGTATATTAAGCCACATTATTGTTAGCTGCTAATCTATATTATCACTAGGGATGCTATATTCTATTCATCATCTCCAAGCATCCTCAGCTGCCCTCTGAACTCGTCAGCATTACAGTAATTGCAATCTCCTTGCTGGAGATTGAGCCCTCATCATACCCATTATTATTAAAAAGCCAAGCTATTGATCATTGGCCAGGAATGATGGTGCCCATTTCTCCAGTACGTTCCTGAAGGCCTCGGTGAATGGTGTGTTGCCTGAAGTTTCCCATTAAACTTCTGATGGATATTCTGGCCTCACATAATATATCTGTTCCAGCATGTTCACTTCCCTGAGGCTTTTATTCCCTTCCTACACTGTTGGCCATTTATGCCTCCAACTGTCTTCCTGTAAGAAAATAACTCTCTTGATGTAATAGACAATCAGAGGGAATTTTTCGTTATGAAAAGGGAATTTTCATGTGCCATAACTTAACTGTGCTGTTGCCGTACTCTTGTTATAAATACTGCAAAACATAGATTGTATAGATTAGAAGCGAATTTCATTATGATTATGAAGTTTTTATTTTTGCAATATCTCATTAAGTTACTTAGTACATGCTTTTGTTTTATATTTTGTTAGTGTTTATATTTTATAATTATGGTTCAGTGTGGCAATTTTGAAGACAGGATGTGAGATGAAAGAGGAAGATTCTAGAGTTAAGCCTATAAACAATTTCTATACAGTTAGTGATGAAGAATTACAATATTCTTGGTTGTTTCATAACACTAGTACATCAAGAGAAACCAAAAAAATTTCTTTCATAACAAGGGAATCTGCTTATCCATGAATTTTACATGGGCTGATAATCTAAGTTGTCTCGGTCCATTGCATGTTGTCTGTGACAGGCAAGTTAAAATGCTGCAGTGCCTCCAGAAATCTTGGAAAGACATTTAACTACAAATCACATCCATTTGACAAGGAAAGGTACTGATTATTTTAAACATCTATTGGAATTTCAAAAGCTTTATTGTCAAGAAAAGGTCACCTTCGATGAAAAGTCAGAAAATCAAGTTACTGAGCAACAAAACATACTCCCTAGAAGAAAAGAAGTTACACAGTTGGTAAGAAACTAAAAATGCCAGCATATAGTGAGCAAAATAAGATTCAGTAGGAAAAATTGAAAAGGTTCCATTCTTGAAAAAAATGTGACAATACTGTGATGACATGTCCCATAATATTGAATAAGTTTTGTATAATCTGAAAAACAAGAGCTTTTCTATCCAGGTTGATGATTAAATGGATTTCACAAATAAATATCATATGCTATAGCATTTGTAAGATTTGTAAATGTTAGAGACATTCAACAAAGATTTTAAAGTTGCAATAACTTGCCCAAAGCAGAGGTCAAGATGTATTTAATGTTTTGCTTTCATACATGGAAACAAATAAAGACATGTCTTGGAGAAGTCACACTGGCTTCTGTCCTGTAATTTGTGCTCCACCAGTAATTGGCTCCATGAGAGGGTTTATCTCTCTAATTGTTAAAAAAAGAAAATCTTAACTTTGTTTCAACACATTGATTTTTTTTTTTTTTTTGGCAGAGAGGTGAAGATGAAATAAATTACATTCTGGTTAATGCTACAGAATGATTAGCTTTATTAAGCAAAGACCAGTTTACTTGAAAATGTTTTAAAAATTGTAAAAACTTGGGGAAAGAGCATTTAAATTTTCTCTGAATGCAGAAATCTGGTGGCTTAGCAGACATGAGTTCTCGATATGGTACTTGAACTAAAATATATAATGTAGGAATACTAGTACTTTCAAAAAGAAATAGTAGCCGGATTTTGCTGAGTGCTTTAAAGAATAATTTTACAGAAACAAACATATTTAAGAGATATTTTCTTCACATGAACTAGTTGAACACAATCGAAAGATTCTTGGACTTATAAGGAAACTGCATTTTGGGGAAAATTTTCATATAGGAAAAGAAAAATCTCATAATGTTTCCACTGCTGCTTATTTAACACAGGCAAACTGCAGCCTATAGACCGAATCTGGCCAATATGAAAATGTGTTTTCACAAATAAAGTTTTATTAGAATACAGCCATGTCCATTTCTTTATGTATTATCCATGACTGCTTTTGTTCTACCTCAGGAGAATTGAATAGTTAAAGCAGAAACCATATGGCTTGAAAAGCCTGAAATACTTACTACTGGCCCTTTACAGGAAGAGGTTATTGGCTCTTATATAACAAAGGTTTATTATGTTTACCTTAAAAGATTTTAAATAATTGAAAAGTAAAGAAAAAGCTAATTTAGGCTTAACAACTTGGTTGGGTTTTTTTTTTTTTCCTCCCAAGAAGTTTGGCTATAAAGTCATTTTTGGTTTAAGTAGAGAAAAACTTGATTAGCTGCTTATTGAATATAAATTTGTACAAAGACTTTAAGTCTGACTTAGATAAAATTTTTAAAAATCAAGTAAGAATTTTAAGAAAAGGAAGATCTGAACTTTTCTTTATCAACACTACTGACTTACATAGTTTATTTTCTATGTGGGGAAGGGGAACTACAAAAAAAAAATGGGTTATTAATTTGCCAAATTAACACATCCACAGAAAAATATTCTCTACTCAAAAGAGTATGGACAATTATCATAAGATTTACTTACTGATAACCCTAAGGTAACCTGAGCTATTATTATAATAATTTTTATGCAAGGGTTCCCTGAGACTCCACAATTATTTCAATAGTTCCTCCTGAGTAAGAAGATCGAGAAAGGCTACTCGACAGGTTGTGGAAGGAGAGAGAAAGGGAAGCAAAGAGCAAGCTATCCTTGAGTGGCATTCTCCCCGACCCCTCCACAATCTCCACATCATCACTGTTGCATAGCCTGCCTCTCAACTGTCTCGGAAATATGTAATCTTTATTAAGGGAGCAGAAGCCTAATGCTGATCCCTACTTCTTACTGCCCTGAGTGCAAGCATGGGATGAAACAGGCAGAGTTAAGAGATAGCGCTGAGAAAATATAGAAAGCTAGAGAATGAAGTGAGAGGGTTCCAGAGTTTTTCTCTGCAACACCTTCTTACATGGGTGGGTCATTTGTAATTGAGAGCTGAACAGCATCATATTGTATCATTACTTTCTTAGCGGGGAAACCCAGAGATTCCACTTAGTAGTTAGATCTTAACAGTTTAACTCTTCATGGCTGATACCAGCCAGATCATTGTCCATTGAATGGAAACTACAAATACTTTGATACATTTAAACACTCGTGTGTGTCTTAACCACTCACTCACCAGAGGCGATTCATTTGCTTTACAGACTAACTTTATCTCGAAGCATATTTGCTTAGTCTGTTCTGTGTGAGACTCAGAGCAAGTTTCTTGGGGGAGGGGAGAGGAAGAGAGGAAATAATAGAAAGCGAGCTGGTAAATTTTGGAAACAGATTTTTACTGATGCCAAGACGAAGGAAAGGCATGTAATTTGTAAAGTATCCACAGGGCCCTAAAACATGATTAGTCAAACACATAGAAAACATTTTCAAACCTTTTCTTAATTGTAACAGATGGTTGAGCAATAAATTTCTATTTCCAGCTAAAGGATATTATGCAAATATATTTGTCTGGAGCCCAGACTGGCCAAAATAGTATTTCA
>NW_011888884.1:5479186-5537303 GCF_000151845.1 Pteropus vampyrus | reverse complement strand
ATGGTATGACCTGACCCTAGAGAGTCTTTCAAACCCCCAGAGCTTTCTGACAAAAACTCACTTCCCCCATCCACTCTCTTCCCACTCATACATCTGGAAGAAATATGGGTCTCACCTTCCAGTCAAATGTGAAGCACTGTAGGTAGAGAAAACAGCAATAAGAAGCCATGTAGACTAGGTCACTGCCCCCTGCTCCCCTGCCACCCCACCACGCCCCGCCAGCAAGGAGATTAGGGGAAACTGGGCTTATGGGTTCCTTGAGGTTCGGTGTCCCTAGTTCTCTTATTATGATGCCTATGACGTTGTTTTATTACTTGTTTATTTATATTATTGTATGCCATTTCACAAACTATGAGCTCATTGAGGCAGGGGCTGAGTCTCATTTTTATTTCTAATCCAGTATTTAGTACAGACCTGGCCCATAGTAGGTGCTCAAGAACTTTTTTGTTCTGAATAAAACTGGGACACAGTTTGGTTCTTTGCAGTACAGTGGATTACTGACACCTGGGAATCAATTTACTAATATCGATATGCATTTTCAATTTGCGATAGATTAGTGTAGTTAGAAAGAAAGAAAAAGTTTCTTACTTTTCCTTTTTTGCTTTTTCTTTTTGCACCAATGTTTAGTACTAAGATGAAGAAATAGAAGGCAAGATATGCCTTTTCTGATCCAGCCTAAGAGCTAGATCTGACCTGGTAGAAATTTCAGCAGAAAGAAGCTAAAAGGATTATAAAAACTAATCTTGTACAAGTTCGGGAAGGAAGTGCTAATTCAGAATTTCCTATAGCATAATTTCAGAGGTAGGTGCAAAGCAATCGTCCAGGCCTACCACAGTCTCAGATAAGAGAGTTCAGAATGGCGACTTAGGGAGACTCTCTGTTCTGCCCAAGTAATAGGGGAGATAATAGCACCCAGCAAAACTTCACTCTTGCGGAAAGATTCAGTGAACATGGCAGGTGCAGAGAATCTTCCCTTAAGTAGCATTTGATCTTTAGCAAACGTATCAGAACAGAAGAACATGATAGAATTTATTCAGAGCTCATATGAACTTCTTTTTGGAGATTCCCAGAAAAAAAAATAATAAAATATGAAAGTATTAGTAGGCGGAGGTTTTAATCGTGCAGATTAGTCATGAGAAACTGTGTTAAAGTTCATCCAACCTCATACTTCCCCAAAGCTGCTGAGATTTGAGGTCTTTCAGGTTAAATAAAAGATTTGATGAATAAGTGAATAATAAATGCATGATGGGATGGAAGGTATAGTTTTTTTACTCTTACCAAAAATTCAGGTTTTATTTTCAGTAGCAGGTCTATCCTTAGGAAATTATGAACTCATGTCTTTGAAGGTCTTAATTATTTTAAAAGCATAATTCAGTGGCTGGCACATATTCTAGTTTTGATCCCTGAGCCTATCGTCCTCACCTGAAATCAATTGCTAGCCTTTTATAACATTATATATCACTTTTTTCATCCATGCAGCAGTAGTATTAACTAACTTCGATTTATCCACTAGACAGTGTAAAGGAAAGCTAGATGTGTAATATGTTTTTCCTAGGGGATGAAAGAAGCTGTATCCAATAAAGCATGATGATCTACTTAGCCTTGCCCTTAAGAGGAAAACAAAATAGTATACAGAGTTGAAAAAAATAAATGGAACATTAATATAATGTATCTATTCTGTTGTATAACTACCTATGAGATGCTAAGTTGAAATATTGTCTAACATTTTGCCAGGAAGGGGGGAAAAAACAACATAGCAGATGGGCCAAGCAGAAGGCGAGCCAAATCATTTTGTACTCTTTTCAATGTAGTTTTTTCAGTTTCATTACAGAAATGACTGTGATAGATAATCCAACATCAGAAAACATGTATCAGATATTCTTGTAATTATATGACACATGCGTTTCTTTTAGGGCTACTATTAGGAGTAGAATATTATAGTTAAAGTATTTACTGGGAGAGATGGATGAAATTAGGAATCCATGAGGAGTGTAAGAAGTAAAAACAGAGAGACTTCTACTAGGAAGCTGCATACTGTGGTGCCAGTGCCATGCATCTGATGCTAACTGATTTATCCATGAAGATGCTTATTAGTTATCATGCACTAATTCTGATCCTGTTCAATTTATCATTAGGAGCAAAGTGGTATAACAGCTAAGGCAACAGATGTTGGGGATGACAAGCCAAATTATTGGAAACAGCCAATAATTTCTTCTCAGAAGCAAGTGGTTTGACTTTATAATCTCCTGCATTGAGTTCTTTCATAAACAGTCTATGGGTTTTCATTGTCAAATTGGAATGCCATCTGTTTCCTCGATGCAGATAACCTTGGTTTCTATCCCACATGGTAAGTCCACCCATCACAGTTCAACTAGCATTCTCTTGCCCTTGTAAAACCACCTCTTCCAACTGCAGAATTCTCATTCAGGGCCACCACTGGAAGTCTGGTGGCCCCCAGGACATTTGCATATTTTAGCAGGCCCACCTCAAATCCGAAACTTTGAATTGCACATTGTCCAGCATATTTTTAAAATGTATGTATACTGGTAGAGAAGTATGTTTATAAAAAGTCTTCTGTAAATTTTTATATTGAGATACACTAGTTTATCAGTAAAGGAAGCTAGTTTTATTTAAATGGTAATCCCTTATACTGGACCGCTATTTGCAAAATATATATTAACACATATTGATTATAACACTCTTGTGATTATTACTAACAATTTACAGCAGAAGTAATCAAAACCTTGATTTATCAGTTCTTACTGAGAACTTTCTAGGTGTTGGACAAGAGAGTTACCAAGGGTAAGTAAATGAATGGATCCCTCCCTTACAAGTTTTAAATCTAGCAGAGGCGACGGGGCTTAAATATGTTATTCTATTACTATGGCAAATTCTATGAAGAAAATAAAAGCGTGTGATCAGAGATTACAACAAGGTTCATTTGATTTAGTTTGGAAGGTCAGGAAGCCTTCTCTGAAGAAGGGACACTGAAGCTGAAACCGCAAGGATGATTGGAACTTACCTGGGCAAAAAGTACAGGGAAGAGTGGTCTAGGTCTAGCTGTAGGAAAGCTTTAGGATGGAAAGAGATTAACCTTTACC
Organism: Pteropus vampyrus; assembly: GCF_000151845.1. Lineage (NCBI taxonomy): Eukaryota > Metazoa > Chordata > Mammalia > Chiroptera > Pteropodidae > Pteropus > Pteropus vampyrus. Next base: position 5,534,202 of record NW_011888884.1, on the reverse strand, counting down.
AAGAATGGATTGGAGACCAGTGAGCTGGTTTGGAAGGAAACCAAGAGAAAAGTGACATGAGGCAAAACAAGGCAAGAAAACAGGGGAATTATTATGGAGTCTCATTAAAGACCTACCTGACTTGCCCAATGTCACACAAATAGAAAATGGCCTCACCGAGACTAGAAGTTGTATCTTGATTTCTAGGCTATTAATGTTTTCTTCTGTATGGAGCTTTATTAAAGAGAAAAATGAAGTACTTGGTATAGGATCGTACATGTGTATAGGTGAATAGGTATTGCTTTGAAAACGAACAAAACAAACAACAAAGCAGCTCGTTGCTCCTTCATGTTAAATTACCTGAAAACATGTTTGTTGTTTTGTTGCTTTGTTTGTTTTGGTGGAGTATTTAAGTTGGTCAATTGATGATGCATTGGTGAATAAGCTTAGTTTCCTAGCCAAATTAATAATTATACAGGGAATATTGATTTTACTTGAACAGCTTTGTGTTATTATTCTAAAGAAAAGTTGCCGCTGTACTCAAATGGAATGGTGATTATAGTTAACAATATTATATTATATTATATACTTGGAAGTTGCTAAGGGAGTAGATCTTAAATATTCTTACCACACACAAAAAAATGGAAATTATGTGAGGTGCTCAAGGTGTTAACTAACCCTGCTGTGGTAATCATTTTGCAATATATACATATATCAAATCATCACATTATACATCTTAAACTTATACCATGTTACATGTCAATTATATCTCAATAAAGCTGGAGGGAAAAAAGAAATTTATTCTATCAACTGGTGTGAAATACTGAGTTGATCATTTATGTAAATATGCCTAAAGCAAGGAATAACAGTAATTTTTAGGTCATTTAATATGAAGTTTTGCCAAATAAAATTTGTTCAAACAGGCCCAATAGCAATGAAATTAGTTAAAATATTTTCCTATAATTTGTATGCATTTTAACATATAGCATAGTTTACACCAAATTTAGTAAACTACCATCGTAAACGATTTTTATACACCACAAATTTGATCACTATAGAACACTGGCAGCATCCACTAAAATATCATTTTCATAAAAACAAATTTTATGTGTTTGATTTACCATTCTATCACCAGTCCTCAGAACAATACTTATACAGATTAGCAATATATAAATATTTCCAAATCAATTGATTAATGTGTCTCTGGGCCAGAGAGTTCATTTCTTTGGGGACAAGTTTCCTCACCTATAAGAAGAGAAGGCTGAGAGAGGTTGCTAAGAGGCCTTTATCATTGCTCCTGGTAGTTATCTGCCACCCACGGGAATCAGTCTTAAAATGTAGTTGCCCTGTAGATAACAGAGTGGAAAGAAGAAAGAACATAAAGCCTTAATGAAATCATTGAGCCTTTGTACCAGTCAACATCGAAGCTTGTTATACCTGTCTGCTTTCTTTAATGAGAATTAAAAAATAATAATAATAAAAGCATTTCTGATTAAGTTAATTGAGGTAGATTTCTCTATTTGCAGTTGAAACCATTCATATATGTATCTTTTCTATTTTAACATAAATTTGAAGCTGTGTTGCATGTGTCATAGTATATTCTGAACTTGCTAACACAAACTTTAAAGGCATATTTTTTGAACACTTAAAGAATGCAAACTTTTATATGAGACAAAGATAATGAAGAGTGGTCTTTTCCCTGGAGGTGCATACAAATACAAAAGGGAACAAATTAAATATACAATACCAATTATCCAAAGCAGACTACATATGTATTATGAACGTACATAAGATACGATGCCTAGGAATCTCACTTATGCCTAATGCCTTATTTCTCCCTTGCCATGTGCTTTTTTTTATTGTTTATAACAGTATGTTGAATCCATATCTTAATTGAGCCTGCAGATATTTTGAAGGGAAAGGTATTTTATTTGCATTGTACATAAATACATATATTTGGACTCTGAAAACTGTGATATTTAGTTTCTTTTTTCTTCTTCTATGCATTGTAATTCTTTTCTGTTAATACTACCTGTGATTGGTTGAACAGTGGCCTCCAAAAATTCATGTACACCCATAACCTCAGAATGTAACCTTATTTAGAAATAAGGGTCTTTGCAGGTGCAATCAAGTATTAGGCCCTAAATCCAATGAGAGTGCCTTATAAGAGACAGAAAAAGACGCATAGAGATACACAAAAAGGAAAATGCAGAGGTGCTCTATGCAGGCAGAGATTAGAGTTAGTTATCTGTAAGCAAAGGAACATCAAAAGCTGCAAGAGGTAAAGAAGGATTCTTCTCTAGAGCCTTCAGAGGAAGTGTGGCCCTGCTGACACTCTGATTTCAGACTTCTGGTCTCCATAACTGTTAGAGAATAAAGTTCTGTTGTTTAATTCAACAAGTTAGTAGTAATTTGCTATGACAGCCCTAGAAAACTAATACAACCACCATCCTGTTTTGTTACATGTTACAATTTGGCTTTATCTGTGCTTTGGGATAAGAGAGGGCTCTATGTTCACCTTAAACAAAGTGCTTTAAAAAAGTTTGGCTTCTCACTGCTTAAATAAACTACTAGTGAGAAGTGATTATCTAGATAGAGAGTGTAAGAGTTGCCAGAAGCAAGGGGAGTGGCTGAAGTGGCCAGCAAACAACAGGATGGACTGAAGTTTGTATAAGCCTTCTCCAGGGACATCCCTTCTCCATCCTCAACAATGTTTGAAACCAAGAATTCAAAGAAAGATGTGAATTTCTGCTCAAGTTAAATGGGATTCAGACCACAAGGCTATTAAAAAATGGCAATCCCTGAAAACTAGGGAAGTTAGAGAACTACATTACACAAGAGCATAGAGAAAAAAACATGATAAGGTTTACTTAGAAGTATAGTGAACACTTTGCTCGTCATAGGGAATGCACCTTATTAGATAGCTTATATTTGATTGCCAAGTTCCCACACGTAATTTAGAAAAATTGATGATGAATTAGACCTCTAGTAAAATTTTAATAAATAGTAAAAACTGTATAAGCCACACTTCATGATCATAATTAAATTAAAAAGTAAGTTTTAAAAACTCAATCTAGTTAAAATAAAAATAAATAATGAGAATTGATAACGAAGAATATGAAAGAGAAAATTATGTTCAGAGGAATAATAAAAATTGGAAAACTACAAAGCAAAGAATACAGTATTCCTAAAGCTGTGATTTTTAGTGTCAAAAAAGAATGAAAATGAAATAACTACAAAAGTTAGAAGAAGAAAAACAAATCAATGTTAAAAAACAGCGGTTCTTTGAAAGGCAGTAATGCCCATTAAAAATTTGAATAAAAAAACAAACCATAGGTCAAAGTGCTCATGTTAAGACAAACTTCTAGCTTGTTCAATCAACAACAAAAACGCAAAATAAAATTCAAATACCTAAATTGAAAAAAGAGAACAGCATAAAACTACAGGTTTCTGATAAAGCTTCAGACCGGGGTTAAGTATCAGAATGTATGTGTTGCCAACAAGACAAAGCCTTGTCAGAGTTCAGGCATCAGCGCATTTCAGTATCCCACCCCCTCCAGTCTCTCGCTCTCATAATCAGAGCATGGCCTACTTCTCTGTCCTTTCTCACTCAAGGTCATAACACCAGAAGCTGGGGCGTTTGAAGGGGATGAAGTGGAAGTGAGATTTAGGAAGGAGTTATCTGCCATTGGCTTCTTTCCTCCTACTGTTGGTTCAGAAAAATTTAGGCCTAATTAAGATAGACTCGATCGTTTTAGTTGTTTAAGAGTACCAAATATAAGCAAAATATAGCAGAAAAACTTTTTTTAAATTAACTGATACTGTGAGATGTGAACCAATGTGTTTTTCACATACACACATCCTTTATCCCAACTCTTTACAGTTAGGCTTTTGGCATGACAGGTGACTTTTTATTATATACTGGGCATTTTGTCTATTATGTTAGGAGACCACGTCCTACTTAAATGTTTTCTTAGCATGTAGTTACCGGGTTTAAATTTTCCACACAAGTCCTGGCCTGCTTTTGTGGGCTGTGGTTCCAAGGACAATAAAATTCTTAGAGACTTTGCAGTACAGTGTTACTTGGCTTGGTTGATTAGGTGCCTCTGGGGCCACCACTGGTCCCTTCTGTACTCTCTGAGGTGAAGGAGTTTTCCCCAGTGCCCCTAGGTTTGGGGAAGGGAGTCAGGCCCACAGAGCACTCTCAAGGCAGCTACTGTTATGGCAAGATCCCCATTGCCAGTGTCCCCTGGCTGCCTCCATATTACTCAGTGAGGAAAAAGAGTCTCAGCCCTGAGATGATGAGACTTACTTGTTTCAACCACTTATGGCAAAATCCCCTTGGCCAGTGCCATCAGGCTGCCGGGTGTCCTTGGGTAGGAGAAGCGGTTCTCAGGCTTGGGGGTGACAGAGAGCACTTCCCCTGGCCACTCGTTTTCAGCAGGGCTCCCAGTGGATCCTTCCTTTTCAGAGGCTGCCTGTGCTAATGCTTCCTGTTCCGTCTGGAAGACTCCATCAATCTGGGTGAGAAATGAGCCTGCTTCTGTTGCTAGACTGAGAGATGAAAAAGCCAGATGCGGGTCGCCTCCTTCAGTTGCATGGGGATCCTAAGAGGCCCTGCTGCGGTCTTGTTCCTCCAGTCCTGGCTTCTCTAACCAGTTTGCTACCTTCTTTCTTCCTTCCAGAGTTCTCTTTCGGTTTCAGGTTTATAGCTGTACTTAGTGGGAAGAGCAGGTGGAAATTATCTGGTCATTTTGACTTTTAGACCTGAAGCTTCCACTTTCCTCGGGTCGGGAGCGGGGGTAGCCAGAAAAAATGTCTAATTCCTACTCATTAATTTAAAAAACAAAACTTACAAAAGACCTAATAGTTAGGTTATAAGACAGAGAAATATAGGATCATGATTGTTAAGATATTATTTCTCATCTAAGAAGAAACTTTAAAAAAGGACAATCTCTCTGGACTTTGGGTGAAAGATGAGTTGAAGAGCAGCCAAAGAGATGGCACTAAAGGAAGTCTTCGAGACAGAGTCCTAAACTCACCTCGCCTGCGAGAGGGTGGCAGGCATCACACAAGATGTTTGGTGGCCCAGTCATAGAGGAAAGCTCTACAATCCCCTTCAAAGTAACAATCATTATAATAAAGCTGGGACCATGTGACACCATAGCAGGCATTTCCTATGACACCGTAAGATAGGCATAATAAAGCTGGTTGCCTGGGATTTCAGGTGCCTAAAGTGCCTGACGCACTAATTTCTCATGATCCCAGGGGAGCCCCACACCTCCGCTAGGTCCCTGGTAGAGACAAGGAAGTTAATTAGGGATAGAGAGGCATAGGCCATCTATCCTATGATAGAGGTTTTCCAGATGCAGAGTGTTCACCCCAACTGCAGACATGGACACTTCAGCAGATACTAGATGAAGGGAAGATAATGGCCAAAGGCCAATCAGGATTCTACATTTCACTGGATGTGAGTCTGTGCTCTATATTAGCTTCTGATATCCCGATGCCATGTGTCCACTTCTCCCTACGCCCAGCATTCTCTCTACATTGAGACGCAAGTGCAGGAAGAAGAGAAAGAGAGCAAACATCAGTTTGATGGAATAACACCGAAGTGACTAAAAACAAATTTACTGATTTTATGTATAATTGCCCAAATTAAGTTTCTCTTCCATCAGGTTAAATGGTAGCTTACAATAGAGATTAAATTTAATTCTAGACATGACACCTAATCCTCCTCTTTAGAGAGCCAAAGTCCATGGAATTCCTAATTGTGTACTGTACAACAAAATATATACTAAGTAAAAATAAATTCATTGTAATAAAACAAATATATATTTTGTTATAGAGATAAGATTCCCCAGCTATAAAATTGTATAATGTATAGAAAGTAACTGAGTCTATGTATATTCTCTAACAACATGTATTCTGTATGATGTTACCTCTTTCCCACTGTGTAAGGAGACTGGACAAGATTCTGTATGCAATTTCTTGCAAAGTCTAGCATCTGTTTTCTTTTTTTTCACTTTTTAAGGTAAGATAATTGCAAATAGAACTTTAAGAAAGCTGTACACAGTAGATTTTCTAAAATGAAAAAAAACAGAAACACCCTACATTTAAATAGAGAGGAATAATCAAGTAAATTAGAATATGTTGTGAATTATTGTCAGTTACTAAACATCAGAATTTCAAGAAATATTTAACAGTTGGGAAAAAAAACACTCAGGCTACATCAATCTGGTAATGTTATAGAATGTTCAACATATAATATGCTCTGTAAAGCCATGACCTGTTACTTTTCAGTTTGAGGATATGACTTGCCTGGGTCGAGTATGTTTGTTCTTTGTCCATACATAAAAGTCACTTCTTCAGTGATTATCAGAATGAATCAAAGTCATCCTTTTTTGTGCTTCCTCTATGCCCTGCACTTAGATTGCATTACACTGCAGCACTGTCTCATTTCTCTTGCTATATCCTACTTTATATCACCAACCACTGGCATTGAGATTATCCCACATTAGCTGCTCAGCTCGTTTGCTGAATGCATAAGAAAAAGACAGAGCCCTGATTTTAGATCATGTACTCAAAACATGTTTCTTGGTTAATTGAGGGGCTTACACCTTAAATGGGAATTCTCAAGATTGATAAACATGACAAAAACAACACACAGCAAAGAGAAAACTGACATTGATTTCAGAAATGCATACATACTTATTGAAAATTTGTAAACTGGAAGCTTCGGAAAATGCCATGGAGGCTCTGAACATATATTTGAAGGAGGGTATTTTTCCTTCTTGGATTTTTTCTGGTCAATTGACCAATTAGTGAACTGTCACACCAGCAATCTTATCAGCAAGTCGTTTGATTAGTATTCAAGTCCTAAGACTGAATTTCGCTTGAATTATTTTTCCTTTGTTAATTTTCCAGAGGGTAGGAAATTAGCCAAAATGAAGCAAAAATGGTATACAAATGATCAACTAATCATTGAAAATCCAAATGCCATGTATTCCTGTTATTTATCAAGAATTCAAATTGGGCTTTCATTAATATTTCACATCAAAACTTTAATTGTAAATCTATATCCTGACTAATATGATAAATATAATCTAGGACTTAGTTCTGCTTCTCAACATGTAGTAATATTAGCTATTTTAAAGTCTCCTTGTGGTAATTGCTAGTTTAAATTTCTGCTAACAATGGAACTTTATCACACTTACAAAATCCTGGTTGGGTCTTTCAGTATTTGTCATGAGTCTAAGAACCCTCTAAAGGTCTTATGTTAGGCAGGATTAAGGTATTCTATTGATTGGGTTTATAGAACTAGCAAAGCAATAAGGATTAACAGCCCCTCTCTACCCTCCCTCCCAAATTCCCATCATGCAAATTAATGGTCCACTCAATTGTAACTAACCAATAGAGTGAAGTAGCCATACCCTAGGGCCTGCAGGAGAAATTACAGGTAGAAGAACCAATAACCTGGGACATTTAGAGCTATAATTTATTTCTACTTCACTTTATGCCCTTCCAATTCTGTCTGCTAAGTAGTACTGTAAAATTACCTCTGAAGAATGAGACTCAGCAACACCTACATTAAAACACAAATCTCCAGACAGATGTCCTATTGCAATCCCACTGTTTTGAGTTTTGAAGTTATCAGCTATGAATTGCATTGAATCTTGGGTTCCTGCTGCCTCCATGAAAGTAATAGAATCATAGACTGAGACTTTGGCCATTATCTAACCCAATAGTTCTCAATGGAAGTAGTACCACCTTCCAAGGAGCATTTTAGAAATTTATGGGTGCATTTTTCAGTTGTTGCAGTTACTGGGGATCTGACTGGTATTTAGTGAATGGCAGTCAGAGATGCTAAATGTCCTATAATGTGTAGGACAGCTTCCCTCAATGAAGACATATCTCACATCCTATCTGACTTGCAAGTATCCATCCAAGATGAGTGGTTCTCAAACTTTAGCCTACATCAGAATCACCTGGAAGGCTTGATATAACACAAGACTACTAATCTCCCCACCCCAATTTCTGATTTGGGGGGCTAGATTGGGGCCAGAGAATTGGCATTTTTAATAAGTTCCCAGATAATGCTAATGCTGCTTATTCATATACCACACCTGGGGAACTATAGCTCTAGATAATAAGTAATCATATAGGTGGAAAATCTGTTTATAGGTAGCCAGAAAACTAGATCCATTTTAAGTGTAAAAAACTATTTATTGCATGGTTTTAATATACACTGATTATCTGGTACTACAACTACCACAGAACTTAAAAGAAGAGACTTGAACTTTGTTGTGGTCATACTTTAACAAGAGTTGTGTAACATTTTAGACAATTGTATCACCAAAAATTAGTCATTACTCATGACAGAGCCAGCACCATACCACACTTCTCTATCAGCCTGCATTTATAGCTTTCAAGTGTAAATATATAACAGAAGAGATTGAAACTTGTTTAACAAACTTAGAAACAAATATTATTAAATTGATAAAGAGATATGAAAGTTAGAGATCTCTGTATTTCATTAACATAAGTTATTTCAACATTGATATCATTGCCATCCTATTATAGCACGGATGTAAAATTACATATTGAAATGTGTTTAAAGTATGCCATTTGGTGTTCATTCTTATTCTGATATTGTTCTCAGAGACCTATCACACAACTTCTCTAAATCCTTTATTACTGTTTACTTTTCTAATTCATCTTCTATTTCCCATATGTCAAAGAAAAGTTTCTAAAAACTGTTCAAGTATTAGAGACCCATAGAAGGATTTCAAGATCAAGTGTATTTTTTTCTATCACTACCCTTTCCCATATCATAAAATAATTACTTTGATACTACACTTAAATATAGAGTCCATTTTATTTGCAGTTATAATATACTCCCTTATTTTATCCACTTCACCAACTCTAATTTGTCTTGACATGTGAACCTGTTTTCAGTTAAGGTTATTTCTCTCTTTTTCTGACCTCTTCAGTATGTCCTTCTGTGGAGTCATACCTGAATGTTACTTCTTTTTTAATTCATCTTTATATACAGTTAGGACATTATAGCTATTTTGCTGGTAATTATATTTATAGTAGGTTTATATTATACATGGCTCTGACTTCAGGACAATCAAGAAGGTATTAGAAATATTTGTTGTAAAAGGGGATGTGGGCTCTCACAGAGCTGAGAACCACTGATCTAGTTCACTCTCTTCAGTAATTTCTTTTTTTGTGGAAATGGAGACTCACCATGAAAAACTTAAATTAAAAAAAAGAGTTGGTTTTTACCTTTTCCTTATTTCATTGTAGAAGTTGAGTACCGAGATTTATGTAATTTCTGGTCATGGATTATAAGAGCAACTGAATTTTCTTCATGGCTTCGGGTATAATTTTTCTATGAAAAATTTCATTTATAGGTTTTCTCCATCTAAAATCTATAAACCCACAGGTTCTTGTTTGAGCCAAAGAAATTGTGTCGTAGATGATCCCTTTTTCATTATAGCATAACTTCGCTCTGCCTTCAGATGCTATGAAATTGGTTTAGGCAGCATTTTGAAAGGGATATGTTTGTAGAGAAAGGCTCAGGAATGGAGGCAATCATCTTCAACTGACAGAAAAGAGCGGTGAGCTCAGAAAGGTGGAGAACTTAATCAATACTGAATCAGACTAAGCACAATGGAGTACCAGATTATTAGATAGCCTTCTAAAGTGCAGTACTTACAATCCAGGAGGAGTCTGGATGCTTCGAAAGCTTGGCTCAGCATTTATTAAGCACTCCCATTGCATACATCATGGATTTCTGAGTGCCAGTCAAAAGTTTACTACCACAGAATGCAATAATTTAATATGTCTTTGTACGTGACCAAAGAAATTATTTTCAGGAGCTTATATATTTTAAACTTATTACCTTAGCCTTCTACAGAATCAGTGCCACTTCATTGGTATTATTGCTGTTATTATTGTTATTATTGTTGTTGTTTTGTGGTTATAGTTATTTTGTTTGTTGTTTTATGTTGCTCTCTAAGAAATAGGGTTTTATAAGAAACAGCAATATGAAATTAGTGGAGGGGAAAAAAGTTTTAATTATTCTAAGGAACCACAGTATTTTGTTTTCTTCACTCTGATCATAAGGAATGTATAATATAACTAGTATCTGTTTTCATCTTTTCTGATGGAAAATTCAGAACCCAATTTGAAATATAATCATAAGAAATATTTGGGCCCTCATTGTAGGCATATTTATCTTTTCCACTCCTCTCATTTTTTTCTACTTTACTGTAATTTTATCAAATTAGTTATTGCTGTCTACCTAAATCCTTCATTGAATAATGTGGAGGGTGGACGAGGAGATTTGAATGATTAGGATTATAATGTTTGTCTCACAGGTGAACGCTTTGATTTCAGTTATGTGAGATTTTACTTTGCTTTTTAAAATTTCCAGTTACCTTGAACCTGAAAAATAGATATGCTTTCTTAGGAAAAGTGAATACCTGTGAGCGTATGGTTGGAGCATTTGGAAAAGAACACTAGGGAAGAAACAGTTTGGAGGTTCCTTAAAAATTTTAAAAAAACAACTACCTTTTGACCCAGCAATTGCACTTCTGGGTATTTATCCAAAGAAAACAAAAACACCAGTTCATAAAGGTTCGTAAAGGTCTATGCACCCCTATGTTCATGGCAGCACTATTCACAATAACCAAGATATAGAAGTAACCTAAGTGCCCATTAACAGACAATTGGATAAAGAAGTTATGGTACCTATATGAAATATTATGGAATATTACTTAACAATATATGGAATATTACTCAAATACATGGAATATTACTCAACAATAAAAAAATGAAATCTTGCCATTTGAAGTGACATGGATAGACCCAGAGGGTATTATGCTGAGTGAAATAAGTCAGACAGGAAAGATAAATACCATATGATTTCACTTATACCTGGAACCTAGGGGAACAAAAGAAACAAACTAAATGAAAATGGACTCACAGATACAAAAAACAAACTGGTGATGGCCAGAAAGGAGGAGGGCTAGGGGGCTGGGTGAAAAAGTGAAGGGATGAAAAAGTACAGATTAGTAGTTACAGAACAGTCATGGGGATTTAGAGAATAGCATAGGGTAAATAGTCAATATTATCATAATGGTTGTGTGTAGTGCCAATAAAAAAAAAAATAAAACTACATAGACAAAAAAGAAATACTAAATAACAGAATAGATTTTATGCTTAATGAAAGAGCATTCTTGCATGAGATTACAATAAGTTAACAAAGATATCGTAGTGCTTAGGTTGACATAGGAAAAGAAATTGTGAGATGAGTTAGTCGAGGGTACAACCTGTGTCCAAACAGGAAAAAGGTGAGGCAAAGGGGTAAGAATATCAGAATTCACAAGCTCATAAGTGACTCAATAAATGCATTTAGTTCTTTCTTATTATCTTGGCTCTGAAACTTTGTAAATCTTATAAGGAAAGTAAAGGGTGACATTAGAGAAAGTGACAAGATAGTTAATGGAAGTATCTGTAAAGAAACAACATGTAAACTGAGACTAGAGCCAGGCAGGTGAAGAGATAGGCAGAGGAGAACATTCTAGGCAAAGAACAGAGGTTCCAGGTGAAAGAGCAACTTGATGCATTTGAAGAGTAGAAAAGATCAAGATAGCAGAAGTATAATGAGCATGAAATGTAGTATAACGAGAAGTATAATGAGTTGAAGTCCTAGACACGGGGGTGGGAAGAGAATTAAACAGGGCAGTGGCATTATCTGATGTGCATTTTTTAAATATTACTTTGGCTTCCATGTATGGAATAAACTGTGTGTTGAGGCAGGAAAAGTGTGCAAGAGAAGAAAGAGATAAGAGACTATTGCTGTGCTCCAGGTGGGAGAGGTTGATGGCTGGGACTAAGGTGGTATCTGCAAAGATGGTGAGAAGGAATCAGATTCTGGATGTATTTTGAAGATAGAATTGACATATTGTGGGCACAGAATAAATATAGGATAAGAGAGTAGAATGTCTAAAAGTGATTTTTAGGTTTTTGGCATGAATATCTGGGTGGATCGTGTTATTTAACAGGAAGATTGGGGGAATTGTGGAAAGGGTAGGAAAAGCGGTACTAGGTTTTATTTTGGGCGCATTAATATTGACATTCCTATAAAGATACTCAAGAGGAGATTCCAAGTAGTTCCTTAGATAAATAAACCTGAGGTTCGGGTATAAAATAAATATATATATTCTAGAGTCAATAGCATATAGACATTTTTTAAGACATGGTAATGAATGCTGTCACCTAGGGACAAAGTGCAGAAGAAAGAAAATTTAGAACAGAATCCCATACTTCTCTGTTTTCTCCTCCTTCTACCATTTCTATTCTAGGAGCAAGCCAAAAGGAAAAATATAAAGTTGTGCCTCATCAAGTCCTGGGACTGTGACTAAGTGGGTGATAATTCCTCATCACCCAGCCCTCGGTTATACAACTTCTGTTCATTGTTTCAGTGGAGGATTTGCTTGCTAACTGGATTATGATCTTATCTCATAGGGGTTTTTAGTTAGTTTTTGTTTTTGTTTTGTTGTGTTTTTGTTTTTGTTTTTTGAATTCTGTTTCCTACTCATTTGAATGGGGAAAATACCAAGAACCCATAATTCTAATTTCTCCATTATTACACCATTGTCTTTGGGCGAAATGAACAAAAACCATGGAGCCAGAAAAGGCAGCAGGGGAAAGAGTCTCAATAATACAAAGCAAATCTGAAGAAAATAGGTTTATATAGTGTTTTCAGTATTTACAAGGTATGTTCATCTATGCTTTTTATACAGCAAATATTTAGGTTAAATGTATCTGACATGTCCCAATATCCAGCAAGGCATCATGTAGACATTGTAAATTGGGGTAGATAGGAATAAGCCTTCAATGAGCTTATATTCTATTTTATAGGGTATTGTACTTTATTTAACTTTCGAAACAGCATAAACTTTTTGATAATTTTTCATTTAACAGATATAGAAATTAAGGCTAATTTGTCTTGTAATACACACAAAAAGGATAAAATTAGTATAATATTTTGTATAATAGCTAGGTTTAAGAGTTGAGTGATTAGGTAAAAAAAAAATATATATATATATATAGATAAAGTTTACATATATAATTAAAAGGCAAAGCCTGGAGTCATTTTATAGAATGAAACCCTATTTTTATACAATTAAACAGATTTCTCAGTTATAGCCAGAGTCATTACAAACTAAAATCCATAACCATTTTAAAAGAAGCCCAGAATATTGAAGCACACATGTTTTTAATCTTTTCCATAGCTATCAGAAGAGTTGCATTCCCATCTTTAAAAAATGTTAAATGAGACTTTAAACCCAATTAATTACTGAGGAAAGAAAAAAGAAAAGAACAATTTTTAGAAAATTGAGGGGCAGCATAAAATCCTGTTCTATAAAGAGGTCCCTTTACAATTAGATTTAGTACATCATCTGACTGTGTGGTTGCAGTAGCCTTTTAATAGAGATGCAAAACAGGAATCTTGGCTAGTTCGAGGATAATATCTAAGTGTTCAGTAGGGATGGATGTTAAGTACTCTAGTTTATTACATTCTGTTTATTGCATTTTGAATATCTTAAAAATGATATTTTAATGTAGCTGAAATTATAAGGAGTACATTTTCTGCCAGCCACTTTTTAGCAAAAACCTGTGAGATATGACCAGAGATCAGAGGCTAAATCTTTATTACATTATGGAAACAAGAATGAATTTCTAAAAATGAAAGGGCAACTCCCAGCTGTGAAAGTGTTTTATGTTTGTTTTTAACAGAGTTTTCACTCCCAAGCCATGACTCACATTTAAGAGTTTCCCAGTCCAGAACATACCCTGGAGGCTGAGAGTTTTATTTCTAAATTTGAAAACATTGATTTATTGAAACTTTTAAAAGCATAGATATGGGCTTTGTGTGACTTTAGCCAGGATGGGAAAACATTGGTCAATCATGAAACACTGACTCTCTGGAGGGTAAAAACCTTCAGTAGAATACCATGGTCAAGAAAAAATGTCATGCGATGAAGTGTATTTTTATTTGTTTTTAGGAAAAAAATAAATATAAAATATTATATATCCTGGCTTTAAAAAGTAAGAGCAGGAAACATAAAACCTGTATCTTTTAACTCTCATTGCTGTGAGATGACTCAACAACAACAACAAATATATTACTATTATGGATATTTAAAGGAAGAAGAGAAACAGGCAAAAGAAGAAAGAGATGAGTTAAATCGGAGGGTGAAGGTAGAGACAGACGAGAGACTCTAACTGTGAGAAGCAGGGAAGAGAGAAGAGAAAGAGCCACCTGCTTAAAAACACAAAAGAATATCTTTACTATTAGGTTTTACTGACAATAATAGAAAAAGCCAAAATAACAGTGGTTTAAACGAAGTAGATATTTATTTTTCTCTCACAAAAAGCTTAAATAGTCAGGACAGCTCCAGCATCAGGGGCCTCACAGCCATCACTGACCCTGGCTTATTCAGTCATATTCTTTGCCTACCCTAGTATGGTGCCACATACTCCAGTATGGCTGCTCACATGCTTCTCCATCAAGTCCATATTTTAACCATTCTTTGGGAGTAAGCAATAAAGAAAAACATGCTTTCTTCCATTAGTTAAGTTTCCCCGAAATTGCATGCTTTACTTAATCATGTGGCCAAGTCTAGAGGTAATGGAGACCAAGAAATGTAAACATTATTTCATTTACAGTTGGAGTTTTGTTACTAAGTAAAAAGCTCTTTCATAAATATGATTTTATTCAAAATCCATAGTAGTTCTCTATAGGACGAAAGGAAGGTTTTATTTCTACTCTAGAGATAAAGAAACTGAGGTTCAAAAAGGCTGAGTATCTCTGTTCAAGCACCACTTCCTCTACAATAACCCTGACTAAGTAAAATCTCTTTTTTATGAGTGTTTATAGCACCCTGTGCCTCTCCTTCATTGGGTTGTAATATTTACTATTGCATTTATTTGTGTGATTAGTTAAATATTAAATTTGTCTTCTCCACAAGAGTGTACATTTCACTGAAACATGGACTGCTTTTGTCTTTGCTCACCCTTGTAATCTCCGACACTTTCCACAGTCTAGTTTATTAGTATTCAATAATATTTTATGAATAAATTAATGAAGTCATAGTCTTCAATATTGATGAAATAATATCCAAAAAGCACCAAGCCATTGAAGTGAATATGGACTTCCAAATCTCTAGCTCTTCAAATATTTTGAAAAAACTTTATCTCAAGTCTATTTATGGTGAAAAATCATGCAGTCTCATACGACATTTAAAATACTCTTCTGCTGAGTTATAATTCAGATTTTTAATTCAGTCATCAGAAAGGAAATAATCACTCACAAATCATAAAAGAGGAAGTTTGTTTAAAAAAGTATTTTCATTTATTCATTTATTCAATTATTTATGATTTTTTTCAATAAATACTTTTTAGTACCTCCTATGCATTTAAAATCACATTAGGTGCTGTATGGAATAGAAAATTAACTATAAAATTCATCCCAGTCTCAGGATTATTATAATCGATTTTAAGAGACTAGAAAATCTTATGTTATTTTTTGAAATGGAAGATGATAAAATGATTAAGTTCCAAAATTATTGCTCAGGGGATTAATCGTACTGGGCATTTATTGCAGATTGAAATTGTTAGATGTAGTTTCATGGAAAAAGCCAAGGAGAAACATGACAAATCAAGGACTGATTCTAGAAACTGCAAGTAAGTCTGGGACAACTAATGAAAGCATAGCAATGCAGTTGGGAGAAAGAATGAGGTGACGATGAAGAGGTAGGCAAAGGCCAGATCACGAAGGCTCTTACGTTCTCTTAATCTTGAAATCTGTTGGAAGCAATGGCATAATTTTCCCCTTAAGTCACCCAGAAATAATGTAAATGATAGAATGGGATATGTTAGGGTGGCAATAGCTTATAGAAGGCAAGGAAATGAGCTATGAATACTCATTAGATGTGAGACATCAGAATATAGAAGGTACAATTCTTGGATATTGAGTGAACACTGATGAGGGGGAAGGCATTGAGTAAGATGTAGAGATATAGTACAAGTCCTAGGATTCTTGTCTCAGACATTAGGAAGAAGATGGTGCCATTTTTCTGAAAAAAAGAAAAAAGAACTGTAGAGCATGCAAATTTACGAGAGAGGATAAATCATTCATCTTAAGTACATATAGATCACGGTAGTAGTGGAAGATGCAATGGCAGATATCCATGTGGCAGTTGAAATAAAAAATAAACAAAATAGAAAAAATATAAATAGACCACACAAGAAAAAGAATTGGTACAAAGTAGAACAAGAGAGTAGATACGATTTGAAAGTCATCAGCAGATGGAAGGCATTTAATGTTAAATTTAGATTAAGTCACACAGGGTCAATATGCAGTTTGAGAAGAACAGAAAGATGCGGAAAGAATCCTTGAGAATACCAAGAGTTGTGGCTTGGACAGAATTATAGGAGATTGGGAAGGCTTGGTCCAGATATATGAAGATAAACTGATGAGCCTAATGACGGCAAAACCAAGACAAGATAGAGTGTGTGAAAGAAGAGATAGTTAACAGTGTCAGGTGCTGCCGAAAGTTCAAATATGTAAGGACTGAAAATAAAATGTCAGATTCGGCAATTAGGAAATTATTGGTAACTACTGTGAGAGCAATTTCAGTTGGATGACAGGCAGAAAGCAGTTTTCAGTATGTTGAAGTGGAACTGGCAGGTGAGGAAGCCAGTTCTTCAGTGAGAAGAGATTAATTTTTTAAAAGTTTCTCTATAAAGGCAAGGTAAGTTATAGGCTGTGTGACACAGAGAGGGCCTTTTTATTTTAACATGGCAGAATGGAGAATGAGTATTTACTGGGAGGTACAAACTGATAGAAAGAAAACCATTGATTTAACAAGATTCTTAAAGAATTAGGAAGAGATGGGATCCAAATTACAGGTAGAGTTATTTGTTTCAAATAAAATACTGTGAAATTGAAGGAAAATTGTTAAATGCAGAACCCAATTTGTAAGAGATAACAAAGGAAATTACTGCCTGATGCTCTCAATGTCCTCAATAAAACTGAAGTTACAACGGAAAGGATTTGGTACTAGGTGGCACAAGGAAGGGAGAATTGGGTTGGTGGAAAAGAAGCACAGAGCTCTATGGGGTGGGAGTCATGAAAAGGTGGAGAAGATGAGGATCTTCTATGTTCGATGTTGGCAGAGTTGATATTAAAAAAAAACTTAACTGATACAGCATGGATCCTGTCAATCAGAGTATACAGAACATAGTCAAGAATGTTGAGTTTGGGTCTTGGAAGCTCTCTCCGGGCTAGATATTAACCCTTCCGTGTGTCATTGGGAGGTTCAGTGTTCCCACAGTGAAGGCTTGGTTAGCTAAGTCAGTGAGCATGGGGAAGCTTCGCTATAGCGGTTATTTTTCAAATTGTATGCAGTAATTTTATTACTTTGATAATTAGTATGGTCATACTTGTATGTACTGACTCAATAACAGCCTTTGTTGTTGGCCAACGATAACAAAGAGACTCAATCGAGCCTGCATATTTCAGTTACAATCTGTTTCCTATTCCATATTGTAACTGCCAGGCTCACACTCTAGAACTTGTTAGTCAACTGTAGCATCAGCTCTGAATTTTATATTGCTAGCATTCCACTCTAGGACAAACATTTCTTGGATTTTTAGCATATTCCTTTTTGTATTCCCATTCCAAGATTATTGATCTACATTAGGATTTTAAATGCATTGGCTCTCCTATCTTTTCATCATTCACTCCCTCAACCCATGTCCTCACTTTCTTCCTACCCAGCTTAGATTCCATGACCCAGCATTTAAAAAAAAAAAAAAAAAAACAACGAAAAACCATATTTCCCTTCTCCCTCTCTCCCTCTGAAGAACTAACATGGTAAAACCCTTACTCCTATTAATCACAATCCCCTACCTACTTCTTCCTCTGTACTTGAGCAGCTAATCGTATTGGGAGGGAAAGCACAATCATGCTAATTTGTCAGAATTTTAAATCACAAATTCACTGAAGAGTCTTACCATTGCTGGACAAACATACAGTATCTCCCTAATTCCTTAACTCTCTCACTCTACCTAACCACTAACCATGTCACATATCTCCCCCCTTTTCTGACGAAACTTTTAAAGCCCTCTTTTGCTTCTCATTTTCAGCTGATGCCTTTATTTCTCAATTCATTGATTACTCCACATGCTGTGGCAAAGACCGCATATAGTCAAATTAGCCTTGAAAATTTCTTAGAAGGTTCCACATTGGAAACTAACACATCCACTGTTAAGCAGTCTAATAGAACCAGTTTTTCCTCTAGCATAGACACTTTCCTCAGTTTCGTATTAGATAAAATATATAGCCTATATTTAAGTCCATATCATATGAAAAATATCGGTCTTCAGACATTATAATGATACTTTCCAAAGCTAGATGCTCACACTATGAGAGGTATATGGGAAGTGACTTCAGCTGGGGAAAGAACATATTTACCTCTCCTGTCTCATTTTCATTCCGAGACATAAGCACTTTGATATGGTAGGACAAATGTTTATACTATATAAATTTGTATCTTTATAGCTTTTTAGTCTCTAATTTTTTTTTTTGGAGAACAGGGGCTGCTTAGTGTGAAAACGTTAGTTCACATTATATAACAGATGTATCATGTGACCCCACTAAAAAATATGATGCATTTTATGCTTCTTGTTAAATTTGATAGTCTTATTAAGATGCTTAGCCCAGTCAGTGCCTGGCATATAGTAAACAATAAATGTTAGTTATTATTAGTAGTGGCATTAATATTCAAGAGTTTATGTTACAACCAAGTGGAGAGGACATGTGACTATAAAGATAAATGATGGCATATGATAAATACTTAACAACTATTATAGGTGCTTAGAGCAGAGAGAGATCACTATCAGATGCTTCCTCAGTGATTAAATTTGAAATGTGCATAAAAATGCATACAATTACAAGAACAAAGCTAGCATCTGTGAACCAACAGTTCAGATAAGATACAGGACAACATTAGAGATAATTTCTGAACCATTTCCAAAAAAATAAGCCACAAAATGAAAGTTTACATGCATATGCGTTATGGTTTTCAAGAAATATTTATCTTTATTATCTCATTTAATCGTCATGGGACTTAGTTGATGGAAGGGTAGGTATTCCTGTCTTCATTTTACTAATGAAGAAATTGTCCCTTGGAGAGTGTGACTTGCCTACCCTTCTTCACTCAGCGGTAGAGCCAGAAAAGAGCTTATACATAGTGGTTCTCATACTGAAAATCCAGAGCTCTATCCATTGTATTCTTTCTGTCTCTCCTGCTATGATGATTCAAAGAGAACAAAGTGTGCTGAGATAAGAACTACTGAGCTTAATATATTGCTTAAAGTACTTTGTTGTGTTGACAAAGTTCATTTAAAAAGAATGAGAAAATCTTTAAAAGTTGTGTAACCATCAATACTTTATTCTGTTAACTAGACATGCTGGTATCATCTTAATTCAAATATTTGTAAGCAGAAAAGAGATGCTCATTTTTATTCATGATGCTTTTCTTATCCGATCTGGCACAAGCAATTTCCTTTTGTGTGCCTTTAAACCATGTTATAAAAAAAAATTAATTTCACCCTGAGGGCTTTCACTATGAATCTCACAACTTTCATTCTGGTTATTTCTCATCATCAGTAACAAATTGTTCTTGTGGGGGGAATTGTCTTGTCAATTCTTCTAGTTTAGCCCATCAGATTTTCTATTAGGTCTTGCCACTAACAAATGCCTTTGGTTTTTCTTTTTCCAAAGTTGTTAGCAGCTATTATAATTATTTTATCATAAGAACATGGTTTGCATTGGTGTATATTTATTAATTGGAAAATTACCTTTTCAAATTAGTGTATAATGAGAATGATTATGTCTACTGTCACTTAGACAAGTGATAGATAGAAAGTCATTTCCACTAAATGTATGTGATTAATAATTTGAAACATAAATGTGTGTTTTATAATTGTTTAGCTGTACTTCTTGCAGTTTTCTTGATGATTTCACTAGATGATTAGAAAGATCTGCTGATGCATAACCTCAGCTTCCTAAAGGTCTTTGAGAGATGAAAGATAAAAAATAGAAAAGTGTTATTTTAGTAATTCTTTCTTAATTCACTACTCTAAGTAAGACACAGATTTGTTATCAGGGACATAAAGGTAGAAAAGGCATCACTCCTGGTCAGTCAAAAAAATGTCACAATATCAATAACTCCTGTTTATTCAACATTGCATAAGGGGCAGAACTCTAGGTTTTTTCACAACGTACATAAATATTTTCTCATTTAAATCTCATACCAATCCAGGAAGGAAAATACACTGTAAAGAATGTGCAATTCATAAAATTTACTAAAGTTATAGACTTAGGAAGTATCAGGTGGATCCGGGATGTGGACCTCAGTCTTTCTCTCTCTATTCCTCTCTCTTCCTCTCACTACTCTGAGATAAGAGCCATAGCAATGGTGGAACCACCATGCTGTAGAAGTATGGTAGAGTCACTGCCTCACTATTTTTGGCCACTTCTACTCAGAAAGATCTGACTTTGAATGCTAATCAAAGAAAACTCCATACTCAGAGCTCACCATTTTTCTAACATACTCTGTCATTAGAATACCCTGGAAGCAATATCAGTGCCCATGGCATCCCCCTCCACAAATCACCAGGCATTGCTGAGGCTTTTGGTCAGAGTTTCCAGAGGTCATCATGTTCTGTGTAAGCCGAGAGCCATGGCCACTTAAATTCCCTCTGCAGTATCATATTTAGTCTTTAATTCAGACAGACAGACAGACAGACAGACACATTTTTTGCTTTAACTCTGTGCCAGGAACTGAACCAAGAGATAAATGAGAGATTAAATAAAACATGATACTTGACCTCAGAAGTTTTAAGGGAAAATACACTATAAGCTCTTGTTAATGAGGATGAATAGCATACTAGAAATTTATTTGGAGATAAATAGCATTTTTTTTTTCTTATTACAAATGTCCAAAGACTAAACATTCTCAGATGTACAAGAATGTTCTGCCTTTGTTGCTTTGGGGTGGGGGACAAGAGATGAAGAACAGGAGAGGGACCTAAAAAATGTTTAAAAACTTAAAACAATTTCTAAAAATATTTATTAAAATTGAATTAGAGAGGCATCCCTTAGAAGTACAGACCAAAATGGACAGATTAGATTTACATCCTAATTTAATCTTATCAGTTTAAAACTGTGGTGGCAAATAATTTATCTACTTCTCTTAGATTCAGTTCCTTATCTGAAAAAAAAAATGTTAATAATGACATCTACAGTTTTCCTGTTGTATGTATGATGCTAGAATGAAATAATAAGTGTTACATGCTTAAGACTGTGTAGCACATATTGAGGGAACATGTACACATGTCCTCATAGAATTAGTATTTAAAATTTCAGGACATGTGTAATTTACCTTCTGAGATTCTGACTCGTGTAAGATACAGGATATCAAGCTGTTTTGACCATTATTTAAGATAAATATATCTAATATTTATACATAAGGAGGGGAATAAGACATCAGAAATACTAGCTTGTGTATTCCTAGGACTGATGAAGTATCAGGATAATGCTGCTTTTTTGTGTTTTGGTTTTTTTTAATCATAGAGTTGTTATAAATTCAAGCTGGAAAACCTCACACATTCAATATAAGCCTATATTTACATGGACTAGACCAGCATGCTCCTATTTGCTGATGTGAGTGGGTTGTTATTTTGTAAATGCCTATGTCACTACTCTACTGTGGGTTTCTCACAGTAGGGACCATGACTTCTCTCCTTGACTCCTTAGTGCCTGACATATAGTAGGTGCTCATTAAGTGCTAGCTAAAGAGAAATTGATAACTTTTACCTATTTAAACATTCTAAGTTTCTTTTTTTATGACATGTACATACAGGACATAATTTTAGTTTCTAATCACAACATAATAGTGAGAATTACTGAGAAAAATCACACAACTGGGGAAATTGATGTAATTAATGTCATTTAAAATTCATCAGCACTATGATCACCAACCTCTAATAAATATTCACTTACATCTTGCAAACCTGCTCTATTTCTCCAAGAAGCTTGTTTTTTTCCTATTCTTTACTCAGCTACTTATTTTTATTACTTTTCACATACCCCGACCACTTTATTCTGGTGACCTTGCCTCATAATTCACAGATAAAATAGAAGTCATAGTATGGAAAGCCCCTCCTCTTCCTATCACTGAGTCAACAAACCTACCTGACTCTACACCTGTCTTCTACCCTTCAGATACAATGGAGAAGGTATGTCCCTCCCCACAGTGAGCTGACGTCATTCCTTCACACGCATTCCATGTCCCTTTGCCACTCACCGTTTCAAGGGCTTTCCTTCCTGATTAGTCTCCCTCTCTTCTGCATCATCAGTCTCTGCTTCTGTACTGAATTATTCCTAGAAGCATGCAAAGATTGTCCACTATCACCCATCTGTAAACAATATTTCTTTACTCCTCTTTCCCTGTTCCCTATTTCTCTGCTCCCTCTCATAGCCAAACTTCTTAGAAGAGATGTCAACACACACTGTCTATACTTCTTCTCCCAGCTATTTACTCTTCAGCTCATTGCTATTTAGCTTCCACCCCACCATTTCTCTAAAACTATTCTTGTTAAGGTCCTCAATGACCCCATGCTTTCTGTTCTCACCCTGCTTCTTGGAATCTACAATGCCACTTGACTTTTATTACAATACCACTGACTTTTCTCCTATCTCTGCTTATTCTTTATCAGTCTCCTTGGTTTTCCTACATTCTACCACCTTTTCTCTCTACACTCCCACATATATGTGTTAACAACTCCTTAGTATATATGTAGCCCAAACCTTTTTCTCTTCTATAACTCTATGAGTCTAAGTTCATGTAACATATAAACAGTGAAATGTATGTTTTTCCTTTAAGATTTATTGTTCTCTCTACCTTTCCTATTTCAATAAATGACATGACCACCACCCAACTGCTTAAGTCACAAATCTAAACATCATTTTAAATGCCTCCTCCTTGTTCATGTCTTACATTCAGTCTATCAACAAATACTTTCTATACTTTGAAAAGTAATCCCTTCCCTTTTTATTTCCCTGCCACCATCCTTCACCAGCTCACCATCATCTCCTACCTGGACAACTGCAGTAATTCTCCTACTAGGGCACTCTTATTTTCTTATTTTGCCCCCAGTTCTCAAAGCATTCTTCACACATCAGCCAATAATCTTTTATAAAAACCCAATCATATTATGAGACTTCTCTGCTTAAAACCTTCCTATGTAATTCCACTTTATTTATAATAAATATAAATTGCTTATAATGGCCCACAAGGAACGTCATGATTGTGTTTACATCTCCCAGGTCATCTCAGCCATTCCCTGCCTTGCTCACTATAGTTGAACCATGTAGGACTTCTTTCGATTTATGAAACGACAAAACTCATTCCCCAAAATGCTCTCCCTCTTGCTCTTCATATGGTTAAATGCTTTATATCCTCTAATACTGCTTTCTCAGAGAGAAAATTGAAACATTAACTTACCATCTTACCAAGCAGCATTTCTCATTTCCTATTAATTATCATGAAAACATCCTTCATAGGATTTTTTTCATTTGTCATAGTCATTGGTCATATGCATCAGTTGACTTCCCTGTTGCCAATCCAATAATTATTTCTTAATGTTCTTCTTGCTCACTTTACCAGCAGCATTTGTCTGAGTTTGTTGATCCCTCTTCCTTGAAATATCTTACTTACCTTTCAGACAGTGGTATACTGGAGCCCACTTTGCAAGAGACGACTGTTAAATTTTTAGAATTTTGCAAGCCTATTGTTGAATAATTCATAACTTAAAATCGGCCATGGTGGAATTATTTATACCACAGTAATTGGCAAGCTCTACAAATCAGGGCCTTTATTTTTAGATAGACGTTTTTAAACATTTACCATCACACCATTGACTCCAGGACATTGCCCTTTTAGTTCTTCTTTTTTGCATTTTTTTGTTGTTTTTTCACTGGTGGAGTCCCGGGGTGTTCTTTGTTGTTGCTCTTCTTTTTTTTTTTTTTATCTCTCCTCGTTCTCCAGGAGATCTCACCCACACCCATGGTTTTTAATACCATCTACTTGTTGATGACTCCAAAATTTATCTCTAGCCTGATTTTCTGCCAAAACTCAAATTCCACTTATCCAACTACTTTGTTAACATCTTCACTCCAGTGTCAAAACAAGCATTTAAAACTTAAGATTCTGAAACCAAATATTTGGTTTGCCACCCCTCCCTTAAATATGCCCCTTCAAGAGTCTTCCCCCTGTCTCTAGCCAAAATCTTGAAGTTTTCTTGACTTTTTTAGATTTTACACCCTATATCCAATCTTTTCCAATCTATATCCAAGTCTTTTTTGATTCTACCTTCAAAATATAGCCTAAGTCTGACCATTTCTCACCATTTCTTAACTTTAAAGCATTATAATTTCTTGTCAAATTTTTTTCAGTGGCCTCCTAACTAGTACCCCATTCCACCCTTGCCTGTGAACAATCTATTCTTCACTCATCAGCATTAAATATCCTCATGGCTTTCTGCTTCATTTAGTGCGAAATCCGAAGTGATCACTAGGACCCATAAAGCCTTATGCAGTCTGGCCTCTGTTATCTGTCTGACCTTGTTACTTCCACTGTTCTTACCATTCCCCAGGCTCCAGACACACTGGTCTCATTGCTGTTCTTGCAAGTTCTAAGAACCCTCCTCTGCACCTACTGTCTGCTCAGACTAGAATATTCACTGACTGAAAGCCTACAGGGTTTACTTTCTTCAGTTCTTTACTTAAATGTCACTATCAGAAAAGACTTTCATGGTCACCCCCAAATACTTTTATTTTTATTTTATAGCCTTTATCAAAATATGCCATATTAACATTCTTATGTGTTTATTGTGATTCCCTCCATTACAAAATAAGCTCCAAGAGGGCAGAGCCTTGTTCTGTTCTAATTACTGCTGATTCCCCAACTCTTAGAACCATGCCTGTGTGACCCTTAGTAATACTTATTGAGTAAATAATGAATTAATTTTTTTGTTTACTTGTTTACTTTATTCTGGGTTAAAAGTTCCAGCTCCATAAGAGCCTACCAAAAATATTATGTACCTAAATTATCACAGAAGCTATTGATAAACCTCTAATAACTTGCTTGATACTTCCACTCAATTTTCCCAACAGAACTGAACTCAAGATGTCGAAATGCATCTTTCTGACTTTACTGTTTCCATAAGAGCAATTTAATCCTTTCATTCCTGCAAATTTAAATATTTAAAGCCTCCTTTCACTTTTTTTCTTCTACTTTATTGTTAGGTCATATCAATAGATGCCAGATTTTAAATTATTACTTCTGAAGACTCTTTGCCTCTTTCTTTCCATTCCCATTTTCATCATACTAGTTCAGACTTTCTTATTTGAACTGTTTTAGTCATCTTCTCACTATTCTCTCAGTCTTTACCTCTGAGTGTATTTTTAATCACATTAACTAATTAATCACTGTGACTCATAGCTCTTGCACTCGAATCTTTACTATATAAAATTATCTATTTTAGCTACATTGACCATATAAATTATTATCCAAACAGGGACACTTTTGAGAGTGTAAAGGGCACTATTATTAATTACATTGGGATAGCAGGTATGGGCCAGAACTGTTCAGGCAAACCAAGATATATGGTCACCTTGACTTTTACAGGGACTGTTGGGTGCATATGCAACAATCATTCCTCCCTTCCTTCTGAAAGAAAAGCTATTTTTTCTAGCATCTACTCCTCCCTGACATGATTTAGTGATATAAATTCAATCATCTTAGCCCACATGGACATTCCACTCCTTTCGTTAGTATTTAATTTAGGAAGGAGCATGTGATCTAATTTTAGCCTGTGAAAGGTGAGAAGTAGTCTGCCAGGGAAATGGATTTCTGAAAAGTGTTTCTACACACATATAAATGCAGTTCTTATTCTTCTGCTGATTGATGTCTTGTCTGCATTTGATGTCTGAAACTACCATAGGCAGCTTGTGATTATGAGGTAGCTAGAAGAAGACAAAGTTGACATCCCAGCTTCAGCAGAGAAAAAAATAAAAAGAACTTGCTTCTTTGATGATATCATTGAGATATTGAATTAACCAAAAGCAGGGTACTATTCTGCTTGTGTGGGATAATAAATTTTCCTCTTTATTTAAATAAGCTGAGGCAGAGTTTTCAATTACTTTCTGCTGAAAGCATTCCCACTTGATGCAAGCTAAATACAAATCTTTCTCTCTCTGGTTTTTAAGATTTTTTATCTTATTGCCCATTCCCCAACTACAACCTCTTTCAATATACTTCACTTTTAAGCCTAACTGGAAGACTCCAATCTCCTTTTGGAAATATTTTTTGACTTCTCGTGACCATTTCTTTGCATAGGCCACCCCTTATTTCAGAAGTACCTTCTATTCATTTCTGCATGCTAAAATCTTTAGGATCCACTCATCTCAGATCTTATCTCCCCATAAAGGATTTCTGATTCCTGACATAGTTCTTGTCCTTTTTCTTTTGAACCCATGTTGCAATGAGTTCATACTTCTTTCATGACACAGATTTGACCTCCATCCTATAGTATTATTCAAAATCTTCCCCCTTATACTTACTCTTCTCTGTATGCTTTAAATACCTGATACATGGTTTTACATATGCAGGAAATATTTCTTAAGTTGAATTGTGAAAATATTCACTATCTGTAGTTATTAGCAAGTTAAGTAATATTTTCTTATAATTTGCAAAGTATCAAACTTAGAACAGTTGAGCTTCTGTCCTCAAATCACTAATTTAGGATAAAAAAATAGGAAAAAAATGAGTATCTAATGATTAACACTTTTTTTGATTGACAAACACATGTTGCAAATAATGAATACTTCTTTTGCACACATCTGTACTAAGTAACTAGTTGGCCAAAGTGATTATTTTATTGTTAGTGTTTTTCTACAATATATATCAGACACTTTAAAGAGATAAATGAAAGTTTGCCCTACACAATGCCAATTTTTTTTATTGAATTAAAAAGAATAGGAAATACAGAAACATGTATCAGTTTCCGGTAATACTTCTTACTCAAGAGAAATGCCTCTGGTTTAGCATGTTAATATTTCAAACAGTCTTGAAATTCTACTATTCCTGTTCCAGTTCCTTTGTTTTAAAAAACTGAATTTAGCAAGAGAGAAAGGGAAGGAGAGGCATGAAAGGATTTAAACCTATCAAGTGCCTAATATATGCCACATAATATATTAAGAGCTATGTGTACATTTTCTTATTTTACCCTCAGAACAATCCCACAAGATAGACATTTTATCTGCAGTTTACTAATGAGAAATCTGAGGCATAGAATTGTGTTTACAAATACAGTTATTAAATGATAGAGCCAGGATTTGAATCCAGGTATTGGTTAACTAAACCCAGATCACCTTCACCAAAAACACAGGCAACTTAATATTTGGATTAAAGGTCAAAAATTATGTTTAGTAATATGAATTTATAAGATGAAAACTGAACTCACAAGTTAAGAGAAGCAGCAAATGCCCATAAATAATATAATATAAAGAAAAATCCGATAATATCATACGGAGTACAGAATTGAAATGCTAAAGTGTCTGAATTTAGATTTCCCTAAAGGACTTGGGTGTGGGTAGATTATTCACAAAATGGGTATAGACAGCACAAGTGAGAGTGCAGAGTGAGATAGGAAAGGGCAAAACACCAGTAAATAGTCTTAGCAAATAGATATGATGGGCGACTGATGCTTAATCCCATTGGGATTTAGGTGGAGTGTATTTCACAATTACTCCACCAGGGGATAGGAAGCTGGGATAGTTACCTATCCACTACCATCTCTTGTTTAAGGATTATCCCTGAGGGGCAGTGGTGGGGGCAGGGAGTAAATCCCTAACACTTCAGGGCTTCCTTGTACTTCTGACACGGGCACTGGAGAAAGTTCTATGGCAGAGAAGCAGAGATGTGAGCACTTGAGATGGGAAACTGTCAGACTGCACATGCACAGGACCTGTCCACAACCAGAGGGGAAGCGGGTGAGCAACAACACAGTCAGCCACATGTGGGAATGTAAAGAAGAGACTTGAAGGAATATTGAGGGTATCGGGGTAGGCATCAGAGAGGAGATGACATGAATGGGCTTTGAAGGATGAACAGAATTTAACTCAGCTAGGTGTGGCAAGAAAAGTAGAGTTGAGTTTTGTTCAATTTCAGTTGACCTCAAAAGTCAAATTGAAAACTACAAGCCATTTGTCCCACCATTCCCTACCACAATTCCAAACCCTCCCTTATTTTATCTACTGATTTTCCATAGCAGTTATAAACATACTATGTTATTTACTTATTTGTTATATTTATTGTTTACTGTCTATACTACTCATCTTCACTAGAATATAAGTTTCAGTAGGATAGGACTATTTGTTTCTTTTATGCACAAATGTATGCTAACTGCTGAGAACAGGGCCTGGCGCTTCAGAGTTGTTTAATATTTGTTAAATGAAATAATGAGCCTGATCATTCAGCTCTTGAGTTACTGGATGGCTATCTCTAAGTTTAATGACAATGGAGAATCTGAATGGAAAAGAAGAATTAATGAATTCTGTGTGGAGCCCACTTGAATCTGAGGTACCTATGAGACATCCCAGTCATGTTTCAATACAATGAGAAAGGAGAAGGGCAGGAACTGATGCTCGATTGGCACTCTGTTTTCATTTTTTAACTTGATATTCAGATCATACATTTGGTACATTTTCAAGGATCTTTTTCCTTAGGAAATCATCTATATTTATGGTATTAATATACTCTGGCAGGCACAATAATCTCACATTTTTCTGGCATCATCTATCCTTAAGGGCCTCTAGGCTTTTGTGCTGAAAAGTTATTTCTCATATAGTTTTGCATTTACTTCTTTAAACTGAGAACATCTGTCCCAGGAGCTGATTCTGTTTGGCGGCTCCCACTCAGTCAGTTGGACCTTTAACATCACTACTAAACTCATGAATCTGCTTTCCCTGGGACTCACTCTTCTGCCCTAATATCTCACAAAATTTTCCTCCAACAATGGGTTGTACTATGACATACAGTCTTTAGAGGTAGACACTGTCCTTTGATTTTGTCTCACAGGCAGTCTTACAAGCAAGATTATCTATTTTATAGCTAGAACTGACACTTATGCTGGATGATCAGACAGAAGAAATAAAGTTTCCCAATGTGGTAGCCAACATCTGTTTCTGACATTAAGTTTACACTTGTTTCACCCTAATAAAATGAAATTCAGTTACAGACATACCTCAGAGATACTGTGGGTTTAGTTCCAGACCACTGCAATAGATCAAATATCGCAACAAAGTGAGTCCCACAAAGTTTTTTGTTTCCCAGTGCATATAAAAGTTATATTTATAATATGCTATAGTCTACTAAGTGTGCAACAGCATTATATAAAAAATATACATACCTTAATTTTAAAATACTTTATTGCTAAAAAATGCTGACCATCATCTGAGCCTTCAGCAAGTCTTAATCTTTTTGCTGGTGGAGGGTCTTGCCTCAATGTGGATGGCTGCTAACTCATCAGGGTGGTGGTTGCTTAAAGTCGGGGTAGCTGTGGCGATTTCTTAATATGCAACAGTGAAGTCTGCCACATCAATTGACTCTTCCTTTCATGAATAATATTTCTCTGTAACATGTGATGCTGTTTAATAGCATTTTACTTACAGTGGAACTTCCTTTTCAAAATTGGAGTATATTCTTTCAAACCCTGCCACAGCTTTACCAACTAAGTTTATGTAATATTCTAGATCTTTTGTTGTCATTTCAGCAATCTTCACAGCATTTTCACCAGTAGCAGATTATATCTCAAGAAACCATTTCCTTTGTTCATCCAAAGGAAGCAGCTCCTCATTTGTTCAAGTTTTATCATAAGATTGCAGCAATTCAGTCACATCTTCAGGCTCTACTTCTATTGCTAGTTCTCTTTCTATTTTTTACCTTATCTTTAGTTACTTTTGCCACTGAAATCTTGAAACCCTCAGAGTCATCCATGAGCATTAGAATCAAATTCTTCCAAAATCCTTTTAACTGATGTCGATATTTTGACCTTTTGTTCTTCCTGTGAATTGTAAATGTTCTTAAAGGCATCTAGAATGGTGACTCCTTTCCAGAAGGTTTTCAATTTACTTTGCCCAGACTGATCAGAGGAATCACTAACTATGGCAGCTCCAGACTTACAAAATGTATTTCTTAAATATTAAGTCTTAATAGTTGAAATTACTCCTTGATCCGTAGGGTATAGAATTGATGTTGTGTTAATAGGCATGAAAACATTACTCTCATTGAAAGACTCCATCAGAGCTCTCAGGTGACCAGGTACATTGTCAATAAGTAGTAATATTTTTAAAAGAATCTTTTTTGCTGAGTTGTAGTTCTCAACAGTGGGCTTAAAATAGTCACTAAACCATGTTGTAAACATACGTGTTGTCATCTGGGCTTTGTTGTTCTATTTATAGAGCACAGGCAAAGTAGAGTTCCCATAATTCTTAAGGGCCTTAGGATTTTCAGAATAGTGAATATGAGCACTGGCTTCAACATAAAGTCACCACCACCTGCATTAATTGACCTTAACAAGAAAATCAGCCTGTCCTTTGAAGCCCTGAAGCCAGTCATTGACTTCTCTTTAGCTGTGAAAGTCCTAAATGGCATCTTCTTCCAATATAAAGCTGTTTCGTGTAGATGGAAAAAATGGTTTTTTTGGTGTGGCCACCTTCATTATCTTCACTAGATCTGGATTACTTGCTAAAGCTTCTAAATCAGCACTTGCTGCTTTACCTTGCATTTTTATGTTATGGAGATGGCTTCTTAAACTTCATGAATCAACCTCTGCTAACTTCAAACTTTTCTTCTGCGGCTTCCTCACCTCTCTCAGCCCTCATGGAATTGAAGAGAATTAGGGCCTTGCTGTGGATTAGCTTTGGCTTAAAAGCAATGTTGTGGCTGTTTTAATCTTTTATCCAGACCACTAAAACTTTCTCCATATAAGCAACAAGGCTCTTTCACTTTCTTATCATTCATGTTTTTACTGAAGAGCACTTTTAATTTTTTCCAGATTTTTTATTTTGCATGTTTGGTTAGAGACCTAACTTTCAGCCTACTCAGCTTTTGACATACTTTCCTCACTAAGCTTAATCATTTCTAGTTTTTGATTTAAAGTGAGAGATGTATGACTCTTTCGCTTGAACACTCAGAGGCCATTGTAGGGTTATTAATTGGCCTAACTTCAATAGTTTTGTGTCTCAGGGAATAGGAAGGCCCAAGGAGAGGGAGAGAGACAGGGAGCTGCCTGTCAATAGAGTAGTCAGAACACTCACAACATTAATTGACTAAGTTCTCCGTCTTATATGGATGTGTTTTGTGGCACCCCAAAACTATTGTAATAGAAACATTAAAGATCACTAATCACAGATCACCATAATGCATATAATTATGGAAAAGTTTGAAATATTGCAGGAATTATTAAATGTGACACAGAGACACAAAGTGAGCAAACCCTGTTGGAAAACTGGTGGTATTAAACTAGCTTTACAGAGGGTTGCCACAAACCTTCAATTCGTCAATAAATGCAATATCTGTAATGTGCAAGAAAGCAAAGGTCAATAAAATGAGGTATGCCAAATTGTGAAAATTTTTGTGTCTACAGCCATGCCACCCTGAATTAAGCCCAATCCTGTCTGATCTCAGAAGCTAAGCAGGGTCAGACCTGGTTAGTGCTTGGATGGGAGACCACCTAGGAAGACCAGGTGCTGTAGGTGTAAAAAATAATTTAAGAAAAAAGAGAGAAAATTTTTTGTTCTCATTTTTATGTTAATGAAAAGAAATGGTTTGTTAAGCAAATTAATAGAGGGAAACCATTGTGAACCGAAAGCTTACAGTTTATAACTAATTCAAAAAAGAAATTACTTTCAAGCAAGCTCAAGTACTTTAGAAGTATCATTTACATATAAATACCTGGGATGATAGGCTAATTACAATTGCTTTTATTTGTTCATTAAACCCATTTCTCTAAAACATTCTCTTGAACTACATTTTCATATTCTATCATCTAGTTTCCTTGAAAGTAAAACAATTGAGTTTTTTAATATTCAGTAATTGAGGTTTGTCACTAATTATGCTTCCAGCAGTGCATTTACCAGCTATGAAGCAACATTATCAGAATAAAATGTCAAAATTCCAGAGGTAAGTCTCAACACCAAGAAATTCCAGGTTTTATAGGGTTGTTTGAAAAGAAAGTACAGACACTGAGTGGATATGATTATGCCAGGAGCTGCAAATTCTTCTCTTGGACAATGGGAAAGCCATAGCTATGTAAAGCAATTCTTTCAAAGAACCCTTTGCCCTTAGGTGATAGAGGAGCAAACATAAAAATTTACCACCCCTTGATGACTTTCTCCACGTGTCTCATTGCCTGACCACTGATGTTTCTATTGCTTATCTTACATTGCACACTCTAATGTCTTTTTATCCTAATAATTACAATGGCTAAAAGGCACCTTTTATGAATATTATGTGGCTCTATTCCTCTTTCCAATTCTGATTCTTCCTCTACTTCAGCCAGAAGTCCTCCATTTTCATTTACTTAACATGAGATTGAAGAAAGAATATGAAAAACATGTCTTTAGTGTTTGTCCTAGTAATCAATGTGATGCTTTTAGTTTTTGCATTTAACTGTGATATACCTATATAATACCACCCTAGGGTATATAGATGCAGAGAATGAATTTTTCTACTAAGAATAGTTATTGATACCAATTTTCCTTTGCTCACAATTTTTTTTATTCTACGAAGATAATTATCGCGAACTGAAGAACAGATGGGAAATAGAAAGGCATATCGAGGGCAGTTATTGACTCCTACTCTAGGGTGAAATTAGAGGACTGCAAATGGGTCAGGCTCATCCACGGCTGATTAGTTGTGTCTATGCCCAGATTAGCTCCAGCATCTACTAAACACTGAGCAAGGGAATTCAGTTGTTTGGGTTTGGTTTAAACTCTCTTCTGTGCACTGGCACAGATGAGACATGGTAATATCATGACTCCAACATAACTTCTAGCATCAGGTCCCCACTTTTGAGTCAGCAAAGAGCCACCTTGCCTTCTCTTCTTTCATCAGGGAACAAATTTTCTCATATGACCCCTACCTTCCACACACTTTTTTGGCCACAATCAGGTTATATGCTCACTCCTTCACCATCTACTAACATAGGGAGATGTTAGTGAATAGTTTAGCTTAGATTATTCATGCATAGTTTCATGAATTTAGCATGCTACCTATTAAATAAAATCACGCTTTTCAAAATAAAAGGAAAGTGGATAAGGACTATGATTAGTAAGCAACCAAAATCGGCTACATCCAGAAATCAAGAAATATCAAAATGGTAGCTGTCCTCCAGATCGAAAATAAATAAAAAGAAAGAGAAATAAATGTTTAAACAGTGACATACATCTCTTCATTTTTAGGAAGGTTCTTCTAACACTCATTCTGAAAGAGGTTTTTGCTGAAATTTGTATTGAATTCCCGTTAGTTATATTTGCATAAAAATATAGAGGGATAGATCAAGATAGTAATACTTTTTTTATGTTTAAACATGGAAAGCACATGCATATAGATGTATCTAATCTTACTTTAAA
Source organism: Pteropus vampyrus (assembly GCF_000151845.1). NCBI lineage: Eukaryota > Metazoa > Chordata > Mammalia > Chiroptera > Pteropodidae > Pteropus > Pteropus vampyrus. Next base: position 5,500,373 of record NW_011888884.1, on the reverse strand, counting down.
TAGACACCACAGTTCATCTCATGACATACCTCCACGGGTCAGGCATAGTGCATGCAAATAATTATTTGACTTCCATATGACTGGTCATCATTTTGTATTCAATTTAGAAGTATAACCTCTCACATTCTGATGTATGTTTGCGTATACTGCTACCATCTGCCCATTTTATAATCACGGCAAGACCGTGATTATAAAACAATATAAATCACGGCAAGACCGTGATTATAAAACAATAGTCAGTGGTAGCCAAACAAAGGATAGATGGAACCAAACAAAAAGGGAAGAGAATATCACAGCCCTTAAAAAGGCCAAGTTTCAAAATGCATGATCTCTGTACACATTCTGAATGTCAATATGTGTTTGTTTGTTTTTTACTTGGCCCTAGGTTGAAATTCAATTTCTGTTTTTTAGCAATATGTTATATTGTAAATTATTTTACTTTCATGTAAAGCATTGAACATATCAGACATCCTTGCACATAGATTGTAAATAACAATAAACAATTATATACCAAAAGGCTTAAGTTTCTTATAGCAAATTAACGGTATAATCCACCAAATGTCTCTTACCCCCAGTTATTTTTCTTCATGCACATTCATTCCTCTTGGGTCTGTCTGTTCTAAAATTTACACTGATAATGAGCTTTTAAACACTGATTTTATATGACACAGGGTCATATTTGAAAGCTTTTTATCAAAATAACTGGAGATGTAATCTTAAAATACACCTCATCAGTGCAGCTGTCTTTAATCTCTGGGGATAAATAGTGACAAATGAGGCTTAGTTTTTGACTTGTTTAGCTGCTGCTGAAAGAGTGGATGTTTTAATGGAGCTTTTAAGTGGATAATAGACATGCAGTGAGCATTCTGAGGTATGATAATGAGCTCTATGTATGGATGCAGGACTATATTTTTCACTGTGTTTCTGCACAAGAATTTACAATTTATAAAAGAATCAGAAGTCTATTTACATGGCCACTGGGATGTGTGCTAAATTTCCTTATGCATTTAAATATCCCTATTTTCACACCCGCTACAACCATTATTTAGTTTGCAGATTCATTAAACTATATAATGTGTTCTTATTAACTGCCAAAGAAATCATGTCAAATTAGGTGTGGATTTTTATTACTTAAAAAAGTAGCACACAATAATGCGACATGCTCAAAATATTTGAATCACAAAATGACGAGGAAAAACTTTGGATAAAAATCAAGCCTTCAAATTAATATATTTAATGTACTCCAATTATAGGAAACACTAGCTACATTTCAGTATTGGTTTGATGAAAGCAAATCTAGATTCTCTAATTGCTGAAAGTTGACAGACCACATAAATGATTACAACCAGAATATTGGAGCCATGGAATCCTGAAAAAGAAGCAGAAACTCTTGCTCTTGCAAATCTCAATGTGGTTAGTATAGAAGAAAGATAAAATAGAGGTAAAAGTAAAAGCTCTTGGGTGCTCTGACAATAAAATAGCATGGTTTCCTAATAAAACCAACAATTGATTGCCTACACATAAGAATGTGAAAACACATGTACAAGAACGAGGAATTTTATAATGCCTTATATTTCTCATTAGATGTACCCTACAAAGTGTGGGAACATGGTATTCTTGAAATAATATGGACTTCAGTGCCGACAAATCTGAATTCTTGTCCTATGTATGTCACTTCCTACTTATATGATTGTGGGTAGACCACATGTCATCTTTATTCTATGTTCTTCTTATTAAAATGTGGCAGAGTATGTACTTCTGACTCAACTGATGAGCTGACTTCTATTTATAACCTTACGGAGTCAAGATATTCTGAAAGGCCCTATTAATACTAAACAATTAGGTATTGTATGTATATATATATGTATATATATATATGCTTTTTAAAGCAGTACAGTACTCACAGGAAATAAAAACATTCAGTAGTCACCCCCTAAAACAATTTTAAATGGAACTAGAACCAAGAGATTTGATTGCCTCAAGGACAAATTCCAGTATTAGAGCTGCTGTCGGAAGATCATACATTAAACCAGCCATAAAATATTTGCAAATCAAATCTAACAATATGCAAAATATACGTAAAAATATATAAAAATGATAAGATATATGCAATTAGGTGACCATATTAACAGACTAAGTACAAAAAACTATATGATGTAGAAAAAACTCAATAGATGTAGAAAAAGCATTTGCCAAACTTCCACATTCTACAAAAAAAACTAGGAATAGAAAATAATTTCCTTAACAGGGTAAAAGACACTTAAAAATAAACCTATAGCTATTTAATGGTGAGAGACTGAATGCTTTGCTTCTAGGCTTGGGAAGAAAGCAAGAATGTACTCTCTGATCACCCCTAACCAACATGGAACTACAAGTAATGACTAGTGCAAAAAAGCAAGAAATAGAAATAAAAGGCTGATTGACTGGATTGGAAAAATGTATTCACAGAAGACATGCTTGTCTATTTAGAAAATTCCAAAGAAATCTATGAAAATACTTCTAATAACTAAATGAGTTTAACAAGATCATAAGACACAAGGTCTACATACAGATATCAAACATATTTCAAAATACTAGCAATGATGAGACAGGCACAGTATAAATGTTCCCATTCCAAAAGGCAGAAATGAGAAGGAAGAAAGGAGTGATGGATTCCAGTAAGCCCAAAAACTAGCGAGGCAAACTCCTTTAGACCTTAAGGCTCAAGATATCTCTCTGTGGTTTGAGGCTCACCCTTTCTGGCCTGCTGGGGTGGCAACATCACCTCCGTGGCTTTGTTTGGAAGTCATCTGGCTTGTTGAGGTGGTGTCCCTGATCTCTGAATCACCCATGCAGTCCGTCTTCTTTTTTCTTGAAGGATAGACCAAGTTCACAGCCAAATAGCTCTCTGGTCCAGTCTTGTAGGGTCTAAGAAGTCCAATAACCTTCTTTCATTTTGTTCCACATCCTCCATCTTCTTTAGTTAAAGCTGGCAAGTGTCTTTGCTGGTATCATCCCATTTCTATTCATGGCCTCTGTTGAGATGGCTGATTAGATCCGTGGTTCACACTCACACTTAATCTCATCAAAAGTCAATCAGACATACCCTTGGTGTTCTCATTTTTTGTAATACGGACAGACTGAAAACTTTCCAACTCTCCAAGTTCTGATTCCTTTTTGCTAAACAATTCCATCTTCAATTTATCACTCTCTTGTCACATTTTATTGTAAGTAGTCAAAAAGAACCAAGCTGCTTCTTTAATACTTTGCTTAGAAATCTCCTCGGCTCAAAATCCAATTTATTGCTTTCAAGTGCTGTCTTCCAGAAAACACCAGAACATAAGCAAGATTCAGCCAAATTCTTTGCTACTTTAAAACAGGGATTGCCTTTTCTCCGTTGTCTAATCCATTCCCCATCTCCATCGGAGACCTCATCAGAATGGCCTTTACCATTTATATCTCTACTAACATTCTGTACATGATTATGAATGCATTTTTAAGAAGATAGAAGCTTTTTCCAAAGCTCTCTTTCTGTTCTGAGCCCTCACCAAGATTGTCTTTAAAAATCTCTATATATCAGTGTTAGATTTTTCTAGCATACACCTTAAAACTCTTCTAGCTTCTACTGATTATCCAGTTCCAAAGCCACCCCCACATTTTTAGGTATTTGTTACAGTGGAACCCCACTTCTCAGTACCAATTGTTGGCTTAGTTCTAGTTCCCATCATGGGAGCTCTACTCCCATGACCTCATTCGAACCTAATTACTTCCTGTAGGCCCCACCTCTCAGCACCATCACATTGGTGATTAGGAATTCAACTTATAAATTTAGGGAGGATACAGACATTCAATCCATAGCACTACCATAAAACTTATGAAACTGTACTGTTATTGCCTGTTCATTTTTCTGCCTTTCCTATTAGACTGTGAAACAAGATTTTGGCCAGCTTTGCAGTTGTATTCTATGCATCTAGCAGTGACAATGGGCCCCAAATAAATATTTATGGAACAGAAGGAATTAATGTGTTGAATAGAGATATATTTTTTTAATTTTTGTAATAGAATGTTTTCAGTTTTGTTAATGCCTCTCAAATGGATAGCAAAAGCAGTTTTATTATTTCATACATTTTCAGGAATTTACAGTTCCCTTCATTAATTTATGTTTTGTCATAACTTCTGGGAAGCAGAGAAAAGAGAGAAATTACTATCAGTTTGTGGATAAGATCAGTGAAGCTCAAAGCAGGTAATATCTCTTTCAGAAATTAGTGTTAGCATTCATATTGACATTTTCTAAAAATCAGCATTCAGCACATAAAAATGATTCTTTCAAATGCTCAATATTACAGTAGTTCCTTCTGCAATGTGAATAGGAACAAAAAGAGCTCTACCTTCTTATAAAGAATTGTATAATTTAATGTAGAGTGTGACTGTTATAATTAGCTAAAATCCATGCAGCTATTATTATTGAAAAGTAAGTGTTCTCATTTTTCAAAAAATAACCCAAAAAACATTGAAAAAACCACTTTCCAGAATTTTTTTTTTTTCCTTTTTTCCTGTCCAAGATGTATTGAAGTGTCAAGGAACTGGTAAGTAATTGTTTTGTCATTCATTCTAAACTCTACCCAATGCAGGCTACATAAATGCAAGCCTATTTTGCTCGTAATATTTATTTCAGATTGATGTCAGTTTACTGCTTCAAGAACATTTAATTGAATCTATTGACTAAAGGAGGTGAAGCATTTCTAGAAATAGGAAATTACACTGATATTGGTAAACTATAAAGAATTAACCTGTAGATTGCCTCCAAGGTCTGACACCGGAGTAATTAGTTCCATTTTATTAATTTCTAATTCTGTGTTCTATTCGTAGCACAAGTACCAGTAATGAAAGAAATTTAAAAAAACTCTTACAATTCTACCTTACTAACAAATCTTTTGTTTTCACTTTTTATATTCTCTCAATCGTAAGAAAACAAATTTTATGCATTTGAAAGTATAATGTACATTTTAATGTTTTTTTCACTTGACATTACATTGTAAATATTTTTACATGTTAATTCTTCACAATAATACTTTTTAATAGATAGCTTATAGTCTACGAATTCATATTGTTATTTACTGAACCATTCTCAGTTTTTAAACATTAAGCTGCCTTTACTTTTTCATTATTGTTAATAAATTATCAATGAGTACTTTTCATGTGATGTTTTCTTTTTACTTAAAGTAATGTAGAGTCTCAACAATAGCAATGACAGGTCAAAAAACTTGAAAATTTTCAACATTTTTGCTGCTTTGTTTTAACTATAATTTATACTCTCAGCAGTATACATTCATGAACTAGGTTTCAACAAACTCACTTGTACATATATGCTGATTTAATAGTTGTAAAAAGATACATCATTTGATTTTAGTTCTTTAATAAATAGTCACATTAAATTTTGTTCCATACCGATTGTTGGTATGTGGGCTCATTCTCCCCTTCTAGATTGCGGCTCCCTGATATAGGGACTCTTAAGACAAAGACAAGGTTACAAAGGAAGCTGAGAATCCTCTGAGGGGAAAATGATCCTACCCCTCTTTTAGCCCCTTTCCAATCTGCTGGTTCATTCTTCAGCTATGTCTAAGAGGGATTCATATACTTTATCGTTACCACAAAACCACTAATTCAGTATTTTCTGTTTGTTGGAACATGATGTATATCATTCTGCATTTCGTCTTGTAGAGGAAGTAGGAATACCAGTTACGATGGGGAGATGGGTAGCTGCAAGCTCCATAAATGAATAATAGCATAGATATTTCTCTTCGATATGTAATCTAGGAAATCGCATAAGTAAAATATGAAGAATCCCTGCACTTAAGAGAACCACTGAACTTATTCATGATTGTGTCACTTTTAACACTTTGATTTTAAGGGGACTTTTTAAATGTATTAAATGTTGATTTTGTAAAAATAACTGCTACATGTCATGTGCCTGTTGTGTGCCAGACATTTCTAACCACCTTATATCTAATTTTCCCAACACTCCTATGAAATAGATATCCATTGTCTTCATTCTGTAGGTTAGGAAACTAAGATTCAGAAAAGTATCTTGTCCAGGTTCATGTAGTAAATGGCTTCGCTGAATTTCACATCCAATATTGTCTCTTTCTAACTTTTATGATCTTTCACTTATACTGAGTCATTTAAAAGAGTAAATACATTTTCTTCTCTATACACTTAATTTTTCATTATAAGTTATACTTTAACATCAGTATATTTTCATTTGACATGAATAAATTATAAATCAATAATCAAAACTCCCAACCAATTACTATATCTGCTTATAAACCAATAAATATTTATTTCCACCTAAATTTTCATCTGAACGAAAGAATACCCAGTATGAAAGAAAACGACTTTGAGCGCCTTATCTCCCAATGCTGTTCACCAACTGTACTTTCTAGGTAACAGGCTCATTTGCCATTCTTTGAACACAATTTTTACCTTCTTTTGTACCTTAGCTCATTTTCAACTGCAAACCTCCCTCTCCAGCTATTAAGAGCCCAATCTAAAGGATGTCTTCCTTATGATTGCTTTCTTAATCACTTCAGTTAAAGTAACTCCTGCCTATTTGGAATAGCTATACACTTTGTTCTATACACTTCTTCATTATTTGTGTTCCATGCACCGTATGGAAAAAACATTGGCTTTGAAGTTGTACAGGTGTGATTCAATATTCAGCTCTAATTAAAATGTCATTTTTCTAAAGATCAGTGTCAACTATCACTGTGTAATAAATCATCCCAAAACTCAGTGGCTTAAAACAATAAGGATTTCTTATTGCTCTTAAATCTGTGAGTAAGATAGGTGATTCTTCTGGTCTTGGCTGGACTTACATATGCATCTGCAATGAGACTTGTATCAAGGAGGCAGCTTAACTGATCTCACCTGAGTTCTTTCACATATTTGGTGATTGGCTGGCAATTAATGATCTAGGAAAATCTCAGGAAAACTATACTCTTTCCACATAAGTTCCCATTCTCCAGTGAGCTAGGCTAGGCATTTTTACACATGGTAGTAAGAGTTACAAGAGAAAACAAATAGAAGGTTTTTTAGAGCCTAAGCTCAGAAATGACAGTCACTTCTACAGCATTCTGTTGGCCAAAAACTAAATTTAGGGAAGTTCAGATTCAAGTGGTGGGATATATACTCTACCTCTTGATGGGAGGACCTGCCAAAATCAGCGTAATGGTAATATCTACATTTCAGAGCTATTATGAAATAAGATGCTTGATTAAAAAGTACTTAGCAAATGCTTTGAATATATATACTCAATATACGCTAAATTATATGTTCATTATATATTTTTGCCTGCCATATCCTGTACACTGTAAGTCCACAAGAAACACCCAATTAAATAGATGTATTAATTATTATCTCAAAATTATATTTAATTCAGGTTATATAAAATATATAGCAAAATAAAAACTGATGCTAAAAGCCATAACAATTTTAACCATGTTTCTTCAAATTCTTGTTTCCTAATTTATGTTTTTATGTCATATAAAATGTGAGAATTTTAAAAGGAGGTATTTGATCATTTTCAGTATATAATTTGTTCAGGACCACTATTTTTGGCAATAGATTTTTTTTTATGGGAGCAAAATAGAGTATATAAATTCTGCATCTCATGCTGGGGAGAAAATCAGTATGGCTACACACTTCTCATGCTTCAAGGATTTTTACTATAATAGAAATCTACAGGAACATAACACCTTGGAACTTCACTACCTCCATGTGTCTTAGATAGACATGGTGAGAATGCATCCTCATGAGTTTTACTTGCTGAAATAAAGCACACGTTCTGTTTAGTAGCCAAATAAATATGCTGACTTTACTTACAGTTTTAGAAGCCACCTTATCACAGAGCTTTGAATCAATAATCTGAAAAAAACAATATGTCCAAGAGAAAATTGAATGTACCTGAGTTTATATATGTAGTAAAACTCAGAGCTGGGATATGAGTCATATAAAAATGGATAAAATTTTTCTCATTCAATAAGAGAATATAATCCTCTATGATAATGAAACCCATAACTTCCCTAATTAATCTTCTTTCACAGGTTCATATGTTTATACAGGGCCCTGCAGAAACATGAGCCTGTACTTAAGTGTTTCTAACATTGACTGGCACTTTATCTTTCAGGCATGTCAAAGGCAATTTTACACGTGTAAAAAAATATCCAAGCTCAAATGTGCTACATATAACATTTAAGCTTTTTAAATTAGAGTTTCAAAATTAGATAGTTCAAAAATCTCGGACAAAAATATGGAATAATATAATAAAAAGCGTGTGCTCGACGTGAAGTTTTATCATATTCTCACATCATTCCATATTTGCTTTAGTTTAATTGAATTTCTCTGTAAAATCTTTTATATTTCGATTACTTTCACTCCTCAGAGGTAATCTACTCTCATTAATTCAATGTTATTTATGGTTAGGTTTTCTAAGATTTCTACATTTGTATTTATCTCTAAACAATATATATTATGATTTTGCAGGACTTGACACTTTAGAGAAATGGTATCATATTACAGGTATGACTTTTCAAATTGCTTTGTTTTATTTAACATTACGTTTGTGAGCTTCATCCATATTAGTCTATGTGCTGCTTTGGTTGGTTTATCTTGAATACATTATTTTTATAACATTCCATTTTATGACTATATCACATAATTTACTTATTCTCCAGTTGATGGGCACTTCAATTATTTCCAGTTCTTCCTTTTTCAAACAATTCTGCCATAAAGTCCTGGGCATATCTCCTTTGTACACATGAAGAGTTTCTCTGCTAGAAAAGGAGCTGCTGAGTTTTAGGGAATATACGCCTTCAACTTTATGTTACCAATATACAGTTCATTCACTGTATATGAGAATTCCCTTTCTCTACATGTTCCTTTCTAAAATAAATTATGTGCTTTCTTGTTATCCTGTAATGATACCTAAAACAAACTGTGATTCCTTTTTTCTTTTGACTCAGACCTCAGTGTAGTCAACTATGGTAACTGCCAGATTCTCCTTATCAAGACCACGGGTCACGATTACATAGTAGGGAGAAACCACACCTGTTTCTCCACCATGGTTTGCAGCAAGGAAGTGTTTTAGTTTGTGGGAAGAAGAATCAGGAATGATGAGAATGGGCTCCTCTCTCTATTTCCATATGGAGGGAATGTTTTATTAGTTAAAGGCTGGCTGTATTCGGGTGCATCTTCTGCAAATAAGCATACAGATCTCACAGGGCAAAGCTTTTAGTATTTTGTAGACTGGGAATCAATAGTTAAGCATCCTTGCCCCTCTACCCTCAAATTCTCCCAGGAAGCCTATCACTTGAGAAGCTCATTTGTGTTTAGAATGAGACACCTTTGGTATGCATTGTGTTATAGTCCAGCAGCCAGCAGTTTTTGCCCGCCCTCCATCCCCCGGAAAGTAATAAGCCTATTTTGCCTATGTCTCTGATTCTGATTTTGCATGTCGTGTCAAGTTGGCCTGATATAACAATACATTAACCTCTTCAACTCCCAGTTGCCTCATTTATTATGAGAATCGGAGAGAGAAAGCATTTTTACAACTCAGCCAGAAAGAAGCAAACCATGGAATAGAACGCAGTCCTTCAGCTTCTTAGTAGAATGTTGTCTCTACTATATTATTCTTCCAAAATGCTTCTTCCTTTTAGGTTTTTTTTTTTTTTTTTTTTTTTTTTTGGCTGGGATTTTATTGGTATTTGCTATACAAAATTGAGTTTTGTAATATATTTCTAGAGATAATATTATGTAAAAATGAACTTTAGTCTCAATATTATATAGGTCCTCTGCATGCAATATTCTATCCCCTGACAAGTATTGAAGTCACATAATCTCAGAGCAGGAGGGGATCCTCAAAACGTTGGCTTGACATTGTCAATTTTCAGATAAGACAAAGGTGAAAAATTAAAAAGATTCTTTGCCCAGTGTCACACTGCTTGGAAGTGACAGAGCCACTATCATATATTAACTTTTCGTAGTTGTAATGGTAAAGAATAAAATAAAACTCAATTACAAAATTCTACCAAACAGAGATAACTGTTATTAAAATATCATTGTCTATTTCTCTAAGTATCCATTGACAGGAGAATAGATAGATTGTAGTATTTATTTAGTACCACAATAATTACCACGATCCTCTTGGATTTGGTTTCAATTTGGGCATTTATTACATGTGCGACCTAAGGCAATAATATTTAATCTCCCTGACCCTCAGTTTTCCTATCTGTAAATACAAGGGAATAGTATACATGAGAAAACTGAAAACAGTATCTGCCAATAATCAGTGTCTGATAAAGCATAACTATTATTCTGTATAAATAAGTGAAAACATAGATTATACTTCATTATAATAAGAAAGATATTTTTATAGTTTATGTATATTTTGTACACATGAATAGTTATATGTGTATAACTCCAATTTATATTTTTTAAATGTGTGTTTCTCTCTCCTTTTTTAAAAAGGGATCTATCAGATCAGTCAGAAACCTGAGCTATGTTGACCATAATTTTATCTTAGAAATTGACATCTTACTGGGCCACTCACAAAAAGTAATTATGTCCTAGAACAGACAGTTCATTAGAAGCATTTAGATCACACACCCAACTACACCTTGGTTTTGAGCAATTAGAGTAATATGTGTATTTTAGATCAAGAAAAAGTAACAAAGTATATAAAATATCAACTTAGCTATATATAAAAATTTGCATATTGATATTAAGAATGCATATATAATACAGAAGCGTATATTAAATTGGGAGAAAATATACCAGAATGTTATTATGTACTTTTCTATATTTTAATCACCACTATGAATTATAATACTTTTATAGTTAGAAAATTCATAAAAGAGAAATAAAGGGATGCCTTCTCCCCATGTGAACTGTTTATATCTGAAAAGTAAAATGTTTTTTTATTGAAGACAAAGACAAATCTTTGTCAATCAGTGCAACTGAGACTGATTTAATACATTACGGCATGTCATGAATTAGGGCACCCCTGTGTATTTTTGCCTATGATATTCTACCTGTATCCCCTTTTCTCCTTTTGCCTTTAATAGTCCATTATCATCCTAAAATAATCTAAGCATATCTCCAGACACAACTTGTTTTTCCTCTTAAATTAAGATTTTATTAATAACTCACTAATAATTGACTTCTCCTATTTTTGTGACACATTGTAACTTGAATATATGTCATAAACCTGAAACAATTTTTTGCACCTTTTCAAGTATATGTCTGTAATTTGGTATTGCAGACTCTGATTCATCTTTGTTTCCTCGATGCTTAGTAGAATAGGTGCTCTGTGAATTTTTGTTAAATAGGGAAGGAGAAAGAGAGAGAAGAAAGAAAAGGAGAAAGGACCCTGATAAACTAGAGCCAGACTATAGTAAGGGACAATAGGGCTTCTGCAAGAGAATTTTCTTTAAGAGTGGAAGGAATTAGTCTTAAACTGGCCCCTGTAGGTGTTAAGTTTTATTTGTATCCTTGTATCCTAACCCAGTCATGATTGTGTGTAAGTCCGGGGAGAATAAAAGGGGCTATATGTCAATTGAAAGGTCTGTTTCACTAAACTCAGTAATGATTTGAGACTCAAATAACTGCTGTGGGATACTTCTTACAACTGAACGTAACATACTTCAGAAGTGCAGAGATATTTGCATATTGGCAGCAGTAATGCTGGCTCATGCCACCATAGGCCATTGAACACGTTGCTATTAAAATAAGGGCAAAACAGTTTTGGAGGCCAGCAGCTAGGAAATCCCCAACAGACTAGCAACCCTGGCTATTACAGCAGCAAATTGTGAGAGTGGCTGGTTCAGTAAATAGTGGTGGTAGAAATGAACTAATTCTAAGGACAGTGAGAGCTATCTTTGCTTAGAGCAGAGAAGACACACCTCTAGAATTATTGAAGTCAGTGGCTGTGTAATACTGAATTAGTTAAAAGAAATTAAATAATTCCTTCACAAATTCATTCATCATATATTTGCCTAGTGCCTACTCTAAGCCACAGTCCTAAGTTTTTGTAGGTGCTAGACACATACTAGGAGACAAAATAAATGAAATTTCTGTTCTCGTGGAGCTAAAATTTTAGGAGGAGGAGACCAAAAAAAAACCAAGTAGATGAGTAAATGAGTAATGTAATTTCAGATATTCACACGAGATGTGAAAGAAAGAAATCAAGGATGAATTCTAGGTTTTGGAGAATGGTTATGCCTTCTACTTAAATGCAGAAGCATAGGGGTTTCTGTGGACAAAATCAAGTCTATGGTTTTGAACGAGTAAATTTTGAGATGCTGACTTGATGTTAATGGAAATGTTGATTAAGCCAATGCACATAAGAGTCTAGAGCTTGATGGATAGGTTGGAGCACAGCAATGAATTTGCACTGAAACAAACATGGAATTAGGTATAGGAGCATTGGTAGTGCATCCTGGATCATAGATAAAGGCTAACGGCTAGTGGTTGCCTGGACTGATCCGTAGTCCAAATATCCCATCTAGGGGTATTCTCACGTATGTTTAAGGATGGCTACTTTGAAAGAAAAGAAGCTAGAATTGTTGAGGGAGCATGTAGAAGCTTCAAACAAGCAAGATTTGAGTGCTAATGTCGATGCGATCTTGTTGATACTTACAAATTAATAAGGTATGGCATTGTTCCGGTAATGGATGTACATGCAAAGTGCTATGTAATTGTTTAACAAAGTGTCCCAATGTGATTGTTAATTTTCACTGGTATAATTTAATTCACGACGAACACTTGTTAATGTCTACGGATTAGTGATATTAATGGAGACAGGATGGTATAATGGGAGGGTACTGGATTTGAAGCCAAGGTGAGGTAATTCTTCTTTAATGAAGAACTTGTTGCCTCAACTGCTGGGAGTCCTATTGGCAGGCAATCTTCAGCTGACACCACCTTCAGGGATTGCTTCAGTTGCACAGAGCCACATTTCCCTATGATGCAGGGTGAACGGGATAGCCACAGTCGATGTGGAAAGACCATGTGGGGAAACCACAGAGAGAGCCACGTTTGAGGATCCCCATAATGTTCTCACACCAGATGTTTGAATCTTCCCAGCCCAGGCATTACACATGTGAGTGAAGCCTTTGAAGTCACCTCAGCCCCAGCCATCATCTGATTGCAACCACATAAGAGACCACAAGTAAGGATTTGCTGAGTCTAGTCAACCCTCAGGTAAGCAAAATAAATGAGTGCAATTATTGTAAGCTACTGTTTTAGGTTGGTTTGTTCACAGCTATAAATAATTGCAACTATAATTAAATTATTTTACTTTTTTCAACCTCAATTTCTCTATGATATGGAAATTAATTTTATTAAAACTTCTTGAACCTATCTCATGAGCTTGTTGTGGAAATAACTTCAATAGTATATGCAAACTTGCTTTATAAGCTATAAGAGGCATTAGAAATGCAATTTATTATAATTATCACCTAAGTCATCATTAACTTGGAGGAGAGTGTACAGAATACCAAAAAAGCGTGGCTCCTGATTTCAAGGCACAATGATATCAGCTTTCAGTTTGCAATCATTTATCCTAACCACATAAAGATTTGTGGCACTATCAATGGCAAGAATTTTAAATGTAAATAGAAGGGTCAGGAATGGAAGGGATAAATGAAAATCAAGACACGGACTTAAAAGCAATAATGTAACATTCACTTTTGCTTATCTACTCCTTCTGTACCCCTCAGATTAGAAGGGTGTTTTCAGGTATACTTGTTGTAGGCACAGTTTTGTCTGTTCCGGCTCCAAACATGGAAACTTTGCACTTAATAATTCCCTTTTTATACTCACTAAACATTGCCCAGTCCTCTTTTTGTTCTCTCCCTTATATACTTTGAATGCATATATCTCTCCAACTAGATACGTGTCTTTAAAGAAACAAATCAGAGATTTTCTCATAGTTGTACCCCAAGGGTAACTATCACAGCACTTTGTAAATAGAAGGTACCTAATACATGTTTATAAAACAAATAAATATGAAATTCAAACAGTACAAATATGATTTAAGAGATAAAGGATCAATGATTACTTACTACTAAGCTTCTTTTTATTTAATTGAAAATCGAAGATTCAGCCACCAGTTTAACTTGATTTTTATTTATTTTTTTTATTTTCTAGATTCCAAGCTTTCCCCTCAAGTCTTTATTAGTACAGCCTGACAAAGAGTCCAGTTCCTCCCCATCTCCCTGCACACCACATATTTCCAGGCACATTTGGGGGTGGCATTTCATGAGCCCCTTGTGGTAAATGTTTGTGGTGAATTGTAAGTGATATGTATCATTTTGGATGATGCACTTTAAATTCTGGTTCTAGGCCCTTTCAGAGCTCTCGTTCCCTCTGGCAGGGATCTACAAATTTCTAGGTAGTGGCTGCTCCATTAGATTGGCTCCCTTGGTTACTATGATAATGATGAGCAGAAACACCTCCTCCCCCTGCTGACCTGTAATGGATATGTAGCATGAACAAGAAATAAACTGTTGCTGATTTTTAAGCCCTCGGTGAATGTGTATAAAATATATATATATATATTCCTTCTCACAGCGTAACTTCCTGATATTGCCTTCCTGATAGAGCCCCTACCACTAAGTAGCAAGGACTGATTGATGGGTTTGACAAAGCTTGAGAACAGAAGAATCACAGCTCAGGTAAGATTTCTCTCCTTTTTCAGTTCTTAGTCAGTGGAATATAAATTGGTTTAGTAATTCAGTACTTAACTTGAGATGCCAACTTGGTGCTGTAGAGACCACAAGTCAGCACTTCTAATGACCGAATTGTATGTACTCTCTAGGCTTTCCAAAGTCTATGTTAATTTGTGTTAAAAATAGCCTATAGTGTTTCGAATTATATTTGGAGTCATCTTATGTGGTTTCCCCAAAGAAAAGCTAAGACAGAGATATGCGTGTAGAAGGTTTACTTGGGAGTGCTGTCTAGAACAACACCTGTGACCTAGTGCAGGAAACAGAATTGGACAAAAGAGGAAGCCAAACTGCAATGCAGTCACAAGGGCTCAGCTGATGGTATGAAGAGCCATTCAGAGTGTCCTGGTTAAAGCAAAGGGGTTCTTGTTTCCCTGTGTCAACCAGTTATAAAATATGGACAGACACAAAAGAGGAGGTATAACCTTCAGCAAAGCATCTTCCTTCAGGGAAGGCAATGTGTGGGAAGTGAGCCATTAGCAATCAGTAATCCTGGCAACTGGAGGATCTTATGTCTTGGTCCTGATGGGGATTCTGTGCAGTACAACACAGTTTCCACTACAAGAGTAGCATTCACTTCTAACAAAATTATTGGAAGTCTATACCAGGTTATCACCTATTGAAACCATTACCTCTGAGTTTTTGTCCACAGTGATCTGTTCTCTTGGGCTGTTTCCCTATCTCCAACTGTCAAAAGCGTATTTATCCTTAAGGATTCAACTTAATCCTCCCAAGAGTTATTTTTTGATGGTGTTCTCAGCCACGATTTTTTCTCACGGACTTTCTTGGTACTTTGCACCAATCCTGTGTTATTAGTTTGCCTTGTATGAAGAAAAGGTCTTCTAAGTGGATAACTACGGGGCAGCTCCTAAAGCATGAGGCATAAGAAACTAAGATGGAAGAAGGCAAGGGCGGGAGAAGTGACGCGAGAGATCTCAATAGGACACTCTAGTGCCATTTGTTTCTCTGGGGTCTCACATGGATGACACTAATTCTGTGAGTACCAGAGTATCTTGTTGTTAGAGTGCCTTGTAAGCTGGATTCTTCTCTCTTTTTACCATATTCCATGGATTATTTTCCCATTATTCCTAAAGCTTTAGTAAAGGATTGTTTAAATGTTTCATTCTCGACTTGGTCTTGTTTCAGAGCCTTAAAGGCAGAGCAGATCATTTCAATTCCTTCTCAGGCCTTCTGTCCCCATTCCCCAGCCCCAACTCCATTCCCATCCATGGTGGAATCCTGTGTGGTGGCTGTGGTGTTACAGATTGAGGAATTTTGTCGCAGGAAGAGGAAATGTTGGAGAGTAAGAGCCTGGCTGTCAGCTCTAACTGTTCTTTTCCTAGTAGAGATCCTCCCACAGAGTCAACCTCTCATTATCTAATTATTTTAATTTTTATTTTTCACAGAAGTAATTTCTCTATACTTTGAATTACAATTATTCATATATTTTACTTCTTTATTAGACTTTACTTAATTTACTTGAGATAAAGAGTAGATTTAGTAAAATCACTAGAAGCCTTAATTTCCCAGTTAGCAAATGAGTGGCTATAATTCTTCAAGGGATCTTCTAGCTGCAGAACTTGCTGATTTTATGTGTCAGACTAAAATGATAGGATGTCATAATTATAGAAAGGTTGAGAATACCTTATCTCCAGTTTCCTTATTAGTTTGCTGGCAGATATTAGTTTGCTTTGCATCTTTTTGTTACTGTCAAGTAAAATAACAACTCTGGAACAGAGGGCGAGAATAACACAAAGAAAGTAAAACAGAAATTTCACAACAGCCTCATCAAGAACTCAGGGGCAATTTGACTTAAAGGAGCTTGAAATTTAAAAAATAGAAAATTTAAAAAAAAGAAAAAGAAAGAAAGAAAAAGAAAAGAAAATGCAATCTATTTTCTCATTTGCTTTCTGTTTCTTCTTTAAACAAGCACACTCTAGCTCCCCAAACATTTTTCCCTAAAAAGAAATACATTGCACAGCTTGACCTGTAATTTAAATCACAATTAAGCTTCCAGTTAGAATGAATCTTCATCATAAATCTGCTATAAATCCCCCAGTGTTCTCTTAAATTCCCTTATCCTCTTAAACAGCATGGCCCCAATTTTATTTTCCCTAGACATAAAATGCTGAATTATAGCTTATTTATGAGTTTCATGAATAAGACTAATTTGATTGCCATTTGCAGAGAAGTTCTCACCAGGTTAGTATACTCCTAGATCCCATTAACTAATATAAGATATACAAAATAAAAATTACTCCAAATTAGTATTCCAAGCAGAATTGCTGGCAACATTTCTTTGTATGAAAAGAAGATGCCACCGACCAGCACTATTAAGAACATTTCCTCCTATTGCACTTGCTCAGCACTTCTATGTATGCTAAATCCACTTGCTTTTTATAAACATTTACAAATCTAGCTTTTAGCCTGTTACAGCATTTATTCCTAGTGGGGCATTGCTTCTTCACTAAGAATTCACTCCCTATGAGCAGTGCTTAAAGTAATTCAAATTTTAATATCTTGATTTATACTTGGGTAGCCACCATAAACCCAAGCTTGACTAAGAATGTCCAAGCATCTATTAGAATAGGTTAGCTGGGGTTCCAATAGTCTCATGGAAAGGACAATTACTTGAGGCATTAAGACTGATAGCTACTCCTAGGGCACTAAAAGGCTATAGTAAAAAGTTATGCTTATAATCAATAAAATAAGAAGTGATATCCACAACAAGATAAGCTCTGTGAAGGCAGAAATTTTTGTCATACAATTTATTGACATTGCAAACACTCAAGCATTTATTGAATGGATGGATGGACTTTAGTTCTAGTGCTGCTCTGTGATCAAAGCCCTAGTTCATAAACCAAATTCTTCATCTATAAAACAGGGATAATAATAGAACTATTGGTTTGCATGCACTAACTTAGGGAAGTGTCCGAAACTTGGCACAGGATAAGTATACATCAATATTTTAAGTAATGAAATTACATAATAATAATAATAAAATGACTCAAAGTAAGTCTGAAATAAAAGATTATTTAAATCCTTGAAGAACAATAATGGGGGAAACTGTTGTTTAAAAGTTGCAAGCATTGTTCTTTCCTCTAAAATGTGAAGGATTGAATTAAACTTTTTGGCACAAAAAGCCCTTGTTTTTATAAAACTGTCTGAAAGGATACTCAAGTTTATACAAATATAGAGCAATAGTTCTCTGTTGGAATAGAAAGGTTTTAGATATGTAGGGCCAAGGGAATAAACAGCTTTACTTAATATTGTAATATATTGATATTAATGTAGGCAGAGTATGTTCCTTTTAAAAATATGTTTCTTTACTATTTATGAATCTAGGTCATTCTGTGCCTGCACATTACTGCTTGTCTTTACAGAAGTATATGAGGGTTTTTTTTCCAAGCAGTTACTCACAGAAGATTGAGAAGGGAGACCTGGAAATGGCAGAAAAGACTTGGAGACATAATTTTCGTTACCCACCGACAGATTTGAATTGCTGAAGCCCCAAACTCTACTGTGAATAACCCATAAATGCTGGTATTCTGATGGAAAAAAACCCTCAAACTATTAGAAATTTACTGATGTTACACTATCCTGGTCTGTAATCCCCTGGTAACCAAAGGGCAAGACCTACCCTTATGAGTGGAAGTGGAGCTTAGAGAGAATGGAGTATAGGGAGAATAGAGACTGAAAAGGAATAAATAGATAACTAGAAGTCACTATTTGGAGATAAGGCCAGAATGGGAAAGGGAGGAGAGATAGTGATCAAGATAATTTCCAAGCTTCTATGCATGTTAAATGTTTGACAGAACAATTATCTAGGAATTTAAAAATGGCAAAAATAACAATAAAACAGCAACCAATGCTCATTTGAAAAATCTAAAGAGCAGAGAATGAGTGTTCTCTGGTTTAGAAAGAAAGGCCACCTTTATAATCTTTATTTGTTCATGTAGTTGTTCAGCCATTCAGTAAACATTTATGGAGCGTGACTGTTTCAGGAACTGAGCTGGATGCTAGGTTTACAGACAATAATAACTCAAGACCATTGACATCAAGGTGCTCACAGTGGGGAGAGACAAACATATAAATGAATAAATACAATAATATGTAACAAGTCTGAGTGTATAATAAAGGAGCACAAAGAAGGGGTGGTAATTATACCTTGGCAGCAACTAAGGAAGTAGTGATACTTGAATTATATTCTTTTGACTTGAAACTTCAACTGTCCCGTAGCATAGTAAAAGCTTTCATTTTATAGGTCAAAAAACAGGACCGGATGAAGTATATGGTGCTGAGAGCACTGAGACAAAAGCTATATAGTGTATTCCATGGCAGATTCCTCAGCCTTATGAATGTCACAGTGATCATTAATGGTATAACACAAAGAGAACACTCCTGCGAGCTGGTATAAAATTTCTTTTCAATGTTAGATCAATGAGAATAATCACTACCATTAACTTGCTGAACCTTATAATATCGAATAGTTTGTGGAATATATCATATATTTCAATATTTAGCATTTCTCAATTCTTTTTTCCTTTTCTGAATCTATTATTTCTCTTTACCTTAATCAGAAAGCAGCAAATGAACCCACATGCTGAACCTGAAATGATCATCCCTCTTCTGTAATCCCTTAATCCTTTATCCAATTCTTCTGTCTGAATTCTATTCCTATTGTGAAATACCTCAGTATCTAGCACATAGTATACAATAAATATTCATTGAATAGTTTTGGGTTTAGTAAGAACTGAGTTGGTAATAAAAAGGAACAATTTGAGGAAGATTAAACAGATGTGTACAGATTTGAAATAAAAAGTAATAAGGGACCATGATGACAGGAACAATGAAATGAACAGAACATTTGAGAAAGAGGAGCCAGTAACCACCACCATAAAGGAAGGGGTGTAGTAAAGCAGGAGAGAGAGGGGAGATGAGTAGCTTTGGCTGTATACCAGCATGGAAGTAATAAAAGCCAAGTAGAAATAGAAAAACTGAAAGAACAAAAATGAAATAAGTAAGAAGAGACTGGATTTTAAAAGTAATGTGAAAATATTTTCTTAAGAGCTGGTGCCAGACTTCTTTCTCTGGGTTTTGTTGTTTTTGTTTGTTTTCAGAAAAGCAACTTCAAATGTGGGAATGTGAGAATCTGAAAGAAAGGCTTGGCAGGAGCAAAACAAAGATCACTCAAGTTCTTCCTAAAAAGTAAATGAGAAGACCTCCTCCAACATGGTTGACTGAACTTCCCTTTATATACTCAAAGACATACTGGATAAAATACAATTATTGTTATGTAAACCATATACCAAGCTCAATAGCAAAAATAAACAAACAACAAACTTGAAAATCTCAGTGCCAGAAACAAATTGAATGTTCAAAGAGCAGAAATTGATGCCATGTCAGCCCTCCAACACTTTATACGTGGTTCTTGGGCTCAAGAGCCAGTAGCTGGGTTTTAATGCTCAAGCACAAGGTCTTGAGCTTCAGTGAGGCAGAGGAGCTGGAAGGAGGCCCTTCGGTAAAACATGGAGCCTTAAAGAATTGCCTGGGAAAGAGGCAAAGAAGTTTGTTCTTTCCCTGGGGCTTTGGATAGGAGGGAAAAAAAAAAAAAGGTACTTGTGAGAAATCAAAATCTGAGGCTTCCAACTGATATACATTTACAAGCTCTGCGTAATTCAGGAACCACAACAGAAATAATCATTTACCAAGGCTTCAGGATCTTTAAGAGCCAAAGAACTCTGACAGAAGCAAACACACAATTGTTCTGAAGGTACTCACAACTCAGGGCATAAGAGATTCCCATAAACAATCCCATCCCAGAACAGCACCATATGAGGAAATAAATCACTATGAGTAAGAATCAGCAAATGTTGTAAACAGAGTTAGGAACGCAAAAACTGGAAATAGAAGTTCCTGAAAAAGATAAAATATTTAACTTGATTAAAGAGGCAAAATAAAAGAAATAATGAAATGAGGGGATTTCAAAAAGAACCAAACAGAATATGTAGTATTGAAAACAATATAGTCATTGAAATGAAAACGAATAGGCCGAACCAGATCCCATAAGTGAATGAATACAATCACCTCCTTTTCTAATTCTCATTTTAAATTATGTTCAACTTCATTTCTTTCCAAGATTGCTAGACAGGTTATACCTGGTATATTCAAAATATGCTGTTACTCAGTACAATTTTATAATATGAATTTCACATCATTACCAATTCATCCCTTGGAACCCAAAATTAATCTTTCAGCAAAATGAATGAAACTTTCCTTATTGTTGAAGTCCTTTCATTTTTTTTGTTCTAAATTCTAGGGAGAGATTCATCCAGGTTCCTATAAAAGCTATGTTAGGACTCCAAAGATAGGAAAGTGCACCAGGAAGAGGCTCCCTCCCAACACCTTCTAAGAGCAGATGACCT
>NW_011888884.1:5420288-5477929 GCF_000151845.1 Pteropus vampyrus | reverse complement strand
TCAGTTTGCTCATGTATAAAATGAGCACAGTATCGCGAATTTCAAAGGGTTGCTTCAAAGATTTTAAAAAGCTCTTGAAACCCAACACTAGCGCAGAGCGCTCAAGAACGATTGGCTGTTGTGTCTCAAAAAAAAAAAAAAACTCTCTGAAACGTTAATTCTGCCATTGCCTATGACTACTTTTTCAGTTGAAGGAGGGGAACATTTGTTTGTCCAAAACCTACTGCCCGCCCCACACAATTTTTCCTCTGGGCTCGGCGCAGCTCTTGGCCGCGAGCGTACGCGTCCGGCCCCAACGGGCCGCTAGGGATGAAAAAGCCTGCCAGGGTCCGTGGCCGGCGAGGGGCGGAGCCAGAACGCGACTGAGAATCCTCAGAAGGCCGGCGCTTCTTCAGCTCCAACGAGGCGCACCTTCCATTTCTGAGGAATCTGAGCCAATCTGGGGAGATTCTGAGGCTTCCAGCATCCCTGCCTCCGTCACTCTGAGATAACAGCAACCTGCACCAGAGAGTTCCCTCTAAGCCCGCGAGAAGGCGGGGTCTCCGGGACGCGGCCCGCAGCCTGATGGGACCTGAGGTGGGGCGGGGACTGCGGAGCGCGAGGCCCCTGGGCTGAGGTGCGGGGCTGCCCGAGGTGTGCCGGATGTCAGTCTCAACACAGGCTACCTCTTCCTTTAGTCTTCAGGCCCAAAAAGTCGCATCCCCGGAGCTCCTATTGACGCGACCCACTTTCCTATCTCCCTGTCACTTTGATTGTTCTATAGAAGAGAAAAATGAAATCTTTAAGTCAGGCATCTCCTAGGCACCAATCAATGAACCAGGCAGTGAAGGTGGGGTCCTTTGCTCGCGCCGAAATTCAAAGGTATAAATATTTCCGGCCGTGATGCAGAACCCGGAGTGAGGGTTGTAGCCGCTATGGTGGGATTCGCCTCCTAGTGCCCGAAGCCGGGCAAGGTGAGCCGCTTTCCGACCAAGAGGAACTTTTGAGGCGCCTCAAGCCCAGGCAGCCGGACGCAGCGGTGAAGCGGGTGCATGCGCGCGACTGGTTGGGCCTAACCTGGCGTTCCTGGCGGGAGATAGGGGCAGTGGGGCGGAAGGGGTAGTAGCAAGAAGGGACCTCAGATGAAAATTAGTCCTAAACAGTTTCTGGCAGAATGACTAGTTCCTATCCAGTCTTGGGCTGGGGCGAGGAAGTGTTGACGGGAAAGCGAGGGAACAGCCTGAGTGAAAGCCAGAGGCAGAAGGATATGAGATTCATGATTTAATGAATATTTACTAACACCAACCCCACCCTCGCACGCCCTCGAGTCAGGCAATGTTTGGGCACACAGCAATGGACGTAGGCGAAGATCCTTAAGTAACTTACATTATGATAGATTGGGTAGACAAATAAGTACTGTTCAGATTACTAAGTTCAATGAAGGAAAAAGTAAAGGGATGGGTAGAGGTGCTCATTTATATATGGTAGTCAGAAAGGACTACAGTAAGGTTACATTTGGGCAGAGACGTGAGTGTAGTAAAGGAGAGTGAACCGTGCCAGTATCTGGAGAAGTACGTTATGGATAAAAGGAATGGGTTGTGAAATAGTAAGTAGTCTGTTAGCTGGAGTATTATAACGATGGAAGAGAAGCTTGGAAAAATAAGTAGTTGACTTCCAGATTGAATTAATAGTTTAACTCCCAGGTACCGACTAACTTTTGCATGTTTTTAATTTGGAGGAAGACATCTTTACATCAGAGGAAGTAGCTTGGCTTGGCAGGTTTTATTTCTATTGAGCTGTCATTCCTGTGTTTTAGTTGTTTATATTCATTATGATTCCAAGTTTACATTCCATTTATGTGTTATTATTTATGTTTTCTACAGAACTGTTTTGTGGCCTATTAGAGTCCTAGCAAAGGTTTACTTGTCCAGGTCATCAGTGAAAATGCATATTAAGTCAATCGTTCTTGAGGGATTCAAGTCCTATGCTCAGAGGACTGAAGTCAATGGTTTTGACCCCCTCTTCAATGCCATCACTGGTTTAAATGGCAGTGGGAAATCCAACATATTGGACTCCATTTGCTTTTTGCTGGGCATCTCCAACCTGTCTCAGGTAAAGTGTAAACTTTCTGATTCATGTGAATTTAAGTTTGGGAAACCTAAAGGGAATCCTGTTGAACTAGGAAACTTGCCAATATTTACATTTTTTACTTTATGTGAATTACCTTATACTTCACTGCAGTCCTTTAAAGGTAGGTATTATTACTCCATTTTTATGGTGAGAAAATAGAAACTTAGAATGGTTGCCTAAGGTTCATCTTATTTTGGAGCAGCACTCACACTCAGTCATTCTTACTTTAAGGCAGTCTCATTCCAGAGTCTATATTCACCTCTGCCTGTATTATAACGCCTTTTCAGAATTTGTGAATGAGATTGGATAACAGTGAAATTCTCAGATACTGTCTACCCTTAACTTTTAAATAAACTTTTGTTAAAGGAGTAGAAAACAATTCAATTCAGGGTTGAAAAAGTCCTATGGAAAAAGGCATTTATTTCAGGTTGTTGCCCATTTTCCTTACCTGTGAATGCAACTGCCTGTCTTTGGCTACTGGAAGGATAATATATGTGAGTGATTTTCCAACAAGAAACCTATTTTTTATGCCATTTTGTGCAGTATGGAGTTTTGTAATTAATGAGCTTTTTTTTTCTTTTAGGTTCGGGCTTCTAATTTACAAGATTTAGTTTATAAAAATGGTCAGGCTGGTATTACCAAAGCCTCAGTCTCAATCACCTTTGACAATTCTGACAAAAAGCAAAGTCCTTTAGGATTTGAGGTCCATGATGAAATTACAGTAACAAGGCAGGTGAGTGGCTACTAAATAGTTGGATACCTAAGAACTTGCATATCTGATGTATTTTTTGGTGCTATGACTTTGCTGCAGAGAGAAAGTTTTTGAGCAAAATTAATGCATTAAATACTGACTAGATTCCTTAAGAATATCTGCCTTATGTTAAAATTTTGATCATGCAAATTTTACCATTTACCAAGAGCATTGAAAGGGATCTGAAAAGTCACCTATCAGTATAGGCACTCAACCATGCCTAAATCTTGAACCATACTTATCCTCTCTGTGTGGGGAACACCTACCAGTACTTGGGATCTTGCTATCTTCTGAGGTAATTCGTTTTGTTTTTGAATAGGTCTAATTAGAAAGTTTTTCCTATAAATTGAGCTAAAGTGCTGTCTGCACGTTTTACACATTAATCCTAGTTCTCTTGAAAGCACTAAGAGCAAATCTAATTCTATATTTCAATATTTAAATGTTCTTTAAATCTAAATGTTTTATAAGCCACATATTTCTGGGTCTCTCGATATTTAGTTGTTTCTAGTTCCCTCACTTGTCTGATCACATCGAATATGAATTCGTTCCAGTTCTTTATATCTTTTTTTTTTTTTTTAATAAACGGCAGCTAAAATTCCATGTACAAAAATTGATCTAGTTAGGTCAGGATTAAGCGGAATTGTCACTTCTTTCTACTTCATTTTTCTCAATATGACATTGGAGAGTTCATAATACTTTATGAATTCATATCTGATTTACTTAAAATTACATTTTTTTAAATGTGCGCTATTAGCCATTACTGCCATTTCTGTATGTAAGCAGGTTTTTGGAACTAATGCTTTTGTCCCTTAAAATCTTTTTTTTTATAGTCAGTGTTTCCAGTTTGTCAAAGCTTTATTTTTAAAAATTCTAATTCCCATTTACTCTCTACCTTAGCATTATATAACTTACAGATTTCCTTATATTTTAATGAAAGCCTTAGTAAAAAAAAAAAAACAAACATTGTCTAGATTGGGACAGAATTCTGTTCTTTGTCATTAAGCATCCATCAAATAACCACCCTTAAGGAATTTTCTGTAAGTCTGCTACTAATCTACCTGAAATCTCTGTCCTCATGTGGTCCTTATGCCTATGTCTTCACCAAAATTTTTTAACAAATACTTGGTTAAATTACTTATGGGTAAAATAGGTCTGCTCAAGTATATTGATAGATGATCTATCAGCCTAATAATCCTGTCAGGAAAAGAATTAACATTTCCTGTTATTCAACATTATCGAGTGCTTGAAATATGCTGAGCATTCTTAAATGTCCTGGAAAATATAGATTGAAAGAATGAGAAACGATCTATCTTTAGGATCTCAAAGGGAGTGAGACAATTACATCCAATAAATGACAATATAAGTGCTATAGTAGAGTTTAAACAAGCTGTTGTCTAATATAAGTTGTCCTTAACCCATGCTGAAGATCCACAATTCCTCTTTTTCTTTCAAGTATTTGCACGTCATGAGTAAAAAGTGGAGGAAAAGGGGTTAACCTCTGAGTGTGGAAAAACTGTAGAAAGAGGGTGATGAAGGATAGAAAATATGTACCCATACTAGAAACTAAGCTAAAAGTGACCTTAGAGACTCAATCCAATTCAGGGACCTTAGGAGGCTTGTGTGCAATTATCTAACAAGTTAGTAAAAGTCCCTGGATTAGAAACCAGTTGTCCTGACTTAATCTTGTATTCTTTTTCACCATGTCCCACGTCCTCTACTGTTTACTAAGATTGGCTTTACCATTATTTGGACAGAACAAACACATGTAAGATAATGTATTTTGGAATTTATCATCTTAGCTCAACATATATGTGTTTATATCTTTTAAAATATTTATCTTTTAAAATATTTACCTTTTTAGGTGGTTATTGGTGGCAGAAATAAATATTTAATCAATGGAGTAAATGCAAACAATACCAGAGTACAAGATCTATTTTGTTCTGTTGGCCTTAATGTTAACAACCCTCACTTTCTCATCATGCAGGTAATTTTGTTTTCTTTTTAGATTTTTCTTTTTTTATATACAGTTTTGCTGGTATTTGGGCACCTGTTAAGAAATGCGGGTTATTTGTACTGATGTATTCTAACATGTATATGTTTGAATTTTGTAGAACATCTAGAAGTAATTTTCATTTTACTCTGTTACTATAAGAACAATACACGCTAACTGTAAAAAAGTTTTTAAGTTATATCTTTTCAAAGTATTGTATTAAAGTATTTTATTATTTAAAATATGTATTAAATTTTTAATAATTTTCTTTTTTAGAGACTTATTCAAATGAAAAATAAGGGCTAATGTTATTTTGTCCTTATATTATCGCACTTGACCCATCCAGCTTTCCTTTGAGAAAGTCATAGCAAAGTCAATGGCAGGATCCTGATGAGACAAATAAAATTATTTTCACTACATCACAGCCTCAAAGCTGAAAATTTACTTCAAATGAAACTAAATCTGAAGTAATATGATTTTCTGAGAGTTGGATAGCAGGGTTTTGGGAGTTTTATTTGTCTTTTTTGGGGGTACTAATTTGATGATTTTCTGGCATTGAAAGAAAACATTTTCTATTCTATTTGAGACCTAGAAGTATGCATTCTATTTTTAGAAATTATCTTGGAGGGCTGTCATTCAAAAAAATCAAATGTTTAATATGCTACATTTATTGATATAACCTATCTTTTAGAATTGGAGACTTCTACATCATTAGTATTAACTTGCAGAAATATGGTTTGAGTTAACTTTGTATCATTTAATAACTCGTAATTTGTATCACTGTTAAGAAAGGGAATAGCAAAATTCTAGAATTATAAGATACCTTTAGTCTCAAATAAAAGAAACATCTTTTCATGTAAGTAGAAGAAAGAATTCCCAAAAGATTGGTATATTAGTATATAATAGCTTCAGTGCAAATAAACATGTATGCTTTTAGGTTGTTCTCTGTAATTTGTTATCATTATAGTAAATTTGCCATTTCATTTTCAGGGCCGAATCACAAAAGTATTGAATATGAAACCTCCAGAGGTAAGAGTACTACTTATGAATAGTAAAAATAGTAATAATAGATACTGTTTT
Organism: Pteropus vampyrus; assembly: GCF_000151845.1. Lineage (NCBI taxonomy): Eukaryota > Metazoa > Chordata > Mammalia > Chiroptera > Pteropodidae > Pteropus > Pteropus vampyrus. Next base: position 5,471,999 of record NW_011888884.1, on the reverse strand, counting down.
AATCTTCTAGATAATCAATTTTTTTAAACAATTTTTTTCATTAAAATTCTTGGAAACATTTAAGAATGATTAATAAAGAAAGTAGTTTTTTTAAAAAATGTTTGACACTGTGCCTAGTATTACATTATGATTATATTTTTTAGTTTTATAACATAACTCTTATGAGCCTTAGTTTTTTAATACATAAATCGAAATAAAAAATCTTAGCCTTAGGTTTGTTCTGGAGATTAAATGAGAATGTATATAGAAGAAAAGTGAAGGGATATTGTTAAGCAGATTTTTTAAAATTTTTTTTTAATTGAAATAAAATCGACATATTAATTTTAGGTATACAACATAATGATTCAATATATGTAAATGTTGCAAAATGATCACCACAATAAGTCTAGTTAACATCACCACACCGTTGCAGCTAAGAACTTTTAAGATTTACTCTTAGCAACTTTCAAATATACAATACAATATTATTAACTATAGTCACCATGCTGTACATTATATCCCCAGGGCTTATTTATTTTATAATTGGAAGTTTATACCTTGGACCACAGATTTTACCCACATCCAGTCCCCACCTCTGGCAACCATCAGTGTTCTCTTTATCTATGAATTTGCTCTTGTTTGCTTTTTGAGAAAAAATATGAGATTATGTGGTATTTTTCTTTCCCTGTCTGACTGACTTTGGCATAATGCCCTCAAGGTCCATCCATGTCATTGCAAACAGCAAGATTTCCTTTTTTTATGGCTGAATTATGTTCCATTGTATACATAGACAGGCATACCTTGGAAATATTGCAGATTTGGTTCCAGATCACCACAGTAAAGCTAATCATAATCTTTTTGCTGGCAAAGGGTCTTGCAGAATTTGTGAAAAACGCAACATCTGCAAAGCGCAATAAAGCAAAGTGCAATAAAACAAGGTGTATCTTTATACCACATTTTCTTTATCCATCAATTTAGGTTGTTTTCATGTTTCGGCTATTGTAAATAACGCTGTGGTGAACATGAGGGTGCAGATACCTTTTCAAGTTAGTCTGTTTCTTTCAGATAAATACCCAGAAATACAATTGCTGTATCATATCATATTTCTATTTTCAATTTTTTGAGGAACCTCCAAACTGTGTTTTCTGTCGTGGGTGTACCAATTTACAATCCCACCATTAGTGCACAAGGGTTCCCCTTTTTCTACATCCTTGCCAATACTTATCTTGTCTTTTTGATAATAGCCATCCTAACAGGTGTGAGATTATATCTTATTATGATTAAGATTTACATTTTCCTGATGATTAGTGATGTTGAGCACCTTGTCATGTACCTGTTGGCCATCTGTATGTCTTCTGTGGGAAAATATCTGTTCACATCCTCTGCTCGTTTTTGAATTGAATTGTTTGTTTTCTGTTGAGTTTGTTATGTATTTGGATATTAACACCATATCAGATACATGATTTACAAATATTTTCTCCCATTTCATAGGTTGTCTTTTCATTTTTGTTAATGGTTTCTTTTGCTGTGCAGAAGTTTTTTAGTTTGATGTAGTCCTACTTGTTTTTTGCTTTTGTTGCTTTTGGTGTCAAATCTAAAAAATCATCACTAAGACAGATGTCAAGGAGCTTACTGCCTATGTTTTCTAGGAGTTGTACGTGCCCAATATTAAAAGAAATTCTGACTGTACAAAGCAGCCTTTCTCAACTGTGTTTTCATTGTCAGAGTTAAATCCTATAGAAAAACCTACAAAAAAGATTTGAGTGAAACTAATTCATGCATACAGTGGATTGCTTAGGGCATTTTCTCTTGGAGCCCCCTTGAGAAGAGTTGGTATGAAGCAATGAATACTTTATAGAAACACGGGCTCTTTAGTTATTTCTTTCTATTGAGAAGAGCTAATAAGACTAATTGATAATATCGGTCCAGTTTGAATGTGGGGCATCCTTATTTTCTTTAACATCTTGAGGGAAAACTTCTAATTTGCAATCTGCCAAATACATAGAAATCAAAATGGTTTCCAGAGAAATCCTCTTGAGGTAGGGTTTGATGGTGAATAGGAATTCTAAAAAGGGATTGCTGGCAAAATTGCCTTTCTTATAAAATTATATTTGATTAATACTTGCCTCTTTCAGAGTGCCTTTCATATGAATTATTTTGTTTAATTCTCAACAGTGCTATGAGATATTATCAGTACTCTGGATGAAGAAGCTGAGGCACGGAGAAAATTAATAACGTACTTACCCAAGTTATTAGAGCATGTGCTGTGGTTGAGATGCAGATGTAATGCCATGCTTCATCCTTGTAGTCTCAAAATGGCTGAAGTCTTACTTGGGACAATTTAAATTTCTAAAATGAAAGCTGGGTGATGTTAGCCTTTACTTTTTTAAAACTTGTATTTGAAGGAAAAGAGGAGTGAGGAATTACTGGCTTCAATTTTAAAAGAAATGTACTCTGGAACCTTAGTGTAGCATAAAGTTTGATGTTAGAATCGAAGTGAAGGCCAGAAATGTTTCTTGAATGTTAGGGTTATGGCTAACTATGCATTTTGCACACTTAACTTTTATGGTCCATTTGGGCCATTATTTTGGTAAGGTGCTTAGTGAGGCCAAGGCTTTAAATGATATACTTACTGTAAATTCCAATGAGACTCATTATCTCAGATTCTTAAAACGTTAATGCCATTGTCTTTCTAGATTTTGTCCATGATAGAAGAAGCAGCTGGAACCAGGATGTATGAATATAAAAAAATAGCTGCCCAGAAAACTATAGAAAAAAAGGAGGCTAAGCTGAAAGAAATTAAGACGGTAATTAAATTTATATAAGAAATTTTTAGAGCATAGTTTTGCATTTAAAGTTTCTCTGCTATAAAGAGGGAAATCCTGCCCCTCCCCTAGTTCTGTTTTCCAGTCGTGCTACTTTTCCTTTTTTAAATTTTTTAATGGTAATTTACAGACTGAAAATTTTTATTTTCCTTTATTTTCCAGATACTTGAAGAAGAGATTACTCCAACAATTCAAAAATTAAAAGAGGTATATCCTGTGTATGTGAGGACAGCAAGCTAGAATATCTCTCACAATTGGTGATGTATCCAAGATCATGCACATAGGGATGAAATGTGTACCATTTATTAGAACTTATTTTCTGGGATGGGATAATGAGTTAGAGTTGGTACCCCATACTCAGCCTTCTGCTCGTAGAGGACATGCGCTTCATATCTATTAAGTCATAATTTTGGAGATTCCTCTTCATAATCTCAGATAATGATATGCCAGATTTTAATACTTTGTTGAAGAGAACAAGTCTAGATTTTTTTGGATAATTAGAATGGAAGAGAACAACATTTCTTAAAGATGCAGCAGTCTTAGTAACCCTTGTTGGTAGAGTGAATAACTTCTAAACTACTAGGGGCTATCACTACAATTACTGCTGTTAAGGCAATTGGTTAGTGAAAGGTGTTAAAAGAGATAATTAGGTTTTCTCTAATCTTTGCAGCTACTGACATCATAATGTTTCAGTGAAAGAACGCATTTATAGCACATTGTTTTCAAAGTTGTGCATTTAGGAATTTGTTAAATTCTCATTAAAATTTGATACTTCTCAAAGCTGTCTTCTGAATTAATATAGTAGCATAAGTGTTAATGGATAAACTCAAAAATTGTAATCTTGAAGGTACTCCTTTTGTATGCATAGTTTAGTAGAAAACAGTAGTTCACAAGTTTAAACCTAGATCTCATACATAATTTTGCTAAATTCTTTCTAAATCTGACAACAGATTTAAGTCTTGTCATTTAGGAGAGGTCATTTAACTACTCTGAATTTCTTTATCTGCAAATTAAGAATTTTAATTGTTATTTTTGTTTGCCCTAGCAAGTCTTTATGGAAATCGAGTTTAGTTATGTGTGAGTAAATACTTGAATGAATGTTGGGTAGTCATTTTGGTAATACATATACTTTGTACTATGCCACTTTATATAAGGTACTTGAGCATCTGCAGACTTCGGTATCCACAGAGGGCCCTGGAACAGATCCCCCACAGAGGCAGAGGGATGACTGTACTATTAAAATACATTTAATAGTGTATCATTGGTGGTCATATAGGTCATATTTATAGACCTCTTACTACCTTCAGTCTTTGAACCTTATATCCACATTTCTTTGGTAATCCTAATTGCCTGATTATATATTAGAAGAAATAGCCACATAAGATTCACTAGAGATGGTATAATGCTACCTTAATAATCCAGAATTCTAATGTTAAAGTTTTCTAAAATTTATAATCCATGATCACTTAGTCCCAGACAAAATCTATCATGTAATGGGAAATTGTATACATGTTGCTGTAGTTCGATTCTTTCCAAATTTGTTTGAAGCCATGAGTTTTGAGCTATGCTTTATTGGTAATTTCTCTTTCAGGAAAGATCTTCCTACTTGGAGTACCAAAAAGTAATGAGAGAAATAGAACATTTGAGTCGTTTATATATCGCTTATCAGTTTTTGCTGGCTGAAGATACCAAAGAACGCTCAGCTGAGGAATTAAAAGAAATGCAGGATAAAATTGTAAAGCTTCAAGAGGAGTTGTGTGAGAATGATAAAAAAATAAAAGCACTTAGTCAAGAAATAGAAGAATTGGAAAAAAGAAAAGATAAGGTCAGACATACATGTTAGAATAGATAATATACTCTGTAAAAAATACTAAATTGTAAGCAACAGGATTCAATTGGGTATCGTCCTCCATATTGATTTGTTAATCTTAAAAGTATGACAGTAAAATAGCTTGTAAAAAATAATTCATACAAGAAAATGACAACATTAACAATTTAAATATGTTGATTCAATTGGGTATATCTGATTATAGGAAACTGGAGGTATACTTCGATCTTTAGAAGATGCTCTTGCAGAAGCTCAGCGAGTTAATACTAAATCTCAAAGTGCCTTTGATCTTAAGAAGAAAAATCTGACAAGTGAAGAGAATAAACGCAAAGAGCTGGAGAAAAATATGATTGAGGTAAGCAAATAATCTCACTAGTAGACATGTATCCAATTCCATTAATATTTATTGAGTGAGTGTCTGCTATTGACCGAGTGTAGTTGTTTGGGTATGTAGCCAAAGGACAAAATGACAAAAATGGACAAAATGCCTTGTGGGTCTTCATTCCATTGAGGGAAATGATTAAAAAAAAAAGTAATAATGATAAACGAAATATATAGCATCTTCTATAGTGGTACCTGATATAGAGAAAAAATAAAGCAGGAGATAGGATTAGGAGACAAATACAGTTTAGGCTTTTAAATTGGGTAGCCATTGAAGTTTTCATTGAGAGGGTGATATTCCATTAAAGACCCAAAGGAGTTCAGAGAACCATGTAGCTAAATTGGGAGGCTGTGGGGGAAGATGGTCCAGGCAAAAGAACAGAAATTAATTGCCCCAGTGCTTAGAGTATTGGAAAAGCAAGGACATCAGTGCGATTGGTTAGCACTAAATAGTAGGAATACAGAATGATTATGGGATGTAAGATTGCATGTGATTTTACAAGACAATGTGAAGGACTTTGACCTTTATTCCTAGTACCATGGGAAGCTACTGGAGTTGGTTGAGCAGAAGCATGACATTTTTTTTATATTTAATAGGACCATTTTTGTTGTTTTTTTTTTTTAATTTTTCAATTACAGTCGACATACAATATTATATTAGTTTTAGGTATATAGCTTAGTCATTAGACATTTATATAACTTACAAAGTATTCTACCTGGTAAGTCTAGTACTCATCTGGTATCATACGTAGTTATTATAATATTATTGACTATATTCCCTATTGCTGTACTCTACATTCCTGTGACTTTTTATAACTGCCAATTTGTACTTCTTAACCCCTTCTCATTTTTCACTCACCCTCCCAGCCACCCTCCCATCTGGCAACCATCAAAATGTTCTCTGTATCTATGAATCTGTTTCTGTTTGCTTATTTTCTTTTTAGATTCCACATATAAGTGAAATCATATGGCATTTGTCTTTTTCTGCCTTATTTAACTTAGCATAACACCCTCTAGGTCCATCCATGTCACAAATGGCAAGATTTCATTCTTTTTTATGGCTGAGAAATATTCCATTGTATATATGTCCTACCTCTTCTTAGCCAGTTGTCTATCAGTGCTTCCATATCTTGGCTATTGTAAATAATGCTGCCGCGAATATAGGGATGCATATGTCTTTCCGAATTAGTGTTTTGGATTGCTTCGAATAAATACCTAGAAGTGGGATTTCTGGGTCATAGGGTAGTTCTATTTTTTATTTTTTTGAAGAACCTTCATACTGCTTTCTATTATTTCTATGATTTACTATTCTACCAACAGTGCACTAGGGTTGCCTTTTTTCCACATCTTCGCCAATATTTATTGTTGATAGCCATTCTTACAGGTGTGAGGCGATACCTCATTGTGGTTTTAATTTGCATTTCCCTGATTATTAGTGATGTTGAGCATCTTTTCATATCTCTATTGACCATCGGTATGTCCTCTTTGGAGAAATGTCTATTCTGGTCCTATGCCCATTTTTTAATTGAATTCTTTGGTTTTTTTGATGTTAAGTTGTTTGAGTTCCTTATATATTTTGAATGTTAATCTGTATTGGATGTATCATTGCCGAATATCTTCTCCTAGTCAGTAGGTTGTCTTTGTTTTGTTGATGGTTTCTTTTGCTGTGCCAAAATTTTTTAGTTCAATGTAGTCTCATTTGTTTTTTTCTTCTCTTTCTCTTGCTCAAGGAGACATATCCAAAAAAATATTTCAAAAAAAAAGAAAAAAAAATAGTACTAAGAGTATACCGTCTGCTCTTTTCTAGGAGATTTATGGTCTGGGATCTTGTATTTTAAGTTTTTAATCCATTTTGAGTTTATTCCTGTATGTAGTGTAAGAAAGTGAACTAGTTTCATTTTTTGTATACATCTGTCACAGTTTTATTAACACCATTTATTGAAGAGACTGACTTTACCCCATTGTATATTCTTGCCTCATTTGCCATTGATTAATTGACCATATAAGCATGGGTTTATTTCTGGACTCTCTATTCTGTTTCATTAATTCTGTGTGTCTCTTTTTATACCAGTAACGTGCTGTTTAGATTTCTATAGCCTTGTAGTGTAGTTTGATATCAGGTTATATGATACCTCCAACTTTGTTCTTTCTCAAGATTGCATTGACTATTTGGTGTCTTTTCTGGTTCCATATAAATTTTAGGATTATTTGTTCTAGTTCTGTGAAAAATGCCAGTGGTATTTTGATAGGAATTGCCTTGAATCCGTAGATTGCATCTGTAGTATGGACATTTTAATGATATTAATTCTTCCTATCCGTGAACATGGCACATCCTTCCATTTATTTTATCTTCAGTTTCTTTCTTGATTTGTCATAGTTTTCTAAGTATAGGTCTTTTATCTTCTTGTTAAAAGTTAAATTTATTACTTTTTTTTGATGCAGTTGTAAATGGGACTGTGTTCTTAATTTCTCTTTCCGATAGTTCATTATTGGTGTATAAAAATGCAACCGATTTCTGAATATTAATTTTGGATCTTGCTACTTTACTGAATTTATCAGTTCTAATAGTTTTTTGAGGGAATCTTTAGGGTATGTCATCTGCAAATAATGACAGTTTTACTGGTTAGGACTTCCTATATTGTATAAAAGTGGTGAGAGTGAATGAACATCTTTGTCTTGTCACTGATCTTAGAAGAAAAATGTCAGCTGTGGGTTTGTCAAAGATATGACCTTTATTATGTTGAAGTTTGTTCTCTGTTGCCACTGTGCTGAGAGTTTTTATCATAAATGGATGTTGGATTATGTCAACTTCTTTTGCTGCATCTATTGATAATGATCATATAATTTTTATCCTTCATTTTATGTGGTGTATCATGTAATTGACTTGTGGACATTGAAATAGCCTTGTATCCAGGAATAAATCCCACTTGATCATGGTGTATCATCTTTTTAATATGTTGCTGAATTGAGTTTGCTCATGTTTTCTTGAGGATTTTTGCATGTATATTCATCAGGAATATTGGCCTATAATTTTTTTTTTTGGTAATGTCTTTAGTTTTGGTATCACTGATGCTGGCCTCATAAAATGAGTTTACAAGCCTGCCTTCCTCAGTTTTTTGAAATATGTATTCATTCTTCTTTGAATGTTTGGTAAAATTCACCTGTGAAGCCATCTGGTCTGGGACATTTGAGACGTTTTGATTATTGATTTGATTTCATTAGTAGTTATTAGTTTGTTCAGAACTGTTTCTTCCCAATCGAAACTTGAAAGATTATATTTCTAGGAATTTATCCATTTCTTGCAGGATGTCTCAGTTTGTTGGCAGATAATAGTTTGTAGTATTTTCTTATAATCCTTTGTATTTCTGTAGTATCACCTTCACTTCTCTTTCATTTCTAATTTTATTTGTTTGGGTCCTCTTTTTTTCTTAATTAGTCTGGCTAAAGGTTTATCAATTTTGTTTATCTTTTCAAAGAACTAGCTCTTGGTTTCATTGATCTTTTGTATTGTTTTTTAAGACTTTTTTATTTCCATTTTGATCTGTATTATTTTTTTCCTTCTACATTTTGGGCTTCGTTTGCTGTTCTTTTTCTAGTTCCTGTAGATGTAAGATAAGCTTGTTTATTTGACATTTTTCTTGTTTCTTGACGTAGGCCTGTATTACTGTGAATTTCCCTCTTAGGACCACTTTCACTGTGTCCCATAGATTTTGGGTTGTTGTGTTTTTATTTTCGTTTGTCTCAAGGTATCTTTTGATTTCTTATTTGATCTCATTATTAACCTGTTTATTTCATAGCATGTGATTTAGCCTTCATGTGTTTTTCCGTTTTTTTCTTATAATTGATTTCTAGTTTCATACTATTATGATCTGAGAAGATGCTCGATAAGTCTTCAGTCTTCTTAAATTTATCAAGACTTGTTTTATGGCCTAACGTGGTTTATCCTAAAAAAGGTTCCATGTTCACTTGATTAGAATGTATAGTCTGCTACTCTTGGGTGAAATGCTCCAAAAATAATCAACTAAACACATCTGGTCTAATGCATCATTTAAGGCCACTGTTTCCTTGTTGATTTTCTACCTAGATGATCTATCCACTGATATCAGTGGGGTGTTAAAAGCCCTCTTCTATTACCATATTACTGCCAAACTCTTCCTTTACGTCTATCAATATTTGCTTTATATATTTAGGTGCTCCTCTGTTGAGTGCATAGAGTTATGTCCTCTTGTTGGATTGATTCCTTTATCATCATGAAATGCCCCTTTGTCTCTTGTAACAGCCTTTGTTTTAAATCCTGTTTTGTCTGATATCAGTATTGCTATCCCAATCATTTTTTTAATTTCTATTCACATGAAATCTTTTTCCATCCCTTTTAGTCTGTATGTGTCTTTCGATCCGAAATGGGTCTCTTGTGGGCAGCGTATAAATGGGTCTTTTTTTTAAAAATCCATTCAGCTACCTTATGCCTTTTGATTGAGCATTTAGTCCATTTACATTTAAAGTAATTGTTGATAGATATGTAGTTATTGCCATTGTATTATTCATATTTCTTATCTTTTATTTTTCTTCCTAAAGAAGTCCTTTTAACATTTCTTATAATATTGGTTTGGTGGTGATGAACTCCTTTAGCTTTTCCTTGTTGGGAAGCTCATTTTCTATTCTTCGATTCTAAATGATAGCCTTGCTGATTAGAATAATCTTCGTTGTAGGTCCTTGCTTTTCATCACTTTGAATATTTCCTGCCAGTTCCTTTTGGCCTGCAAACTTTCTGTTGAGAAATGAGTTCACAATCTTATGGAAGCTCCCTTGTAGGTTCTTTAACTTTTGGCATTTTACTCGTAATGTGTCTTGGTGTGGGCCTCTAGGGGTTCATCTTTTGGGGGACTCTCAGCACTTCCTGGATTTGTATGTCTATTTTCCTTCACCAGGTTAGGAATTTTTGTTATTATTTCTTCAGATAGTTTTTGAATCCCTTGCTCTCTCTCTTCTCCTGTATATGGATGCTAACGCAGAGGCCCCTTAAACCATCCTTATTTTTTAAAATACTTTTTTTTCTTTTCACTGTTCCAGTTGGGTGTTTTCCACTACCTTGTATTCCAGATTGCTGATTTCAGTCCTCTGCTTCATCTGATCAGCTGTTGATCCCTCTGATGTATTCTTCAATTAAATTATTATATTCTTCATTTCTGACTGATTCTTTATGTTTCGTATCTCTTTGTCGAAATTGTCACTGAATTTATTTATTCTTCCCATAAGTTCATTGACCATCCTTATAACCAGTGTTTTGAACTCAATCTGGTAGATTGCTTGTCTCAATTTTGTTTGTATTTTAGAGTTTTGTCCTGTTCTTTTATTTGGGACGTTTCTTTGTATCCTCATTGTGACCGCCTCCCTGTGTTTGTTTCTGTACATTAGGTAGATCTGCTATGTTTTCTGGTGTTGGCAAAGTGCTTTTCTGTAGTGGCTGTCCTGTAGGACCCAGTGGCGCAGTCTGTCTGGTCACCTGAGCTGTGTGTTCCAGGGATGTCCCTCCTGTTGTAGTTGAGCCTTGATTGCTGTTGGCACGTCAGTTGGGATTGACCCTCAGGCTGAAAGTGAGGACTGGCCATGACCTCGGGAAGAGCTGTTCTGCAGGGGCTGACTCCACAGAGCGGAAGTTAATTTAGTGGGGCTCTAATGCCAGCCAAGTGCATCCTTCAGGTATGTCATTTGTGGAGTTGGTTGGATGGTGCTCTGGTATGGTCTGAAGCCGGCCCTCTGTGTGCTGGTTCTGGAGCCTCTTTGGAAGGGGCTCTGATGCTGGTCAAGGTCATCCACTGCTTGTGCCTGTCTTGGGCCATTTGGTAGGAGGTACAAAGTGATCTGCTGTTGGTTGCACCTTGTACTGGGTTTGGAGGCATTTAGGAGAGACTGTTCTGTATACTGGCTGGCCTCCACTAGTGTCTGGTTTGGTACCTTTTGGTGGGCACCATGATGTGCAGGGTTTGTGGCTGTTTAGTTGAGGCTACATGCCAAGCCAAGACTGGCGACTGCTTATGTCAGGCTTGGGGCTACCTGATAGGATTTACAATGCAAGTTGAGACCAGTTGCCGCTTCTGCCTGCAGGTTTGGGGTAGCTAAGCAAGAAGTACAGGGCACACTGAGGCTTGTTTGGGATTTGTGGATCTTCGAGAGATTTTAGAAAACTGCAGCACAAGTCAAGGCAGGCTGCTTGTGTGAGGAGCTGCTGGAAGGGGTTCTGCTGAGCGGGCGAGTTGGGTGGGGCAAATGTAGAACTTGGATTTGGCGCCCACCTACACTGGACCAGCTGGGTTGGGGGAGGGCTCAACAAAGGAACAGTATCGCCTGCCAGCACTTCCATGTCAGAGAGAACTGTCCAGACGCGTGCCCTTCCAGCCTTGCCCTGAAGCTAGTCAATTTAGTTCCTCCTTATATGTCCCTGGTGATTTTCAAGCTACTGCCTCTGCGCTGGAGCCCAGAGCTAGTGAATTGGTGAGCGACTGCTTTAAGACCTGCAGCACCTAGGTCTTCAGCACCCCCTCTATCTCACTAGGATGAAGTCCATGCTGATTTTAACATCCAGATGTTCTGGGAACTCTTTTTTTATGGCACTGGGACCCTGGGCTGGGGAGCGTGCTTGTGGGGCTTGGACCCCTTGCTTCTCAGGGAGGACCTGCACAACTAGAAATCCTTCTCTGTTCTTAATCACCACACCTTGGGTGTGGGACCTGCCTGTTCTGTGTCACTGCCCCTCCTACCAGTCTCAATGTGGCTGCTTCTTTATGTTAGTTATAAGACTTCTATTCAGCCAGTCTTCAGGTAGTTCTCAATGATGGTTGTTCTATAATTTAGTTGTAATTTTGATGTGGTCGTAGGAGGAGGTAAACACAGTGTTAACCTCTCTATCATCTTGACAAGAAGACTCCTATTCTTGTTTTGAGTATAAAGAAGGAAGAAGCTTGTCCAGGTGATAACCCTTGGATAAATGAGTAGAAGTGGGTATATTGAGAAAAGTTGTGGGATTTTATGTATATTTTAAAAGTCCAACAAGATAGACCTGGGAGATTGGTCAACTATAAAAGAAGAGACTGAAGGAAAACTCCAGATTTTTGTCTTTGACAGTTGAAGAAATGATTACCATAAGCTGAGCGGAGAATAGGAAGAAGTACACCATGAACTTAATGGGCTTGAGGTGCCTGTTAGACATCTAAATAGAGAGGTTGATTAGACAGTTGAAATATTGAATCCCAGTTAGAAATAAAAATCAAAATACAAATGTAGGCACGCACCCAGGCTAGTGCTCAGACGTCTTCTATATACACTCATTTCATCTTAGGTGATCCTTTCCAGATTTAAATACCATCTGTGTGTTGACACCTTTCAAATCTAATTAGCCTCTCAATTCTAGACTCATTTATCTAGCTACTCGACATTTTTTCATGGATGACTAACAAAGTCTAAAACTTAACATATCCAAAGTAGATCTCTTAAATTTTCCCCACCTACCCAAACCTGCTACTAAATTACTAAATTTGTCTCTTATCAGTAAAGGGTACCAGTGTTAAACTATGTTCTGTCCAGAAGTCCTAGACTCCTGGATTTCCCTTTTTCTCTCAAATTCTGTATCTAACTCCATCAGCAAATTTGTTGACTTTAAAATATCTAGAATATAGCCACCTTTCATCACTTCCATCACAGTTAACCCGGTACAAACCATCACCTCTCATGAAGGATACTGCAAAAGTGTCTTTTTTGGTTACCCTGCTTTTACTCTTGATGCTGTATGGTCTGTTCTTCATAAAAGCAAAAATATCAATTGGATCACATCACTCTTGTGCTTAAAATTTTTCAGTGGTTTCAAAGTCACATGTAGAATTAAATCCAAAGTCTTTACCATGGCTTACATGACCCTACATGATGTGATTCCTGGCTCCTTCTTGCCACTTGTTCACTGGTCTATCCACTGTTCTTCAAACACCTAAGCATATTCCTTAGAGCCAAGTATACTGTCCCCCTGGTATTAGCATGGTCCTTTTATTTCATTTAGTTTTCTGCTCAAAATGTTATCACAAAAGGACCTTCTCTCATCATTCTTTTTTAAAGTAGTAGTCCCCATCATTTTCCATCCCTGTACTTTGCTTTATTCATTTAATATGTTTTCCACTCTAAAGTGTAAGCTCCCTGAGGAGCCTGTGTCCTTAATATGCAGAAGAACCCCGGGTACACAGTAAGCATCTAATAAATATTTAATGAAATGTGAATTAACCAAGTGGGCCAATATTTGTTCATGCTCATGTAAACAAAATAGCTAGATTGTGTGTGTGTGGGCGTGCGCGCGCGTGCGTGCTGGTACCTTGCATAGTGCTAGATATCTGGTTAATGTAACTTAAAAGATGTTAAGTAATGCTGTCTCTACAATTATTTACTTAAATTTTATAGCCCTTAATAGTTTATAAAAATATTTTCATCTACATGCTCCTAATCCTAAAACCTCTACTCTAGTTTATAAAAATATTTTCATCTACATGCTCCTAATCCTAAAACCTCTACTTTTAAGTTTGTTGTAGGATAGCTATTATTTCAAATTTTTAGATTTAGAAATTGATTTTCGGTTTCTTCAAGTGCTTTGTTTACATTTGCAATGATGTTTTAGCTCATTATCTCCCAGATTCGACTATAACATAAAATGAAAGCATTTCTGGTAGGATAGGAGGCATAATTTATCCTAAAAACAGAGCTAATTTCAAAATGGGAATAAAATATTTAAAGTTATAATGGTTATTTTTATTACCATGCCCACTTCAAATTGCTATCAAATTTGTTGACATACGTATATATGTGTATAAGACATATGTATATATGTGTATAAGAAAATGGACGTTTTTCCTACAATATAATACTTTTCAATCTCAATCTCTTACTACCTAAAGGATACTAAAACTTTAGCAGCAAAGGAAAAAGAAGTTAAAAAGATAACAGATGGGCTGAACACCCTTCAAGAAGCAAGTAATAAAGATGCTGAAGCTTTAGCCACTGCACAGCAGCACTTCAATGCTGTCTCCGCTGGCCTGTCCAGTAATGAAGATGGAGCAGAAGCAACTCTTGCTGGTCAAATGATGGCCTGTAAAAATGACATAAGTAAAGCTCAGACAGAAGCCAAACAGGTAAATACAGACATTAAGCAGTATGTGATTGCCTTTTTTTTTTTTTTTTTTGCTGTTTTTATTGACATTATAAAGTTCAAGTCCTAAGCTTTAACAGGAAAACAAAAGTCCTCTTCATTTCTCCCATGTACCCCCTCCATTCCAGTCTTTGGTTTCCTTAACCCTGATTTCATAATCTTCAAAAGCTTGTCAATCTGTTATAATGGTTTAGATAGTTGTTCAACTTAAAGTCCTGTGAATGCAAGAGTTTTGATGGCAGAAAGAAAAATATACACACACATTGTTTTAATGGAGGACTCGTTTTTAAAAATATATACAGATGTGTGTTTGTGTATTAATAATTCCAGTCAACGTTTTCATTACGTATTTGCAACTTTTTCATTCAAAGATGGTGGTCACAAAAACTTGTAAAAAATCAATAGCAAAAAAACTTTTAAGTCATCTCAGTTTTTCTGTAACCTCATGTTATATTGAGAAAAGTCCACTATTATTCAGTGTTGGAAGATACAGCCATATAGATCTTAGAATACTAGCTTATGGTTTTAAGGAACAGTACTCAATTATATAGCATTTAAATATCAGACTCCTAGCATTTAAATTTCTCTGTCAATTTGTCTTCCTTTTTCTATATAATGTTATTTCTCATTGCTCAATACAGTTTCTCCACTGTTAGATTGTATTTGTATTTATTTGTGAGTGTTGTCTAAGTGGAAAGAAAGAGAACTAGAGTTGGGATTTCTAGTTTTTAATAGTGTTTTTAATTTAATGAGCTAATGACAATTATTCTTTGATACAGTTTTTGAGCTAATGTCATATTTTATAAATATTAAAAATATAGACTTCTGTTGCAAATTATCTAAACATGTTAGGCATATATTAGTTGATACTCTGAGTAGTTTTTTGAGGAGAAAATACTGGAAAATGTTACATTTTCAGGGCTGGTGTCTCTTAAACCAATCTGAATCTGTAGCCATTTAATCACTTGCACTGTCTGCCTCATATAGTCTATTTCTTTTTTCTATTACAGGCTCAGATGAAGTTGAAGCATGCCCAACAAGAATTAAAGACTAAACAAGCTGAAGTTAAGAAGATGGATAGTGGCTACAGGAGGGATCAAGAAGCTTTAGAGGCCGTGAAGAAGCTTAAAGAAAAACTTGAAGCGGAAATGAAAAAGCTAAATTATGAAGGTTTGCCTTTGAGGACATGATATTAAATCATTAGGAGGTAGCGATTGTTGGTAGAGACTAATTTAAATAAAGGAAATAGCAAATAAGAACAATTTTTACCCTGTTAATGGGCATTAGTATAAGAAATATTTCGTAAAAATAATAAAACATCACTTTGAATTTTTGAAAACTCACTACTGAGAATTTCCTGCTTCAGACACTCTGAAGTGCTACTTGAAAACTCAGAAATGTTATATGTATATTTTTACATTAGTAGGCATTCAATTCATGTGTGATTTCTTGAAATGAAAATTGTATTTGTCAGAAATAATGTCTTCTTGACACTTACTTGATAGGAATTTGAATGTTAAGCATGCTTTTTATTTAATACTTATCAGAAATTTATATTTTGCTTCCAGAAATGCTTTGGAAATAGAGGTTACTAATATTTTCCTTAAAACAATAGAACATTTCAATTTCTAAAACTTGGTTTCAACTTGGTTTCAATTTCTAAAACTTGGTTTCTTGATCTACTATTCAGAAAACAAGGAGGAAAGCCTTCTGGAAAAGCGAAGGCAGCTATCTCGAGATATCAGTAGATTGAAAGAAACATATGAAGCTCTCTTGGCCAGATTTCCCAACCTTCAATTTGCCTACAGGTAAGAGATTTAAATCTTGAATTTTAACATAGTAATAACCAAGATATATTTAATATAATCTGGAAGGCAATCTGAAAATTTCATGGATATTAAGATTTTTGTATGAAAATTATTGTAAACTGCTTTACCTTAAATACTATTTTTTCCTTAAATGTTTATTGAAATGTTTCAAATGTGGGTAGAGGAAACTCTTATGAAACTTAATGGCTGCTAATGCCCCTAATCTTAAATTAAGACCAAAATGAGGGGAATTTAATCTCAGTCCACAGTTTTTAAAAGTTATTCTATCATTAATGTTAAATATCTACATTAACATTTTATAGTGTTTTACTACATGGGTTTTTTCATTGACTACTTAAGGAAATACATGTATTACAAAGAGTAGAAAGTCAAAGTTCTTTTTGTTACATTGACAATAATATACTGAAAGATATGTTGATTGATTTACAAACAATAGCTGACTAGTCATCTGGGGCATTTTAAAATTTTTGTTTTGTCAAAACTATGATTCTTCTGCTTTCAGTAGAATGTGTTGTCAGAGCACTTGAGTAGTAACATACATCCAACTTTTTCTATTTTCTTATCTAAAATTAACTTTTGTCAACTTTTCCATTTTAGGGATCCAGAGAAGAACTGGAATAGAAATTGTGTGAAAGGACTTGTAGCTTCTCTGATTAGTGTGAAAGATACTTCTGCAACCACAGCTTTAGAATTGGTGGCTGGAGAACGACTCTACAATGTTGTAGTAGACACAGAGGTAAGTTGATTTTAATAAAGTAAATTTATAATTGCTGTCCAGCTGGAAAGTCATGTGCTGCTAGAAGAACTGGGTACTTTCTCAATGTTTTAAGCTTTTCCTAAGGTTACTTATCCTTAAAAGGTAAAACTATTCAGTTAATGACTTTTTTGCTATATTATTGATTATATTATATTTGATTAGCTGTACTCCAGAAGAAGTCTCATGCTTACTCAGAAATTCAGAATGCATATTATCAATCTTCAACTTTTGATTGTTCAAGAGAGGAGGCACTAAACATTTTTTTATGGATTTCTAAATGTGCATACTCTCTCAATTCAAATATTTCTGTCATCATTAATAATATGTATGTATTTTTTTATTTCAAATGCACAATGTTTTAGGTTACTGGAAAAAAGCTACTAGAAAAGGGGGAATTGAAGCGTCGATATACTATAATTCCACTCAATAAAATTTCAGCCTCACGTATTGCTCCAGAAACACTGAGGATTGCTCAGAACCTTGTAAGTCTTGTTTATATGTTTTAGTTGCATCTTACCTTTTTTTTTAATTAGAGGACATTAATTCGAGGGGACATAATCATATGCAAACCATAAAATTTTATTGTTATTGTGCTTTAAAAATTTAAGATTAAAAAAATAAGGTTGGTGTTTATGAAATTAGATGGAAATAGAATAGAAATGTTGGAAGGCTAAAACTGCCTTCGATATTTCAGAGCTGTGTTAGAATCTCTTTAATTAAGTCAAGTCACATGGCTATCCGGTAGTAATAAATACAATCACTCACCCCATAAAGACATTTCAGTTAATAAAGGACCATATATAAAGCCTTGTTGCTTTATTATAACGGAGCTGAAAAATTCTTATAGCCTAGTGAAGTCCTAGCCTTAGTAATGTCATAGCGCAATACTTACATACAAATAATTACCTCATGTTACAGTTTCCTATAGTATGTCATACAGTAACATGCAGTACAGGTTTGTGGCCTAGAAGTGGTAGGGAAACAATTTGTGACCCCAAAATATGTCTGTTTGGCATAAGAATTATTTTAGGCTGGTTAATTTTAAGAAACTGCAGACCTGAGAAGCTCTGCAAACCAAGTGGATGTTACCCTTCGTAAAAGACTTTTACAGTTGTAAGGTAAATCTCCATTTGTCAGGATGTCTTCATGGAAGAGGGATTTGACCTTATTTCTAGAAACTCATATCTGTGCAGAAGATAAGGACTTAAATTTGCATAGCAACCTTATTACTCTTGTTTATTGTGTTTCTGGTAACCTCTCATAACTGGCATTCCCCTTCCCCAACATTTTCTTTTGTCTTTCACTAAAGATGGTATTTAAGGCGATGGCTTCAGCAGTTTTGAGGAATTACTCAGTTTTCCTGGGTATCTCCCACATGTGCAGGAGGTATACATGTTATTAAACTTTGGTTTTCATCCTGTTAATCTCCCTTTTATTACATAGATATCTAAGCCAAGAACCAATAAGGGTAAAAAGGAAAATTATTTTTATCTCCCCTACAGATTAATAGGCTATACCATACAGCCTAGGTATATAGTAGGCTATCTACCATCTACATTTGTGTAAGTACACCCTATGATGTTCATATAACAACAAAATCACCTAATGATACATTTCTTAGAATATAATTGATGTCATTAAGCAGCTCTTAACAGTATTAAATTTCTGATTTCTGAATACTTAGAATTATAGTTTATAAATACCATAATTCTTCAGTTTTTTTCATACCAGGCACACTTAAACTGCCCCAAAGCAAGAACCGTTGTGGAAGGCATCCAGCACATCTGTAGAAATGCCTCTCTATTAAAGTTCTTCTAGATTGCCTTCCACCCTATGGACATACAAAGCAGGTGACTGATATATCCTCAGTCTGCTGCTAAGGTGGTTCTAAAGTGATATGGCTACTATTAAAAAAAAAAATGATGAGTACAAGGAAATTCATTTAAAAGGCTGTTATGGTTGTATAATATTGAGTAAAAACATGAAGCCAACATAATATTCAGCAGCAATACCAATTTGTTATTGAGCAGGCATTTCAAGTGCATGAGTTAAAAAGACAGTTCCAAGAAACCTAGCAATGTGTTTGTAATTAAGATACTAAGTAGATATTCAGTTTACTTGCTGAAATTGAGAAGCTTTCAAAGAAAATTATTTCGGAATATAGTTGTGGTGATTTGTATACTGTCACGTGGAAGCTGAGTGCACAGTAATTGAAAGTTGGTATTTTTGGTTAGTACTTACTTTACTTTGAAGGCTTTGGAAGTTATTTCAGTCCTATTGTTAGAAGTAAATTAGGATTTCAAGTAACATTAAAAATACTTTCACCCAGATCCCTGAGTCCAGCCCATTTAATTGTAGCTGCTGTGTCAGGGGACAGTGCTGAACATATGTTCCATAGAGCTGCTTTCGTTCTGACTTCTGCTGCTGCTGAGCTTTATAAAGGATGCTTAGTTCTAAAAAGATAGGGAGAGGTGGACACTATAAACAAATGCTGAGAAGAGACAGTTGGATCAAAAGAAAAGACTGAGGAATTTTTAATTATTTTTTTACTCTTGATTATTGTGTTTTTATTTCTGTGACTGGCAGGAGGCTGCCCTAGCATGTTTAATTTGAATGAAAAAGTATTCGATGTAGAACAAATTACTAATAATTGAAACAGAACATTTTATGTAATAATGTTGATCCAGCAATTGCTATACTTTAATTAAGAAAGTATATCCAAATAGTCCATTTTGGATTTGGAAATTTGGTAATGACTCCTGCTTAATAGAAACTCTCATAGTGCTTGGTACTTTAGCTAAATATTTTACTTAGCAATAGATCTTCTAGCATTTAAACTTGAATTTTTTTTTTCTAAAATTCTTGAGTTGTCCATAGCATTTTAGAAAGTTCAAAAAGGAATCGTAGTGCTAGGTAAGTATTACCTAAATTTCTATTATAGCAGTTCTTATATTTTATAAACTGATTTTTGAAAGAGGAGGAGTATGTACTATGACGTATCTTATTTTCCCACAGGTCGGCCCTAACAATGTTCATGTGGCTCTTTCCTTGGTTGAATACAAACCAGAACTTCAGAAAGCAATGGAATTTGTCTTTGGAACAACATTTGTTTGTGACAATATGGATAATGCAAAAAAAGTGGCCTTTGATAAAAGGATAATGACTAGAACTGTAACTCTAGGAGGTGATATATTTGATCCTCATGGGACATTGAGTGGAGGTAGGTTTTATATTATGTTGTCCTCATATTTCTGTATGGTGAATAAGATGAGTGGTTTTTGACAGGAAATAGTAGCATTGGAATGGTTTAAGAGTTTTATTCCTGATCTAGAGATTGGGTTTTCTTCTGAATACCATATGATAGATACTTAGTAATATTGAGAGATTATACAGTGTCATTCCTCAAGGAGCTCTTAGTCTAGTAATCAGTCCATAGCTTTTGTTATTCACGTCAAGTAACTCTATTCCTTTTTCTCTTGCTTTTTGCCCTTTCAGGATATTCTAGTCACTGAGAAATGTACTCTGTACATTTTTAGCCTAATTACCCATTTTTCCTTCATGGAACATGTTAACCTCTAATTTGTGTACATGTCCCTGTTCCTATCAAAAATAAAACAAAAGGTTAAATCTGCCCCTGAGATGGTGCTTTAATGCCTTAAGAAAGGAATTCTTGGCGATCATATTCTTCTTCTAATATTTGCCACAGAGTTTCTAGATGTCTAGCAATCATATAATAACAAACTGTGTACCAGGCAGTGTTGGAAGATTGTGCTGTCTAAAACAGTAGCCATTAGCCACACGTGGCTCTTTACACTTAATTAAAACAATTAAAATTAAAAATAATTCCTCAGTTGCACTAGTCGCATTACCTTACAGCAAATATGAGGTAGGCATATTACTATCATCTCCAATATACACTTGTAGAAATTAAGGTGCAGAGTGGTTTAATAACTTGCTGGCAAGTGTCAAAACTCAGAATTTGAAGTCAGGTAGTCTAATTTCAGAGTTTGTGCTTTTAATCAAACCTAGAGGCTGTATTAAAGCCTCTTAGGATATCAAGTGGCTTAATTTCTTTTTAGGCCAAGAAAACAATAGTCAAAAAAATGAATTCCATGATCAAGTATAAAGTTCCCCAGCACACAATAAGATGACTGTTATCTGCAATTGGAAGGTAGACCAAATATTTTTAAATATCAAAAACAAAAGAAACTTTAGATTTCATTGATTTGCATGTTCTTGACGTTCCTATTTGAGAGATGGCAAATATGTAACCTCATATATTAACAGTGTGTTCATAAAGCACAGCTAATTGACCTTCGTATTCTCCCATCAAACCTAGAGTTTTCTTGCCAATATACCACCTCAGCCTCTTATGCCAGATAAAATCATAATTGCTTATAAAATGAAACCAATTTACTCTTCCATATTAGAGCTCAGACAAGGTTATGAAGTGATAACAAACAGCTCCCAAATCTCAGTGGCTTATAACAAGTTTATTCCATAATTATACTACCTTAACTACAGGTCAGTTGTCGCTATTCCATGCAAATCTCATTCTGGGATCCAGGCTGAAGGAGAAATGGGTAACAGTGGCGGGTGAGGGTGAATTATGTGCTGCCTCAAAGTTTACTTTCAGAAGAGGCGCATTTCCCATTTCATTGACCAGAGCAAATTATATGACTAAGGCTGATGTTAGTGGGGAGGAAAATGGGCCTGAGGGAGACGGCCCAGCAGGCAGGGCCAGTGATTATTTTGAATAAATATTCCACTACATCAACTTAGAAACATTTCTAATCATACATGCGTGTCCTAAGATTCAAATTATGAAATGAATTCCATAGCTTCATAAACTCACTATAAAAGATTTGGTATTGAATCATTCCAAGTATAATTCTCTTAGGAAACTTTTTATTGTTCACTTAATGTCCAAGGCCTGTTTCAATTTGCTTCTATCAGGTGCTCGATCCCAGGCGGCTTCCATTTTAACCAAGTTTCAAGAACTCAAAGATGTTCAAGATGAGCTAAGAATCAAGGAGAATGAGCTACAGGCTCTAGAAGAGGAATTAGCAGGTCTTAAAAACACTGCTGAAAAGTAAGGCTTATGTTGGATTAAGCTGTATTTTTTAAGATTTGTGTGGTAGAAAATGAAAGAAAATTTACTTTTATTTAAAAAAATACAACTTCTGACTTTTTTCATAATATCCTTAGTTTTAGTTGAATAAATTGTGAGTTGATAACTTGTTTACCAGTTATTTATTCATTTTTTTCTGATAAAAATAATGTCTTTGTTATAAGAAACTGGAGAAAGCTAATTAAACAAAAGGAAGGAAAAAAATTAGCCAGCTATTCCCCTTGTTGGGATGTCTTGTGCTGGGATTGGTGGGGAAACCGATAGAAACTCTGGAGGTTGATACCAGAGGATAATTGAGTCCTTGATTTGAAATGATATGATACAGTATAGCAATGATCAGGTTTCTACTTTAGCAGCATTATGGCTGTTCTATAGATATTGAAGATCATTAGGTCACCAGTGGAGGAAGTGAACAAGTTCATGTCAGCAAGTCACTGTTAAAATTAAAGTCTTTCCTTACAGTGTTTTCTTCTGTGTGGGTGTAGATATAGGTATGTATATGTACCTTTAAACATTACTTCTGTGTGTGTATGATACAGGTATATGCATGGTTTTATATTTTCAAAATTGGGATCATGCTGTTTAATGTAACCTCTTTTTGTTGATTAACATTATTCACTATTGAGTGCCCCACCCCCATATGTCAAATACTCTTCTAGGAGCTGGGAATACAGTAATGAATGAAACAGATAAATCTCTTTCTTCATCTTGTTTTCATATATATAGTTGGGGAAACACAATAAAGGAAGTTAAATTGGTAAGACATATGTTAGCTAATGCTAAGTTCTAAGAAGAAAACATTAAAACAGGAAAGGAAATATGAACTATCCAGGGCAAAGAGATATTGAAATTTCAGATTCGATGGCCAGGGAAAGCCTCACTAAGAAGATGGCTGTTGAATACCTGAATGATGCGAGTAAATACCTGGAGAAGAGTCCTTACTTGCTTTAAAAGCTTCAGGAGTTTAAATGCCCAAACTTATAAAATACATTATTTGAAAGTTTAATTTTAATTTTTTCCAGTCCATCTGCAGCTGGCAAATGGTAACAGATAAAATTAAATATTTTATTCAGAATTCACAATACCAAAGAAAGGTTTTTAAAAAAACTAAATAAACTTTGAAATTATTATTATTTTTTAAATTTTTATCATTCCTCTCAGAAATTATCAAAGCTTAGAATAGTACTAAGACTTTTTTAGGACACTATGTATGGAAGAAATTGTCATAATCAGTTAATGTGGTCGTGCCAAGATATAAATTGTATCAAAATGCCCACTTTCAAACATTATACACGTGTGAAGCCTGCATTTTACCTTCAGTAGCATAAATTAATCATAAAGTGAATGAATTTGTTCTTTGAGAAAAATGCAACAGAATTTCTCTGAGATATGTGGAAGATATGGCAAGGCAATGAGTTTGTGGTCACATTTGGCTTAGAACTGTTGACTTTGTTCAGCAGTTTTGGGTCACTTATTTTGCAGAATTGTATAGTGGACTAATTGTGGCACTGAGATGAATGAAAGGAAATTTCGAAAGATGTGGAAGGGTCAACAAAAGCCATTCTTCCATAGACCACATTAAGAACATAGCTTTTTTCCTCCCAAATTTCTACACTCTAAATTTTTTAATGAATTGAAAATGACTTTAAGTTAAAATTACAGTTTTAATTGCTGTCAAGCAGTCTCAGGCAAGATACTCAAGGGAGTATTTGTTTTATACTTTTTCTCAAATCTCATGAATCTTAGTGACAACCTACCTTTTGAGTTTATATAACTTGAAATTTCACAGCAGCTAAACTAGCTAAATACCTTCCAAAGAAATAAGCAGCTAGAACTGAGGTAGAATTACAGGGCTTGTAAGAAAAATGCTTTGCAAATGTTTGTTCAGTACTGTGTCCTTTTAAACTATTGGTCTCATTAGAAAATGTAGGGAACACTATTTTTTGTAACATTTGAAAATGGAGATTAATAGATAACCAAATTTTTGAAATTTTGTGCAATCGCTTTATATTGTTAATCTGTTTTTCTGCTGGGGAGCTATTGCGAAGTTTTTCTTTTGGGTAAGGATCAGTAGGAGGGGTTATTTTTAAGGAACCCTATTCAGATATGATTTTTAGTGTTTTCTAAAATTAAGAGTATTTCTGTAAATAGTTATTATCAGTCTTGGTCATTTAGTTATTTACTCTCAGTGACCAAATCAGACGAATTTAATTGATGCTTCAGAAATGTGAGAGTCATCAAAACTATTCTTGTAACCACTGTCATGAGTTTTTTTTCCTTTTTAAGGTAAAAGTTTGTAGTTTCAATGTCTGTCTCAAACATCAGAAAAATTGTGCACATTTGTTATAAACTTCTCTTTTTCTAAGGTATCGCCGGCTGAAACAGCAGTGGGAGATGAAAACTGAGGAGGCAGATTTATTACAAACCAAGCTCCAGCAAAGCTCATATCACAAGCAACAAGAAGAATTAGATGCTCTTAAAAAAACCATTGGTAAGATAAAAACGTCCTGTACTTAATTTGTTTCTAATAACCTTACTTTAGGTATTTAGATATTTATTATATATTTATTTGAATTACCTTTAATACTTAATTAGTACATATTATTACATTGCCAAAGTTCCCATCTGTGGCAGTGTACAGTTCCACCAGTGTCGTATGAAGATTCTCATTTCTCTAAATCCATTCCTTTCCAGATTTTAAAAATTCTCCAGTTGGATTGTTGTGAACAAGAAATTCATTAGCATTTTAATTTGCATTTCCCTGATTGCTGGTGAAGTTTGAGATCTCTTTTGTTTGTTCCTTGGATCTCTAGGTTCCTATTTTGTGACTATTTTTCTTCCATTTTTCTGCTGGGTTGCTCAGTTTCTTTCTATTCTCATATTATTTCTTGGAAGTCATCTGCATTTTTACTATTCTTATGTGCTTGTCTTTATATTCAGTTTATAGTATTTTTATGTAGAAGTTTTTTTATGTTTAATGTAATTCAATTTATAGATATCTTTCCTTAATTTTAAGAATCTATCTTAGCATTTCAATTAGAATTTTTTATATATGGTAGTTTGAATTTTTCTCACTCCTTAGGACAAAATCCACACACCTGTTTCCTCACTAGCATCTTTATTCCTTTTTTCCCTCTTATACAATTAAAATTTCACTCATCTTGTTCACCCCTCTGCCCCCATCCCCTGCCTCTTATAACCACCATCTGTTCTGTGTGTCTATGAGCTTGGACTTTTTGTTGTTGTTAAGATTCCACATAAGTGAGATCATATTGTATTTGTCTTTCTGACTTATTCACTTAGCTGATGCCCACAAGGTTCATCCATGTTACAAATATCAAGATTTCCTTCTTTTTTATGGCTGAATAATAGCCGTGTGTGTGTGTCTGTCTGTCTTAACATTTTCTTTATTCATTCATGCATTGGTGGACACTTAGGTTGTTTCCAAATATCTTGGCTATTATAAATAATGCAATTTTTTGGTGGGGGTTACATATATCTTTTGAGTTACTGTTTTGTTTTTTTTTCAGTTAATTACCCAGAAGTGGAATTGTTGGATCACATAGTAGTGCTATTTTTAATTTTTCTGAGGATCCTCCATACTGTTTCCCATAGTGGCTACACCCGTTTACATTGCCAGCAACAGTGCCACATCGTTGCCAACACTTCTTATTTCTTGCCTTTCTCACGACAGCCATTCTGACAGGTGTGAGATGATATCTCATTGTGGTTTGATTTCAATTTCCCTGATGATTGATGATGTTGACTATCTTTGCATATACCTATTGGCCATCTGTACCTTCTATGGAAAAATGTCTATTCCGATCCTCTGCCTATTTTTTAAATTGGATTGTTTTGTTTTTTTTTTTCTTTTGAGTTGAATGAGTTCTTTATATATTTTAGATATTAAACCCCTATCAGATATATGTTTTGCAAATATTTTCTCTCAGTAGGTTTTTTCATTTTGTTAATGGTTTCCTTTGCTGCAGAAATTTATTTCATAGTTCCATTTCTTGATTTTTCTTTTCTTGCATATGTTTTTGGTGTCAAATCCAAAAATAATCACCAAGACAGATGTCAAGGAACTTAACAACTTATGTTTTCTTCTAGGAGTTTTATGGTTTCAGATCTTAAGTTCAAGTCTTTAACCCATTTTGAGTTAATTTTTGTATATTTTGTAAAATAGTGGTCCAGTTTTATTCTTTTACATGTAGCAGTCCATTTTCCCAGCTCCATATTTTAAAGAGATCATCCATTCTCTATAGTATATTCTTGGCTCTTTTCTCATAAATTAATTGACCATTTTTGTATGGGTTAATTTCTAAGTTCTCTGTCCTGTTCCACTGATCTATATATCTGTTTTTATGCTAATACCATAGGTACTGTTTTAATCATTATAGTTTTGTAGTGTTTAGAATTATTTGTTCCAGTTCTATAAAAAATGCCATTGCAATTTTGATAGAGGTTGCATTGAATCTGTCAGTTGCTTTGAGTAATATAGACATTTTAACAATATCAATTCTTCCAGTCCATGAGCATGGAATATCTTTCCATTTATTTCTGTCTTCTTCAGTTTCTTTTATCGATGTCATATTTTCAGTGTACAAGTCTTTCCGCTCTCTCGTTAAATTTAGTCCTAGGTATTGTATTCTATTTGATGCATTCATAAATGAGATTATTCTCTTAATTTCTCTTTTATAGTTTGTTATTAGTGTGTAGAAATGAGATTTTAGTGTTTATTTTGTATTCTGCAACTTTACTGAACTTATTTATTAGCTCTAACAATTTTTTGGTGGAGTCTTTAGGGTTTTCTGTATATAATATTAAGTCATCTGCAAATAGAGACAATTTTACTTCTTTTCTAATTTGAATGCATTTTATTTTTCTTGCTTAATTGCTCTGGCTGACTTCCAATACTGTGTCGAATAAAAGTGGCGAGAGTGGGCACCCTTGCCCTGTACCTGATCTTAGAGGAAAAGCTTTCAGCTTTTTCACTGTTAAGTATGATGTTAGCTATGAGCTTGTCATATATGGCCTTTATTATGTTGTGGTACGTTCCTTCTATACCCACTTTGAGAGTTTTATCATAAATGTATGTTGAACTTTGTTTAATGCTTTTTCTGCACCTATTGAAATGTGAAATTTAGCCTTCGTTTTGTTAATGTGGTATATCACATTTATTTGCAGATATTGAACCCTCCTTGCATACTTGGAATAAATAAATGCTACTTGATCATGGTGTATAATCTTTTTACTGTACTGTTAAATTCAGTTTGCTAATACTTTATTGAGGATTTTTGCGTCTGTGTTCATCAAGGATATTGGCCTGTAATTTTCTTGTGGCATCCTTGTCTGGTTTTGGTATCAGGGTAATGCTGGCCTCATAAAATAAATTTGGAACAGTTTCCATCTCTTCTAATTGGTATTAATCTTGCTTTGAATGTTTGTTAGAATTCATCAATGAAGCCCTCTGATCTTGGACTTTTTGATTTGTGAGAGGTTTTTAATTACTGATTCCATCTTCTTACTAGTAATTGGTCTATTCAGGTTTTCTGTTGCTTCTTGATTTAGTCTTGGTAGGCTGTATGTTTCTAAGAATTTGCCCATTTCTTACAGATTGTCCAATTTGTTGGTGTCTAATTGTTTACAGTCTCTATGTAAACAATTCATAGTCCCTATGATCTTTCCTATTTCTTTGGTATCCTTTGTAACTTCTCTTTCCTTTATATTTGAGTCTTGGATTGTTTTTGGTTTTTTGGTGAGTCTAACTAAAAGAATGTCAATTTTATCTTTTCAAAGAACCAGCTCTTAGTTTCTTTGATATTTTCTTTTGTCTTTATTCTAATTTATTTCTACTCTGATCTTTGTTATTTCCTTCTTTCTACTAACTTTGGACTTTGTTCTTTTTTCTAGTACCTCGAGATATAAATTTAGATTGAGATTTTTCATTAGTTTCAAGGTATTTATTTCTCTGATTTCTGGCAATAATATTCTGCAGTGAATAATAGTATAAAAAATTATGCAGTCATGGCATCCAAGGTTATTTTGTACCTAGGTTCTAACACAATGCATGTCAGTTACATGTTCATTTCATCATACCTTTTTATTTTTTTCTTCACAAATTTAGATAGTTTTACTATGCTTCATTCTAGACATGTTCTCACAATATTTCTCTTCTTTAATAAGAGGTTCCTTGAATAAAAATAAGTGAGCAAAGAGCACAAAGTAAGCTTGTTTATGAAATTAATAAGCTTTCTGGCAACTAAAATCAAGTAAAAAAATAACATAGTTCTCTCAGTTCTGGTATACAGGTATAATAAAAAGATGGTCTGTGATCTTTTTTAATAAGCTGTTTCAAAACCTTGTTTAAAGTAGGTAAGTTGTAGGTAAAGTTTATATTATTCAATTTTAAATGATTAGAAGTAATTTCATCACAGATCTTCAGATAATTCAAGTGTAGCTCTTATACAGGACGTTTTTCAACATACTATTTCTAAAATAAGGTTAGAACAGTTAATTTTTTTAACTCTAGCCTCTAACTTTGCAGACCATTTCTTTCATTAAAAATTTAATTTGTAAGCATTATAACTGTTAATAGTTGGAGGACCTCATTAGCTATATTTGTCTACTACTTTATTGATACAGAGGAAAGTGAGGAGACCTTAAAAAACACCAAAGAAATTCAAAAAAAAGCAGAAGAAAAATATGAAGTATTGGAGAATAAAATGAAAAACGCAGAAGCTGAAAGAGAGAAAGAACTAAAGGATGCTCAGAAAAAGCTTGATTGTGCCAAAACAAAAGCAGATGCTTCCAGCAAGAAAATGAAAGAAAAACAACAGGTAATAACCTTTCTTTTAACATCAACATAGAGCTGAAGGTGGTAAAGTATCATTGGTTGGCCTCATTCATCAGTATTCATCACAAAATCTAAAAGTGGGATATGCTTTTTTAGGAAATAAGTTTCACATCTTATAAATCAAATTAAAATACAGCTGTGCAATTGAGTGTCAAATAATTGTGTGAGTTGCATTGGCTTGCTAATTTTAGAGAAGGAGCAAAGTTGCCTTTTGGTAAATGTTTCATTCTAGAGTGGACCCAAACTTAATGTGGTAGAACTATATCATATCAGAGATTCAGTGTTGACATGTATTTGGTGATTATCGATGTGAATGTATACTATGAAAGAACGATGTAGGGCAAAGCATGTTATTTTATGAAGTGCTATTCAGTTATAAACTAGTGATATCTGATTATATCTTTTGGATAGTACCAAAGCTAGATATTGAACCTAGGCTTTTTCTGTCCAATGGCTATGCTCCGAATCACTCTTCTATACAATTTCACTTAACTCTACTTTTCTTCATAGTTGTTTTCTTTAACCCATCTTATGATTCTGTCATTAAATAGCTGCTCAAAGTATTTTCTAATGAACTAAAGGCTAAAATAGGAAAGAAGAAAACTGGAAAACTAATTTTTTGACATTGAATAATTATATTTAGAAAAGGCTTTACCTCTGCTTAGTTAGTTTATCTGTTATATAGAATTGTTTTTCTCTATAGGAACCAAAGAATAAGTTATGCAAAGTACTTTGATCCCATAAATATTGCACGTACTTTTGTCATTTTTTAAGTATCGGAAAATAATTTCCTTTTCCCTCCCTTCTGGAGAGGTAGCTGACGTGTTTTGGGTAGTTGAATAACTAAGCTGTGGGTCTTACTTTCATGGGATTCTTACTAATTTTATTGATACATAAATATTTATGTTTTAGTAGTTAATAACCTGTTGAGCACCCAGATACTATTTTTTATAGGAGGTTGAAGCTATCACTCTGGAGCTAGAAGAGCTCAAGAGAGAACATGCATCCTGTGAACAACAGCTTGAAGCTGTAAATGAAGCTATCAGATCCTATGAGGGTCAGATTGAAGTAATGGCAGCTGAGGTGGCTAAAAGTAAGGTAAGATTTACTTACTATAGTGGAGAAATTGCAAATGTTAATCTACTTATGAAACGTTGGCTTGAAGATGTTTGACTTTAGAAGTCTCAGTCTCTTCACTCTTTTCATGATGAGAAATAAAAATGATGACTACTGATCCAGAAGGAGTTCTGAAATATTAATTATATTATTTTAAGTCTTTCAGACATAAAAACCGTCCAGTAATTTGTACAAGTAAGTGTTAAATAAAAACTTATTAACATAATAGGAGTTTGGGATTGATCACTAAGGGGTAAAGAGAACTCTAAAAATGTAGGAATAGCAGATTCGGGAAATAGCCATGACCTATGCACCCATGGAAGGAACATCTGGAAGAGAGCCCCATTCCACCTGCAGATCTGAGAACTGGATCTAGTTGGAGAAGACAAAGCTGTAGCCCACTGGTGTCAAAGTTTGGAGTGCCAGGGGGAGCCATCCATAGTATAGTGCCACACAGGCAGCACTTGCTGGGAAATAGCTTTCTTGGATGCCGGTGGGCCATGGAGAAGTGCCCAGCCTGTGAACATGCCTAGAAATCCCTTCACTGGTATGTCATGGGAAGCCATGCAAGCTGCTAACCCTTGCACATGACAAGCTTGCCCTTGAGAAAAGCACACCACAACCAGGGAGTAAAGCCCCTTCTGCACTGTCCCTATAGCATCCTTTACCGATGAGGCTTAATGTTGTATCTGGCAAGGTAGAAATGTTGCAATATCAGAAGCAAGGCAATGAAGGGTGAATTTGAGACCAAAGGGGTTTCAAATGTTATAAAGACATCCTGTTATCTGCAAATTAATGTTAGATTATGTCTGTTGAGATTGTCCCTCATTAATATTTAATACTGCTTGTCCCTTTTTGGGATTTTGACTTGAAATTCTCTTTTGCTTCATGTTATTTCTGCTCCTTTTAAATTAAGGTATAATTGACACATGTTAATTTCAGGTGTATAACGTAATGATTTGATATTTGTATTTATTGTGAACTGATCACCACAGTAAGTCTAGTTAACGTCTATCGCCATACATATTTAAAATTTTTTTCTTGTGAGGAAAACTTGTAAGATTACTCTTACCAACTTTTAAATATACAATACAGTATTATTAATTATAGTAAACATGTACAATGTACATACTTTCATTTTGTGGTATAACTTCATTTTTTAAGTTTTCTGTCCTGTTGCTATTAGTATATATAAGTAGTATATGTCATTGATTTTCATGTTAACAAAACGTGTATAGCTTCAACAGGGGAGTTCCATTCATTTCCTACATTGTAGTAAAGCGTTTTTGCCTCGCTTTTTGTCATCTACTTCTACATTTTCTATTATGTTTTCCCCTTGAAATGATTGTTTTAATCATTGTAGCTGCTAGTATCTGGTGTTTTAGAAAGTAGGTCTTTCCTCTTGATTCTATTTGTGGTTAAATTCCTTCTTTATATTTGGTTAAATTCAAGTTTTCTTTTCTTGACACGTTTATCAATCAATAGCAGAAGTTTTTAAACTATTTTTTTAAGGTAAGATAGTGATGATTCTCAGCTTTGTTTTGCTAAGTATTCTACAGTTTAGTTCCTGTTTTGCTTCCAAAATAAATTTTAGTTTTAGAAATATTTTGTTTCCTTCTGATTTGTTGTCTTTTTAATTTTGTATATTTTTCAATTCCATATTTTCTACTGTCTTTCATGAACATCATAGTGTAAAATTTTTAAAAACTAGATCTTGTGTTTCTAAAGAGAAGTATGGAAATAAGCCACTTTTTCCTTGATCTAAATAAAATCAGAACATGTACCTATTTCTATGGAGAGGGTAACCATTTCTCTTTATGGAAAACTGAAATGCATTACTTAGTTTTTAAAGCTTGTTTTTTCAGACTCTACATTCTAAATTGTTTCCTTTTGCTGATAAGAGTTGGTAAGGACACTCCTAGGGAGCTAAGAAAAGAAACTGCCTACTAATTAGCTTCAAATAAAACTAAAATTTTGTTGCTGCTCCATCTTAAGTGACAGATTTCCTGTTTTTTCCTACCATTATAAAAAAGATTTTTAAAAAGATGAAAACAGTCACACCTGCAATGCAACCTTTAACATCTAAGTATGAGAGAATCCTCATAAACATGCTTTTTTCGGATACAGTGTTAATAAACCTGTGTCTATTTTCCTTTGGTTTATGTCACCAGAATATTTTTCACTGTCTTGTTTTTCTAACATTTTAAAAAACTAAAATATCTTTAGGTCTTTTAGATGAATGCTGCGATTTATCCTCCTTCTGCAAAAGCCTTCTAATGACACAAATTAAACATCTTAAGGAAATTATAGTACTTTGGGCACATTCAGTAACCTAACCATAATGTCAGGTACTCTATATTGCTTAAAATTATCTTGTTTCCTAATGACTATGCCAAAAAAAAATTCCTAAATTTTTACTGGTGTTTTTAATCACTTATGGAGAACTATTCTTTTCAGAGCCTTTTAGCTTCTTTGTTTTCTGCCATCTAAATACAGGTTGAACTAGTTTTTGTTTGTTTTTAGGCATTTGTGTGAGTTCTTTCAAGATCTAGGATGAAGCAAAGGGTTTTTGTTTTGGGGGGAGTGGCATTAGTGGTAGACAAATTCCAGTTGTAATGACCACTTTGGAGGTTGAGTAGCTTTAACCTTGGGAGAGAGGGATAGGAAGTCAGAACAAGAAGTTTTTCTTTGTGCCACAGATCTTTTTTCAGAAAGTTTTTCTTTTCCTTCCATTTCTCTGTGTTGACCCCTGTTGCTAGACCTTCTGTTGTCCGTGGTAAAGTCTACATGGCTAATATCTACAGAAGGGAAAATCTCAGCCTACTGTATTTTACCTATGTTTTTTGCCCCTCCTGATAAATGTCATTTGAGGGTCTGTCAGATTATCTATCCAGTAGTGTTAACTACTGGAAATGCCACTTTTCTGAGAGGCCTCACAGGTCACTCCTCGCTCCAGTTAATCCCAACTACATTGTATTCAGCAAAAACTTTGCTGCTCCCAACATGAACACTATATCCCATCCTTTTTCTAGTGGTAATCCAGGTTTTCTCATGTATAAATTCATTAGTCATTTTAATGGGGATATAAAATATAAAGGGTTAGGTGACCATCTGCCTGTAATCACATTGCCATCTTGCCCAAAAGTCTGTTAGATGTTTTAGTAAATGAAAAATATCTCATTACCTTGCTATATGTTGTCTTCTAATGATTTGTTCAGGAGTCATTACATAAAGCTCAAGAAGAGATGACAAAGCAAAAAGAAGTGATAACTGCCCAGGACAATGTAATTAAAACTAAATATGCAGAAGTGGCAAAGCATAAGGAACAAAACAATGATTCTCAGCTTAAAATTAAGGAACTGGACCACAACATCAGCAAACATAAACGGGAAGCTGAAGATGCTGCCGCAAAGGTATGTTTGGGTTCATTTTTACCCTTAATCAGATTTTTGCTTCTGGATTTTTGAAATAGTCCAGTAAACTGCTGGATGAAGAACTCAGTATAAATCGCAGACTACTGTGTAACATAATTTTGAGGCTTTACAGCTATGTTAACTGCTTCTCAGCAATGCTCATTTTCACCAAATGGCAAATATTTTGTTTTTACGTTTAATTTCAGGTATTCATTCCATCTACAAGATGTTTTTACCAAATATTTAGTGGTCTCTCATGAAAATGAATTTTTTCTCCCCAGTGTTCATAGGATTATTACTAATGTAACAGTAGTAATGTTTTCTTTACCTTATTTTAAATTGAATTTAAAGACTCAAAGAAATATATATACAGGTAACCTCTAAACTTAATTGGCTTCTGGATGTCCTTATAAGGATTTGTATAGTCAGTTTTTTCATCCTCATCTGAAATCTGATGTTTTACCAAGCAGGTATCTTTTTGATGTTATCTCACAGTTTTTTGGTCACTCTTATTTAAAGTTTCATCCTTTTGCGTATCACAGTGTCTTAAGTACATTAAAGAAAAGACATGCTTTTGCAGAAAATCATTGCTTGGTTAAGGGGCTGCATCCATTTTGCTTAATAATTTACCCATTATGTTTTCTTACAGGTAGCAGTTTGGTGCCTTTTAAATCTTTTTTAGCGTCATAAAAGTACAAGAGTTTTAACTTCAAAAAGATCAGAGTATACAAAACAGCCTCTCTGCCCTCTGAAAGAGCCATGTTTAGGTTCATTACTTGGTTTAAAGAACATTTTTTATGATCACATCATAATATCCTAATATTTTGTTTGTATTGATTTCCCATTAGCCTAGTATTAGTGGATTCACTGAAATATTACCAAGGCTAATACTGCTGTTAATAGTTTTTTGGTAATTGAAAATGCTAGTATTGGCGATTGCTAGGGGATTTTATTTACAATTAAGAAAGGGACTTGGCAAGTGGAAATGGAACAGCTAAAAAATATTCAAAGATTCTTTGAAATACATGGTTTATCAAATGTTTATTGCATATCAGATACCATGTCAGGCACTAAACATATAAGGACGAGGAACATTTGTAAAGATGCCTTCATAGAGCTTATGGATCAGCAGGGAAGATAGACTAGAAATGATCATTTTACTTTTGAGCCTAATGGTGAGACCATACCCAGGAATTAATAAGGATAAACAAACTGACAAGGATTGGTTCTACCAGCCAGAACCAACCTTAAACAATTCTAATAAAAGTGTTCTTTAAGCCCCATAATTTAAATTTTTTAATTAGTTAGATAAAGAAGTATTTTACTGTGCCTTGTCAAAAAAGGGTGACAGGGGCATGGAATCAACATTTAGGAGAGTTTTTTTACTTAGATTATAGTTGAGAAGAATTATTAGATATCAGTCAGGGTTAGGTTTCCACGCTTTTACCAAATCTATGACTTAAATATTTCTATAAGAATTTTAATTTTCGCAAGTTGTTTTTTGAAGCTATAGATTGAATTTGGTAAAATTCAAAGGAGCCTCATTTGATTTACATTTCATTGTGATGAAGATGTTTTACATACACGTTGTAAAAATCTGAGTTGGCTTTCTTCTAATGCTTAATAGGAGAATTTTTTTCTGTATAATCTCTTGTTTCTGGAGCCTATCCTCCAGGTCAAAATATTCATACTTATTATAGATTCACTGTCAACAGAGAACCTCATTTTTTAAAGAGTCATTGTGGGGTTTTTCTCCAAAGTGTTTCATTTAAAATTAATAAATATTTAAGGAACTTGTTTTTAAATGGAGGTTTTAAGCAATGACATCCTTCTATTACTGTATGTCACTAGGTATCCAAAATGTTGAAAGATTATGACTGGATTAATGCAGAGAAACACCTCTTTGGGCTACCCAATAGCGCCTATGATTTCAAAACTAACAACCCAAAAGAAGCTGGTCAGAGACTGCAGAAGTTGCAAGAAATGAAGGAAAAACTAGGAAGAAATGTCAACATGAGAGCTATGAATGTACTAACAGAAGCTGAAGAGCGGGTAAGTCGTTTTTCTATGACTGTCTGACCACAGTGGAACATGAGTAGCATGAATAAATCTGCATGGTCCCTGAGGCGATTATTAGGGTCAACATTTTGCTTGATGTCCTTGATTACTTGCTTTTGTTTTCCTTTTTCTCTTTTCAGTTCTGTTTTCTTTTTTTTTTTTTTTTTTTTTTTGCATCATCAGTCTATTATACCTTGAATGACTTTTCTGCTGGCTTTTCCCTTTGTCATAAACATGTTCTGCTCTTTATTCTTGGTATAAATAAAAACAATTTTTGATCATGCTAACTCCTTACATCGCTATCGTTTCTTTAACTTATGTTGAGAGTCTCTGAAAAATAAGGTATACTGCTCCCTCTTCCTCTTAACTCTAGTATAACTGGAAACATTATATAAGTAATGACTAAAATTGTAATATACCTAACCACTGTTTTACTATTCTGTAAAACCAGCAGCATCTCTATTTTAACGCTCTTGGTTACTTTGTTATCCATCTTCCCTGACAAAACTTTTATAGTCTGCCATGTCACTAGAAAAATCCAGAGGGAAAAGCAGTCCCTATTCTTGACAGCCCCATAGGAATCTGTAGTCTGAGTAATTTTATATTGTGCTCTATACCTTCTTTAATTCTGCAAAATTTTGTTTTAATTTGCATAATAGAGTTAATGAGAGTTTCTAAACGATAACACTTATGAGTTCAATTACTTTTAAGAAATTTTGCTCTAATGGGTTTTTTTTAAAGTGTTACTGACATTAGTATCTACAAAGAATTTATATTATGTTAGTACCAAAGAGGCTAATAATGTATGTGTTGTGATCTCTAAAATGTTCTTGCTAATTTTCATTTTTTCATTAAAGCTTTGCAGTGTATAGCATATTTGTGGAAGGAAATCATTGGTCTGAATTTAAGCTGCATAACATCATGAAGCTTGTTCACTTTTACTCATTTGCTTTTGTTAATGATAACTGGATCTAATATATTTTTTAAAAGAATATAGCAACTCCCATCTCTGTACCAAAGAGGAAAGCTCTGTTATTGACAAACATATAGCCTTTTGCAATAAGATAAAAATGTGGAAAAGAGGTCTTAAGAGTTTGGCCATAAAGGAGAGGTAGAGCAAGGAAGCTAGCAGGACTGGCTGGAGTTTTTAAGGAGAATTTGAGGCCTCCTTGAAATGTGAGGCTTCAAAAAAATTGAGTTAAGAGGATTTTTTCAGTAAATTTCCACATTAACCAGGGAAGACCACTCTGCAGATGTGATGTTTGAGCTCAAACTTGAGACACCATCTAGGTCACACATAGAGAAAGAATGTTTGGGAAGAAAGAACAATGCAGGGGCCATAACGCTATGACGAACTTATTATGTTCAAGGAACTGAAAATAAGACTATATGGCTGGAGCCTGGGGAAAAGTATGATGCCAAAAAGTCAGATAAATAAGGACCAGGTTGTGTAGGATCATGGAGAAGAATTGAAATTTTGTGTCGCTGCTAAGATCTTAAAAAGAAGCATGCAGGGTTACTTTTGAGTTTATATATGACATTTTCTTTTGTGCCTTAGCTGCTAGGAATTTAAGGGAATATTAGTGGAATCAATATATTTTAGGAGCTTGTCTTATAAATTCTCAGTTATAATTGAATTTTACATATAGATGATGAATTTACTTCATAATTGGTTTCCTTTATAGCTGTTAATGTAAAAGATACAGTATATCTTTTTGGTAAATAGGAATATATATATTATATATAAAAATAATAAAAGTTCTATATTCCTGACTGAATTCTAGAATATAAGAAAATCTTATATTTTCTCAATTAAGTATGCTTTTTATCTTACTAGTATAATGACTTGATGAAAAAGAAGAGAATTGTAGAAAATGACAAATCCAAAATACTAGCAACTATAGAAGACCTTGACCAGAAGAAAAACCAAGCCCTAAATATTGCTTGGCAAAAGGTATTTGAACCAAAAATATTATCATTTATTCTATATTAGGCAAAGATGAAGAATATTGTCCTTAGGTTTATATTCTAAGATGAATTGGAAATGGCTAATTTGTGTTCGAAGGAGGCACTTGCTCACACATTAATTAAAACCTCACACTTTTAAATACATTTTGTCCCGTTTGGTCTTGACTAAACCTTTTTGCAAAGGGAAGTTTGTGACGCTCCATCATACTCTCATACTCTACTTCTCTGGTTCCTAGGTTATATTAAATTCCTAATCTGGGTTTCTCCAGTTTTCATTCTTCCCTTGTTTGCTAGGTCTGTGTCACCTTTAAAGGGGACACTGTTTGTCCTCTTTTCCTCCCACGAGATCACAGGCTCTTATATTTGGAAGAAGCCTTGGACACTGCCTAGTATCTGTTGTATCCCACTCCCCCTCTTCTTGAAACTGGAAGCTTTGATTGTTGGAAAACCTCTCCCAAGGACCCCTTCTGTTCTAACTTCAGTTTCTCAGAGGTCAAATATTAGTTCTAAGACTGTTTCTACGGCAAGATTGGTGTATTCCTTACCTGTTACAGATTACTCATTGCATTTCAGATTTCATAAGTATTTTTCTGTAGGTTTTTTAAAAGTATTTTGTACACATTAGATTGATAATTAGTTAATATATTAAGCAGTGACTCTTCTTATAGATGAAGAAACTAAAGGTTAGAATGATGAAGTAGTCTCTAAGATCATATAGCCAAAAACTAGAAAAACTGGGATTCTCTTTTCCTAAATTAGAACCAAAGTTAAAATTGCCTTTTGTTGCTAACTGCTGTTACCCTTGTTCTTTAAGAAATGGACAATAAAATGAAGAAGTTTAGTATTCTTTTTTACTGGACTGTTATTTAAAAAAATCCCAGCTACCATTTTGTGTTTCATGGTAACTTCGGCAGATTTCAGGGTTCTTTACTATTATTTCTGTTTCCCTAGCTATATAGATTTGTCTCCTTTAGGATAATTCCTTAGCCTCTTGTATATTATCTATATGTAGATATCTGATATAGGATATATTTTCCTATATCTCCCATAACAAAAGACACTTTCTCAAAAATTCTGGACATAATTACAGTGCTGTTTGGTACTTTAACAATTCTGTGCCTCTGAGATTTAACTTGATACCTTGTTGTTGTTGTTGTTGTTGTTGTTGTTTAATTTTATAGGAACTTTATTTTCAGTAATGGCAGCACAATTAATCCCTTTCAGTCACCTTGTTTTTTCTGCTATGCAACTAATTTTCAGTGTTCCATCTCCTAGTAGTTGTCTGTATTTTTTTAAAAGCATGCTAAAAGTTGACCCCGTTATTTAACACTGGATCTGAGAGATTTTGTTTCTTGTTTTGCGCATGGTTCCTGAATTAAGTGCTAGTACAAATTTATCCTTTAAACTGATTTTTCCCCAATTTCCAAGGTTCTCCCAAAGCAAGTAAACTAATATGTCATGCACTATTCGCATATTAATTTTCTCATTTAATTCTCACAGTAATATGATGAGTTAGGTATTATTATTATTATCAACATTATTATTAGTAGCATTCCACTGTTGTATTAGTTCTGAGCTGCCTCTCTTGCCTGGCCAAAAAATTCGAAAAGAAAAATGAATGTAGGGTGTTTATAAATACTATGCTATCTTCCATTTTTTCCCAGAAGAAACAGTGATCCTCTCTCTCTCCATTGATATGAACTCTTGTCGAGCTCTGGAAATCTGTCCCATATATAAAACTAGAACCTGTGGGAAACTAGCATGTGTGCATGTGTGCATGTGTGCAGTGCTCTTAAAATATGTATTCCTTAGTAAATCTACATTCAGGAACACTGCTTATGTCTAGGAGATTTGTATGCTGAACTCTAAGATTATTAGTCATGTCTCAGAACAGGTGGCTGAATTCTCAAATCACTGATTAAGTGTGTGTGCACAAAAATTACCCAATTACAAGCTAGAATATTGGTCCTAAATCTCTGTAATCTCCTATTGCAGCTTGATGGGAATAGGCCAAACATCTTCTTTAGTCTTTTTCTCTTGGAGTCCAATCCTACTCCTGTCCCTTGACACCTTAACTTCTTCAGCTATGAGAAGAAGCATTTAAAAAGAACAGTTGAACACTCTGAGCAGATCTGGTCGTTTGATTTCATTCCTCTTATTCTCCTAGAGTCGCCCTGATCATCTTAGGTTTTCTAAGGTCAGCTGATAACCATAGGCCCATGTTACCATACCAGTCACTAGAAAAGTTTTATAAGAGAACATTTTATGGCAAAAAGTTTTGTTTTTGCTTTTCCAATGAAAGTTCCATCTCCCATATTGTATAGTTGTATGTCTCTGAGGATTTCTGCAATATGGCCTGCAAAACTATCAAAACTTCAGGGTAGAGTTTGAGGTATAGCCTCTAGTTCCCTCTGGAAGTTAGAATAGGGCTCCGTAAACTATTTCTGTAAAGGGACAGATAATTATTTTTGGTTTTGTGAGCCATATAGTCTCTGTTGCAACTATAAGACTATTGGTGTAGGGCTAGCAGCCAGAGACAATACATAAATGAATGGATATGACCAGATTTGTCATATTGACCATAATTAGCCAAATCCTGAATTAGAGTAACAGCAAAACACACTGCTGGTATATACACATATTACCATTTGACTTTTTGGAAAAACCTATATTTTAATATCATTTTTTTTTTACTCAGGTGAACAAGGATTTTGGGTCTATTTTTTCTACTCTTTTGCCTGGTGCTAATGCTATGCTTGCACCACCAGAGGGGCAAACTGTATTAGATGGTCTGGAGTTCAAGGTCGCCTTAGGAAATACTTGGAAAGAAAACCTAACAGAACTTAGTGGTGGTCAGAGGTGAGTAATCCCTTAGCTATAATCACTCTCCTCTTATTTTATTATAATCCATCATTTCATTGCCTCCCAATTTTATTTCAGTTTTGCTTTGCTTAGCTCTCTTTGCATTTAGAATTTAAGGAGCTTAACATGTAGGACAACACATTTTAGTTAGAACGTTTGATTAAAATAGTAGGCAACAAAGGATATAAGGATAAGTAAAGAGAAAATTAGACAAGATATAGAAAAAACAATTGTTTTCAAACTTTGGAAAATGAGTAGCCTAGGATTATGCACCTGAGAGAAAGGAAAAAAAATAGTGCTGTGAGCCAGTATTGACCTCAGCTTTCTCCCTAGGCACAGTTTCTGGACTGTAGACGCAGGAAGAGAAACCCACACAAAACCCAGTAGTCTCACTAAATTAAGGAAACATTAGAATTTTGGCCCCCGTGAGCTATGCTATGGCATTAGCTCTGTACTATCCCTGAAGTGAAGGCTACTCTAGATGCCTTAGCAATGTTAATTGTAGGCCTTGAAGAGATCATGCTAATCTGATTGTAACTTATTTCTCAGAGCAAAGCCCAACACTTAAAGTTAACAAAATTGAGACTCTGAACAACATAATAAGCATCTAGCATCTGAAAAAAATTACTAGACAGAAATTAAGAAAATGTGACCTATAACCTAAAGAAAAATCTGTCAATGGAAACAGACCTAGAAATGACAGGTGATAAAACCAGCAGATAAGAAAGGTAAAGAGTTACATTAACTATTGCCAAGAATTATAAGAAAAATATGATGAGAGAAACAAATATTTTAAATAGGTATCAAGTGGAACTTCTAGAGATAATATACCTAAAAGGGAAGTTCACTGCATGAGATTAACAGATTAGACAATATGAGAGAAACATGAATGTATTTGAAGACGTATCACTAGGACCTATTCAAGCTGAACTGAGAAACATAAAAGTATAAATATAAAGCTTCACTGCCCTGTGGGACAATATCAAGCAGCCTAACATACATGTATTTGGAGTTCCAAAAGGAAAGAGGCAAAACAAAAATACTTGAAGAATGGCCCTACATTTTCCAGATTTGATGAGTTCTATAAACCTACAGACTTGATTTCTATGAACCCCAGGTAGGATAAACACATACACCAGACTTGCACACACATATAATAACACAGCAAGGCATGTCATATAAAATTGCTGTGATTTTATATGCCAGTAATTATAAGAAAAATCTTAAAAGCAGCCAGAGGTTAAAAAGCATATTACAATGTCAAGGAACAAAAGTAAGAATGACTTTAGACTTCAAAAACTATGCAAGCCTGGAACAAAATCTATAAAATGTTAAAAGAAAAACCTGCAAACTTAGAATTCTAATAGAAATTGTCTTCAAATTGAAGGCAATATATTTTTTCAGAAAAACAAAAGTTGGAAGAATTTGATCCCAGCAGAACTGTACAAGTTCAGGAAGTTTTCAAGTGAGAGGAAAGTGGTACCAGACAGAAAGTTAGATCCACTTAAAGAAACAAATGAGTGTCGGAAATAGCATGCTCGAGGTAGGCTTCAGGGAACTGCCTCCCAGCCTTCCACAGTGACTCAGTCAGCATACTGAGAGAAACTTAGAAGGCCATGTGGTCTAATTCCTTACCTGCAGAGAGCCAAGTAATTAAAACCTCCTAAGAGAAAATTATGAATATTTACATAATTGAAGATGGTTATTAATTTTTTTCCCCTGCAGGCTGTACAATCCACAGTCCTTGAATTGTTCACATGCCCTATAATGCCATCTTGTAACTATTCTCTTATGTACATAGAAAATACTAAGACCTGTTAATTTCCCTTATGAAATCTTTTGTCGTTTTTGAGAATAGCAGTCTACTCTGTTTTTCTTTATCGATAAAATTCCCAAATATTTGGAGTCTAAAAAACACCTGCTGTCTCTTAACCAAATTTGAATTCCACAGTTTAGTTCCCAGTATCGTTACTATTTTTGCCAAAGTCCTAGAAAATGTTTTGGGGAAAATAGAAATGTATGCTTATTTTCTTATTGGGACCTAAAAATTATTTCCATAATTAAGATGGTATAAAATTATTTGTATATATACCACTATGCAGCAAAGTAATTTAACTCCTGGCAATTTTTTTTTTTTATCTGAACGAGGAAGTTTAAAGCCCAATGCCTTAAACATTTCTCACAGAGAAAGCCAATGAAAAATAATTTTAGGTTGTTTGAATGACCTCAGCTACCCTCTATAGAGGTAAATGTTACTGTTATTTGTTTTTATTGTACTGTTTTATTTTCTTTGCTAGAAATTTTGGGTTAATTTTCCTAGACCCCCTCCACTTTGTAGGCGTTTTTTTCCCACTTACATATTTCTTAATAAATACCCTATTGGAATGCAATAAGCAGTAGGTTAAGTGCTGCATACCAGGAGATATTTGAACTTACAGAATAAGTGTTACAAATATTTTTGTAATTTTTATTTTAGTGTTAAGTAATTAGATATTTTGTATTCAAATAAACAAAGCTTTTTTATAAACTGTTTAAGAAAAAATGTTATAAGAATTAGGATTCTTCATACCAAGATAGAACAAAAACAGCTAAAGTTAGCTAGAAGAGAAGTGAAAAAGAGCCACAGAATCTAAGAGTCTGTGTAACAACAAATTTTAAATAAGGTATATTAGGGTTCTCCAGATAAAAAGAACCAATAGGATATACATATATGAAGAGATTTATTACAAGGAATTGGCTCATTTTATTTTGGAGGCTGAGAAGTCCTACACTGCTGTCAGCAAACTAGAGACCCAGGAAAGCCAGTGGCCTAATTCAGTGTGAGTACCAAGAGCAATGAGGGCAGAATCTCCATATCTCAAGTAATCAGGCAAGAAGGGATTAAATTTTTCCTTTACTTTTTTTTTTTTTTACTATTCAGGACCTTAGCAGACTGAATGCTGTCCACCCACGTAGGGGAAGGCAAACTGCTTTATTGAGTCTTCCCATTCAAGTCCTAATTTCATTCAGAAACACCCTCACAAACACACCCAGAAATAATATTTAGCCACATGTCTGGGTACCCCATGGTTCAGTCATGTTGACCCAATATTAACCATCACATAAGGACTGCTTAAACTTATCACACTGAAGTATTAAGAGTAATGGGCCAAAATCTATTGAACTTAAATGGTGCCAATAAAAAGTGGATAATGTGTGCACACAATGTGGATGCGTGCATAGTAACAGTTTGAAGGAGGGCACCTAAACCAGTTATACTATTACCAATATGTTACATTAAGTATATAGTTCTCACTCACCTGCTACATAGGTATCCAATAAGCAATTGGGGAAGGAAAGAGAAAACTGTTACTGCTAACATGACCTTTTCTTAAGACAGGTGCCAAGTATAATATCCGATTATTTGACTGGAAAGAACATAAACCTGTTCTGTCAAAATAAAACTCATTGAAGAGAGGATAAACGGAAAGCTAAAAGAAACATTTTAATACAAGTATTGAAGTTTGAGACTTAAAATTCTTTTTCTTATGATTATCTTTTAGCTAAATCTGTACTATTTATAATAACAGAATAGCAGATTTGCTTCAATATTTTGGTAAAAAGTGGTAAAATCAAGTTTTGATGGCTTTCTTCCAACCTTTTCTTAGGTCGTTAGTGGCTTTGTCATTAATATTGTCCATGCTTCTCTTCAAACCTGCTCCAATTTACATCCTGGATGAGGTAGATGCAGCCTTGGATCTCTCTCATACCCAGAATATTGGGCAGATGCTGCGTACTCATTTCACACATTCTCAGGTAGGAACCAGAAAGTAATAGTATTTGTTCTTCTAAACTATTCTTTAGTAGTGTAGTGGTCATTATTAATCAGATATTTAAGACTGAGGAATACTAAAGCATTTTATATTTCCTTAAATATATACTTATATTCAAATGAGTTTAGAATGAAAAAGGGTTTAGTCTCCTATTAAAGAAAAGGGCATTAGAATTGTTGATTGTAGAATAAGGAAGAAGCTAATTGTTTTCATAATTTGGAATTAATTTAGGGTTAAATGTATTTATTTCTCAAGCTTGCTGCCAGAAGATGCACAGTCTAAACAGGAAGGTTTCAGGAATATACTTATGCATGAGAACATCATGTGGCACTTGGTGGGGTACTCTGTTTCTCCTGCCTGGAAAGTAGAGAAAACCTCTTTAAGCCAAGAACAGTTTGTTTTTATATTTAATATGGCAGGTTTTTTTAGCAGATAACAGTGAAGTGGTACCTGTTTTAATTATATAAATATAAATGTTCCGTTTAAGCTAGTGGTAGTGCTATAGGAACTTGGAAGCCTTTTTGATATTAAATTATCAGAGAAAAATATCTCAGTGGGGCATTTGGGACTAGTAACAAAGCAGTAGTGACAGCTGCTGAAGACAGCAACAAGCAGTCATCTAGCAGGAAATAGTAAACTTGGGTGATGAGATTCCTAAAACCGAATGTGGAAAGATAGAATCCACTCAGGTGTCTAATATTATAACTCTTTGTTACCTGCATTTGAGGACATGAATTTGCTTGGAGCCACACATTTAAAGAAATAACAA
This sequence comes from Pteropus vampyrus, assembly GCF_000151845.1. Classification (NCBI taxonomy): domain Eukaryota; kingdom Metazoa; phylum Chordata; class Mammalia; order Chiroptera; family Pteropodidae; genus Pteropus; species Pteropus vampyrus. The sequence goes on along the minus strand of NW_011888884.1, from coordinate 5,427,234 downwards.
AATCAAAATATATCTGAAAAATTCTTTAACCTCAGTGTAAAAAGAAAGGAATGATTTTCTTCAAGGATTTTACAAACAGTATTTTTTATAATTTTTTTCTTTTTTCCCTTAAGTTCATTGTGGTGTCCCTAAAGGAAGGTATGTTCAACAATGCAAACGTCCTTTTCAAAACCAAGTTCGTGGATGGTGTTTCTACAGTTGCGAGATTTACTCAATGTCAGAATGGAAAGGTTCCAAAGGAAACCAAATCCAAGGCAAAAGGACCCAAATGATCATCTCATGAGGAAGTGAAAAGTACAGATTTATTCTTTCACCTTGACCTGTTTTTTAAGCAAACTTTTTAAGAACTTGGGATTTATCTAATTTGTTTACATAAAAATTTAGTGTTATTTTGTTACTTAATCCATATTTTTTCTTCCTTTAATCCCTTATAAATGAGCATAGATTCCTCTTTTCTTAATTAGTGTAACTATGGCCTAATTACTGTGACTGTGATTTTATGTATGTCATCAATTATTTTTCTTACACATCTTTTATATATTAGGGAGCCTGAGATACCTGGTTGGTGGTAAATGCTGTTTGTAAAAGCAAAAATACAAAGAAATAGATGAAATTAAATTATAGAATAAATATAGCTGATAATCAGCTTTTAATTTCTATGGTAATATTAATGTGTTTTCTGTTGCTAATAAAGTCATTCAGCTAAGGAAGAATTATAAAGCAAGTAGCTGGACCAACAAAGGGAACAAAAAGAAAGCTGTTAGGCAAGAACTGAGCTATTTTGTGTCCTTGAGGACACAAAATCCCTGATTGAGATTCAGATGACAAATCTTTCAAGGTCTTTCCCATTTTATGAAGTTTGAATATCATGTTTCTATGTGCTTACTCACTGGTCTTTGCAATCTTAAGTTTTTAAAAAATATATTTCAATAGAAGCTTTGGAGAAGATGTGTTGTATGCTTTCTGCAAGTTTATCTGACATCTCCCAATATTTTCATATAATTTTGTCAGCTTTTTCATAATCCAATCAATAATGATCTCTTGGTGAATAAGAATGTAGGAGCCAGCGGACCAAACCAAATTTATCTTTTTCCTTCAATCAGATATATATGTAAGTAAATTAGCTCTATCTGTTCTACCAAAGGGACTCAAATTTTGATGATTATTGTGTTTCTTAGTATCTTCTGTTTTCCAGTTAAAAAGGTTGAAGTTCCGTTAATAACTCAAAAGATAATGCTACTAAACACGATTATGTCTAGCTCTTGATATCTCTAGGTATATCACCAGAATAGTGTCTCAAACTGAGTCTTGAAAGGTCTGACATGATCTAATCTGATCTAGGGTATGTTATTTTAATCCCACATCCCTCCTCCATAATTGTCTTAGTTCCTTTGTGTTATCCTGTCCCTAATGAATGCTCATACTTCTTGGCCCTGTATTTAACATTTCTCATTCTTCATCCTCATACATATGTGAGGATGTCAGATAACACCCAGGTAACTAATATTATGGGATATGTTGGAAAGGATGGAATCTTAAAAAACCTCTGTCTACTGTGGAAGGCAAGGGAGATAAGGCTATAAATGCTGAGTTACAGCAAGCCCAGTATCACATGTAACAGACTTAAGTTTTTTATTTTCTTTCAGGTGTATTGCAGATTGTTTGCCAAAACAGTTATAACAGTTTACACTGTCACTAATCTATAGTGTACCTATCACAACCTAGTCAGCACTGGCTGTTAATTTTAATACTTCTGATTTACTACTTATAAAATGGTACTTCATTACTGTTTTAACTAGCATTTTATAAATAACTTGTGGGGTTGAATATTTTGCCATATATACTAAATTTCTTTCCCCTATTACAAATTTTGTTTGTTTGCTTTCCTAATTTTTGTCATATAATTTTGCTCTTTGATGAAAATCTTCAAACATTAAATTTTTGTGAGTAATGTTGTCATTCTTTGATTAGAGGGGAATGAGGGTATTTATTTTACACATCTGCAATAATGAGTAGCTGTGCGCTTTCCATGTATCAGACACCATTCTCACTTGCACATATTTTCACATTTAATTCAATAATATTCCATTGAGGTAAGTACTATTGTTAACAGCATTTTAGGTATGCTAATAGCAAATGCAAAAACATAAACTTGAGAATCCCTCTTCTAATATGGTGGAGTAACCTAACAGGCCAACATTCCCACAGTCATGTCATCTTCAATCAGGGCAATTTTGTTTCTCTTTGATCTGTATACCTTTTATTTCCTGACCTTATTGCACTGGCTTGGACTTCCTGCACTATGTTGTATAAGAGTGATAAGAACTGGCATATTTGCCTTTTCCCAAAGTTAAGAGGAAAGCATTCACTCTTTCACCACTAAGTATAATGTTAGCTATAGGCTTTGGATATTCTTTATCAAGTTAAATAAGTTCTATTTCTACTTTTAATCACTGTTTTATCATGAATGTGTGTTGAATTTTGTCAAGTGCTTTTTCAGCATTGATTGATATGATCATGTAACTTTAGCCTGTTAGTACTATGAATTACATTGCTTATTTTTTGAATATTAAACTCTGGAATAAATCCTGCTTGGCATGGTGTATAATTCTTTTTATGTATTGCTGGATTCTGTTTGCTAATAGTTGGGTCCTGATTTTTGTGTATATTCATGAGGGACATTGGCCTATAGATCTCCCCATACCACCACCACTGCCTTTATTTGGTCTCAGGGTAATACTAGCTTTATAAAATGAATTGGGAAATGTTTTCTATTTGGGGGGAAGCATTTCTTAATTCTCAAATACATGGGAATTTTCTAAGTAGCTTTCTCTTACTGATTTCTAGTTTAATTTAGTTATGGTCAAGGATCATACTTTGTGTCATTTCAGTTTTTAAAAAATTGTTAGAATGATAGATTTAAATGCTTCTATGAGAAAACAAAAAGGTGATCTAAGGTTCTACCCTAAGCTGTATTCTAGATAAATAAGATCAAAGTAAACCCAAATTAAAGAAAGGGTAGAAAATCAATAATACGTAAGACAAAAGCAACGGAGAAAAATCAGTGAAACCAACATCTAATTCTCAAAAGATCAACAAAATTGGAATATCTCTAATTAGACAGATAAACCAGAGAAATTATAAATTACTAATATCAGGAATGAAAGAAGAGTTGCCACTAGGGACCTTAACTAAATTAAAAGGATACAAAATTATGACCGTTTTTATGCCAATTTAACAGATGAAATAGAAAAATTAGAAAAGTAAAACTTACCAAAACTGATAAAAAACTTGAATAATGCCTCACATCTGTTAATGCAGTTGAAATTATTAAGTATCTTCCCACAAAGAAAACTTCGATTCCGTATGGTTTCACTTATACATTTTGCCATTCAAGGAGGAAATAACACCAGTCTTAACATAGTCTTCCAGAAAATAGAGGAGGAACGCTCAACTTATTTTGAGGCCACTGTTCTAATATTGAAACCTGACAGACATAGCCAACCAAGACATTACAGAACTGTAGTCCTCATAAACAGGAACAAAAATATTAGCAAATTGAATCTAACAACATCTATAGAAGAAGCCATTCTCAATTTTTTTTCAACACATGGTGCCAACAGCTAAATATTTATATAGAAAAACGAATATTAACCCTTTATATGTACACAAAAAATAATTTAAAATGAGTCAGACCTAAAAGTAATAGTTACAACACTTCTAGACAAAAATGAGAAAATCTTTGTGACCTTAGATTAGGCAAAGATTATCTAGGATACAACAAACTATAAAATCAAACATGGATAAATGGAACATAAAAGAAAAAAGTCTCGACACTAAGAAAATGCAAGGACACCACACCACAATAGGAAAAATTATTTGCAATATACACAGCTGACAATTGTGTGCAAAATGTATAAAACTTGTAAACACACATGTTTACATAGGCATGAATGGTGCAAAAGCAGTGGCAGGTAAAACTGCCGTCACCCACCACAAATCAAGACAGTAGTGCAACACACTTGGTAGTACTGATTGATTGCATTGGGCATGGCCATGTATTTGAATTTTTTTTTTTAATGGCAGTTTCTCTTAAGAGGTTCTATGATGAAACTGTAAAAAATATTTTATATCAACCTGCTGAGTACATATCTTTAATAACTGGAGTGATAAAATGGGAATTATGTATAAAGCACTTCTGCTATATACCAAATCATGATGAGTATTTTGCAGAAATGCAGTTATTTCATTTGGGGTCTGAAGTATCTGCTGTTTTGTTTTTTTTCATGGAATACCATTCTTACTTGATCATAGGCTAAGACATGGTTATTAAGTCTACAGTATTTGGTAGACATTTCTCAAAAATAAAGTGAGCCTGTCATATGGATCTCACATATTTGTTGCAAATAACTAGCTTTCAAATGAAAATTAGAATTTTGGCAAAACATTCATCTTTGCGAGTGTGACATCTCAGTACTCAAAGGCTTTTTATTACCTTGTTATTTTTACCTTGGGTTTTTTTTTTATATTATTAAATGTGTTAACGTTTTGAAGATCTGCATAGTCCGTGAATGGAAATTTCCAGTGACCAATGTGTAATGTTACAAAATCCTGCATGGGTTCTAAGTACAGGACAGACCTATGGATTTTAGTGTTACAGAGAATGAGAATTTTATTGATACAGTTTCAGATTCCACGCTGCAAATAACTTTTAAGAAGCTATCATGTCTCATTTTATTGTTAGTATCAAGAAAGAATATCTACATTGCCTAATATTCTTCCCTTTTTGAACTACACATTTATTCTCAATTCTAGGTAGGAAACTAGAATAATTTGTCCAGAGTTTTGCAGCTAGGAAGGGGAGGGGAACAGGATTTAAACTCCTGTTAAATGGCTGAACAGCTCATATTCTCTTAGCCATTAAAATAATATAACAAACTATGAGTTAGGTATAATCTTGGGTTTGTGCCTGGAGCTGAGAAAACATTCACATTCTGCCTTGCATAGATCCCTAGTCATGCATGGGTAGGAGCAAAAGATATTTAAATTCACTGGAGAGATATAATTTAAATGCATTGTAGAGAAAAAGGTTGTGGTTCAGTTCTAAGGCTCATGCTAGTGGATCATTTCATACCAATCTAGTGAGAGGCAGAATGGAAGGCATAAGCCCTCCTTCTTCTTCCAGTTAAGGAGGAGAGTTTTCTTCAATGGATTGAGGCTTTACATGTTATCCTTTACAAGACAACTTCTTTAATGTGGTTTGTGAGATGAGCTTTGTTACTTGATGGTCATTAAGCATTTTCTAAAGTTCTCTTGCTCCATTCCATATATTGGTCCTAGTGCACATCACTACCTATTTAAACAGTTTGGCATTCTAAGCCCTCTAATCTCCGGCCTATCTTAAAACTGCCTTTATGAACCCTACATTCTACCCAGTCTGCAACACTTGCCACTCCTGCACACACTTTGTCCGTATACTTTTGCTCATGCTCTTCTCAGTGTGGAATAGTCACTCCCAACCATTCCTATCAACAGTGTACCCATCCTTCAAGGTTATAGTTCTAGTAGACTATAAATTGCTGAGTGCGTCTCTATAGCCTATAGCCTCTTAATTAATGCCTTATCTCAAAGATTATTTGCTTAATGAAAAAACAGACTCATAAAAGTTAAAGAGAGACTAGACCATGGTATTTAGCCCAGGTACCACACTTGTATGCATTAGCAAACTGACTAGAATGAGATTTTTGGCCCATATTCACTCTGATGTTACTGTTAGGATTTTGTCATATAACCATGCTTGTAATGAAGTCTCTCAGTAAAATGTTAAAAGCAAAGATTTCATGCTAGAGACTTCTTAAGAATTAAAAGAATTGATGTCATCCCTTTTATATATTATATCTAATACTTAGTAGTTTTTATAGGTGTGAAAAATACATAAATTGTCTAAACAATTGTGTTCCAAAGTGAAAGGTTTTTATTTCACATCTATTGACTTTAATCAGATAAAATTTTAAATCCCTTAGTAATTTAGGGATAGAAGTTTGCTTTACTGCTAATTACTAAGGATTAAAAATTCAAAGCAGATGTTAATTTGAAGAAAAAAAAAATCTAAAAAGTATTTTTATCCTGAGATTGCTTCCAGCACAGCATAAGGAAGCAGGTGTTAAACACATCCTGATTACCTCTGCTTTTGGGGACCAGAAAGACCATGAGTAATTTACCTTTATAAATAATTCCAGTACTTTAAGCCATATCTTCCACTCCCTCTCTCACATAATTTCCATCAAGGCTAAATGGACCAAAAGTGCACTGCGCTGCTAATCCATCGCCCATGCTACTCCCTGGTGAACTGCTGCTGAAAAATTTAGATAGCAAAATGTGGATTCAAGAGAAAAAAAGAAGAAAACAAGCATACATTGATTGTACATAATTTCATTTCTTTCCTGGTTTTTGGAACAGAGTTGCTATTGCCACTCTCATAGATGAGAACACATAGGCTCAGAGAAGTTAATTTACTTCCTCAGTTAAGGTGCAAGAGAATCAGAATTTAAATATGTCTATTTTCAAGATTCACAATCTTTCAACTACACAGTTGTTTCTAAAACATTATTTAACATAAAAACTAAGGGGAAAATGCTTTCCACACAATATTTACTCTAATATGTATGAGCGTAAACTTTGAAATGAACTCCTTTTGCCTTCCATTCTCATAAAACTACTTTAAAAAATATAAAATAAGTACAATCAACCACAAAACAAAGTTTAGCGTAATAATATTTGCCTAATTATGCCGATAAAGGGTGAAATAAAGTTGCCTAGGGAGAGACGGTGATACCCGCTGCAGGCAGCTTCTTTTGATTTGAGGGTGTTAGTGGGAACTGCATAATGAATCCGCCCCACACACATGCCTCAGTGTACTCCAATCTGAAACCTTGCACAGCGCGGT
>NW_011888884.1:5419938-5420238 GCF_000151845.1 Pteropus vampyrus | reverse complement strand
TGCACTGCTGGTGGAAAAACAGTATGGAATTTCTTCAAAAAATTAAAAATAGAACCATCTTATGACCCAGCGATTCCACCTCTGGGTACTTATCCAAAGAAATCTGAATCACTAAGTGTAAAAGATATATTTGGTCTTCTTCTCCAAACCTGGCACAGAGCTCCTAGAACCCCTGGGATTTGCTAAGTAATTAGAATGGTATGTTAATGAGGACCTGAAGCCCCTAGGTAATCTAAAGATGGGAGCTGGTTGCCAGGGGAACCAACCCTGTGTTTAGACTAGGAACTTGCAGTCCCATCC
>NW_011888884.1:5415370-5419888 GCF_000151845.1 Pteropus vampyrus | reverse complement strand
CTTTTGATTTGAGGGTGTTAGTGGGAACTGCATAATGAATCCGCCCCACACACATGCCTCAGTGTACTCCAATCTGAAACCTTGCACAGCGCGGTATGTCATTTGGTCTATGATCATTCTACTAGGAACACACCACGTACATAATAAGGACACCTCTATTTTACGTCATGGCCCATTGTGTTAAAATACCTCTATGTCAGGTTAAAAAGATTGTTAGACAAGTATAAATGCTGGCACTGAAATCACCATGCAGGGCTTGGGGGTGCAAGTTGTTGAGATGAGCCCTCAAATATGTAGGTATTCATTTTTAAATTTATCAAAATAAAAGTGAAAAATTTAAAATATTGAGAAGACATGACAGACCCTTAAAAATGTATCCTAAGATTCCTCCCGAGATCCTCAAATGGCAGTTTGAAAAAGACTGCACTAACTACATCAAAATAAAGAGTATTATTCAGCCATTTAAAAAAAGAAAAAATGAAATCCTACCATTTGCAATGACATGGATGGACCTAGAAGGTATGCTGAGTGAAATAAATCAGAGAGAGATAAATATATGATTTCACCTATATGTGGAATCAAAGGAACAAAAAGAACAAACTAACGAAAAACAGATTCACAAATATAGAGGACAATCTGAGGATGGCCAGAGGGGAGGGGGATTGGGGGGCTGGGGAAAAGGGGTGAAGGGTTAAAGAAGTACAAATTAGTAGTTGATGGTCACAGGAATGGGGAGCACAGCATAGGGAATGAAGTTAGCATTAACGTAATGGCTATGTGGAGAGCCAGAGGAAGGAAAGGAATTAGGGGGATCATTTTATAAACTATATAAATGTCTAACCAATGTACCGTTCTACTTGAAACTAATAAAATAAAATTAAAAAAAAAACCCTCTGGACACTGAAGCTTGAGTGAGCTTTACTGTGTGGCAATACTCTTTATACTGTCATACACTCATGTACTGGGATGGTGATATATCCTGACTCTACAGGGAGAGGACAAAAAAGTTTCGTGTTTGGAACTCTCCCAGATCTCAACTCATGGGTCCCTTCTTTCGGCTTTTTCTAACTTGTGTATGTGTGTGTGTATATATATATATATATATATATATATATATATATATATATATATATATATATATATAAACTGCAGACATTAAAAAAAAGTTTTGGCATAGCAAAGGAAATCAACAAAAAGAAAACCTACCAAATTGGAGAAGATATTCAACAATGATTTATCCAATAAGGGGCTAATATCTAAAACATATAAAGAACTTAGACAACTTAACACCAAAAGAACAATCTGATTAAAAATGGTCAGAGGACCTGAACAGACATGTCTCCAAAGAGGACACACAGATGGCCAATAGACATATGAAAAGATGTTCAATGTCACTAATCAGAGAAATGCAATTAAAACCACAATGAGATATCACCTCGCATCTGTCAGAATGCCTATCATCAATAATACAAGTGTCGATGAGGATGTGGAGAAAAGAGAAGCTCGTGCACTGCTGGTGGAAAAACAGTATGGAATTTCTTCAAAAAATTAAAAATAGAACCATCTTATGACCCAGCGATTCCACCTCTGGGTACTTATCCAAAGAAATCTGAATCACTAAGTGTAAAAGATATATTTGGTCTTCTTCTCCAAACCTGGCACAGAGCTCCTAGAACCCCTGGGATTTGCTAAGTAATTAGAATGGTATGTTAATGAGGACCTGAAGCCCCTAGGTAATCTAAAGATGGGAGCTGGTTGCCAGGGGAACCAACCCTGTGTTTAGACTAGGAACTTGCAGTCCCATCCGTGACCTCTGGGGAGGGGAGGGGCTGAAGATTGAGTTCCATAACCAAGGGCCAATGATTTAATCAATTATGCCTACCTGTCGAAGCCTCCATTAAAAAAAAAAAAAAAAAAATGGGCTTGAGAGAGCTTCCAGGTTGGTGAACACTTGGAGGTGCTGGGAGAGGGGCATGTAAGCTCCATGTGCCTTTCCTCCTGTCTTCATAAGGCTGTATTCTTCACTATTCTTTGTAATAAATCAGCAATTTAGTAAACAAATTGGTTTCCTGTGAGTTGCTCTAGCAAATTAATAGAACCCAAGGAGAGGGTAGTGGGAACCTCTGATTTATAGCCAGTTGGTCAGAAGCGCAGGTATCAATCTGAACTTGAAACTGGCATTTAAAGTGGGGTCAGTCTTGTAGGATGAGCCGTTAACCTGTGGAATCTGACACTATCTCCTGGTAGATGGTATCAGAATTGAGTTAAATTTGTGGAACTTTAGATCAGTGTCCACAGAATTGAGTTAATTGCTTGGTGGTTTTGAAAAAAAATATGCACTGAAGTGGTCCCATGGGCTGGGTTTAAAGGCTGCCTGGGTCACAGTTCAGACAGGCACCCTAGTCAGGTTTATGCTCCACAGTTAAGTGAGGCTTCTGGCTTGGCTCTTGGCTAGCAAGGCCGTGGGACAGACTCCATGTCTGCCTGGGGGCTCTGAGCAGGCTTTCCATTTGGGGAGGGTGGAGGCATGCTGGGCATTTCAGAACACTTTTAAATACGTGATATATTTTACTGTACATTCTTATTCAAACTCAATTATTTCCCACTATCCCCTTAGACAACAGGCTTAACTCTATTTGTATTTATTCCAGGAGAGCCTTTAGAGATGAGAACTCAGCCATACAGATTGAAATGAGGAGTGGGAGAGAGAGCAGATGGGGCTAGGATTTATGGCACCTCACTGAAACACACCTAGGGAACCATCATTAAGCAGAGCGACTTGAGCAAATCTTCCGCAGAAGTATGTCCCTCCCTGTGTTTAGACTAGGAACTTGCAGTCCCATCCGTGACCTCTGGGGAGGGGAGGGGCTAAAGATTGAGTTCCATAACCAAGGGCCAATGATTTAATCAATTATGCCTACCTGTCGAAGCCTCCATTAAAAAAAAAAAAAAAAAAAAATGGGCTTGAGAGAGCCATGTGACTTCGTGGGATGCTGGGACGACATCTGCTTCCAAGGCAGATAGGATCACAAATGCCTTCTTGGTTACAGGTCAGGCCTCTGACTCTCACTGTTTTAATGAGAATGTAACAAAAAATTTGTGATTCTTGCTCAGTGTAATGACAGTGTGTTGTTATGACAAGGTTTTTACATTAAGAGACAATGAGAGGCACTGAAGAAAAGACAGACTGTGCAGACACCGCTTAATGGGATGTTCTTCACATCTGATGACACGCCCTGGTATTTCGTTAGAAGGATGGTTTTCAAATTGTGTTCCATAGGTTTCCATAGACAGACTGCCATGGGGTTGAGAGGGGCCAAGTAGCTTTGAGTTCCTGCCCTGATTCGAAGCAGCTTAACGTTTTACTATTATATTTTATTCTGTAGAATGGGTGTGACCCTAAAATATATGAATAGATTTTAAAAAGTAGAATACTACTTTATAATAGGATCGTATAGCTTTTAACCCTATTATGTGTCTGCTTCCTCTCTTAGAGTGCAAAGAAGGAAATAGAAATGGGAAAGGAAAGATTTCTATTGTTATTCCTTCCCTGTCATATGGTTGGATGGGAGTCTGTGAGGACTTTGGTCTCTCAATTTAGAAAAGAAGTGCTCAAGGTTGTCTTAAAAGTGATGTTACCTAGAAACAAAAATTAGCCAGGCAAGCTCAAAAATTTAACTTATTGCTGCTTTACATATGTTAGAAAGTATGCTAAATGCTGAGAGCATTTAAATCAATGAAACAAATTTCCTATCCTATAAGGGCTTACAATTTAGTTCAGGGATTTCTCACTTTCCCGCGAATCTGGGGATAGGCTCACTTTTTTCTGCATTTTGATTTCCAGATCTTAGCCCAGTTCTTGGCAAATAGTTGGAGCTCAGGAAATATATGCTGGATGTATGATTCTCTTGCACATCAGAAAATAATTCATTGTCCCTTTGGCTCATTTTGGCCTTGTAATATCATCAGTACAAAGCGTGTCGTTATAAATGTTCTGAAAACAATTGGCCACGAGAAACTGACACGGCGGGCCAGCACCAAACATTTTAAAGCGAGAACACACGAGGATTCTATTAAAAAGAGCATTTAGATGATGGGCTCACGGGGGCCATACTTTTGGCCCAGCGCTGACACCGAGAGTAGTACAAACGTCATCTGTTGACAGTGTGTGAATTTGATAATGAGACGTTATGATAGTCGTTTGGAGAAACAATAATACGTTATAACCATTAGTAACTACAAATTACATTTCTGTTCATTTTACAGACATTTTATCCTCATTTAGTCCTGGCAACAATCATGTCAAATAGTGGGTGCTATTCCAATTTAATAGCAGAAAAGTTACAGAACAAACAGATGAAATAACTTGCTTAGAATGATTGCTAGTAAGAGGTAGAATAGAGAAAGTTTTTTTTTTAATTTAAATTTCATCTTCAAGACTAAAATATTTATGGGAATTTGAAAAGTTAGGAATTTATAGGCAGCATGGCAATTATTAAAGTTAAATTGTTCGTTTTT
>NW_011888884.1:5360031-5413665 GCF_000151845.1 Pteropus vampyrus | reverse complement strand
ACATCTGCTTCCAAGGCAGATAGGATCACAAATGCCTTCTTGGTTACAGGTCAGGCCTCTGACTCTCACTGTTTTAATGAGAATGTAACAAAAAATTTGTGATTCTTGCTCAGTGTAATGACAGTGTGTTGTTATGACAAGGTTTTTACATTAAGAGACAATGAGAGGCACTGAAGAAAAGACAGACTGTGCAGACACCGCTTAATGGGATGTTCTTCACATCTGATGACACGCCCTGGTATTTCGTTAGAAGGATGGTTTTCAAATTGTGTTCCATAGGTTTCCATAGACAGACTGCCATGGGGTTGAGAGGGGCCAAGTAGCTTTGAGTTCCTGCCCTGATTCGAAGCAGCTTAACGTTTTACTATTATATTTTATTCTGTAGAATGGGTGTGACCCTAAAATATATGAATAGATTTTAAAAAGTAGAATACTACTTTATAATAGGATCGTATAGCTTTTAACCCTATTATGTGTCTGCTTCCTCTCTTAGAGTGCAAAGAAGGAAATAGAAATGGGAAAGGAAAGATTTCTATTGTTATTCCTTCCCTGTCATATGGTTGGATGGGAGTCTGTGAGGACTTTGGTCTCTCAATTTAGAAAAGAAGTGCTCAAGGTTGTCTTAAAAGTGATGTTACCTAGAAACAAAAATTAGCCAGGCAAGCTCAAAAATTTAACTTATTGCTGCTTTACATATGTTAGAAAGTATGCTAAATGCTGAGAGCATTTAAATCAATGAAACAAATTTCCTATCCTATAAGGGCTTACAATTTAGTTCAGGGATTTCTCACTTTCCCGCGAATCTGGGGATAGGCTCACTTTTTTCTGCATTTTGATTTCCAGATCTTAGCCCAGTTCTTGGCAAATAGTTGGAGCTCAGGAAATATATGCTGGATGTATGATTCTCTTGCACATCAGAAAATAATTCATTGTCCCTTTGGCTCATTTTGGCCTTGTAATATCATCAGTACAAAGCGTGTCGTTATAAATGTTCTGAAAACAATTGGCCACGAGAAACTGACACGGCGGGCCAGCACCAAACATTTTAAAGCGAGAACACACGAGGATTCTATTAAAAAGAGCATTTAGATGATGGGCTCACGGGGGCCATACTTTTGGCCCAGCGCTGACACCGAGAGTAGTACAAACGTCATCTGTTGACAGTGTGTGAATTTGATAATGAGACGTTATGATAGTCGTTTGGAGAAACAATAATACGTTATAACCATTAGTAACTACAAATTACATTTCTGTTCATTTTACAGACATTTTATCCTCATTTAGTCCTGGCAACAATCATGTCAAATAGTGGGTGCTATTCCAATTTAATAGCAGAAAAGTTACAGAACAAACAGATGAAATAACTTGCTTAGAATGATTGCTAGTAAGAGGTAGAATAGAGAAAGTTTTTTTTTTAATTTAAATTTCATCTTCAAGACTAAAATATTTATGGGAATTTGAAAAGTTAGGAATTTATAGGCAGCATGGCAATTATTAAAGTTAAATTGTTCGTTTTTATTATGAAAATTATTTAATCTAGTACATCATCAAGGGGTAGTATGGCCAATGTTCTACCTTGTTATAATTCATTTAAAAATTTTTAGGTTGTGCATAGAACATGTAAATGCTATTTAATAATTTATTATGATATATAGAATGTGAAACCATTTTTGCTATAAAGAAATTCTCAAAAATTATAAAATCCTAAACATTTAAGGAGTCATTTCACTTAGGAAGAAAAATAATGCAGAAAAACTAAGATCTTTACTCTTTGTGGTAGAGATGTCAAACAATTGAATGTATTCATAAGTAGGTTAAATGAGCCATTTGTGAAACAAAACACTTAAAGTGGTGAAATCATTTAATGCATGAGAAGAACTGAAACTGCAGGATAATTCAAAAACCAACCATGTAAAAATAGTCTAATAAGAAAAACTATTGAAGGTTCCTTAGTGTTATTTTTTTAAGTTTCTTAAATGTCATTACCCAAAATTATCAGAACAGTAATGACTTAGTAATACTTAACATTCTTTTGTGAAGTTCACAATAATTTATTTCTAAGTTTTTCAAACTTTGATTTTTGGGGTTCGAACTCCAGTTGACAGAGTAAACACACTCCACCTCTCCAACTTATCAAAACTAAAAACCCTGGACAAAATACATAAAGGTACTGAGAACTCTGAAAAATAAGTAATAGCAAGCAGATTTGGGAGGGAAATAAAAACTCGAAGAATAACCAAAATGGCCTTGAGTCTCCTGTTTGGTTTTTCTTCTGTGACTCCCACATCCTAAATCTGCAGGTATGGAAAGAAAATTTGCCAAGAAATTCTCTCCTTTTCTGGCCAGAAGATGAGGAGAGGGGGCCCGTAGAGTAGTTGTAGAACAAAGTTCAGTTTTAATAAAAGTCGCCCAGCCCTGTGCAAGGCCCAGTCATGAAGCTATATTTTCATAGCAAGGACAGTAGGAGTGGCCACTCAAGAACCTAGAACTGTGAGATAAAATCCTTCTTTCTGACCAGAAAGACTCAGAAAAGAAGTTCCTGTGGTCCAAAGAGTGTGGGGACAATTCAGATTATTTTTCTCTTTTATCTCTCATCACTTTGCAGCGTGGGTAGACTCAATCACAGGAAGAGTATGACAGCACAGGACACTAGAACTTCAGCTTCACATCCAGAGGATCAGCAAAAAAGATGTCTTGAAGACAGAACGTGTGGGGAAAAGCAGAGAGAGGAGGGATCTGTAGTAAGAGATGCCTGAATCTGTGTGTCAGGTCCCATGCTCACTCTCTGAATCACACAAGCATGGAATTGATCTGATGTATGTGGTCACACTATAGTTTAAATCACTAACGAGTTCCCATACTAGCACAAAGAGCACTCACTGCATAAACTTTGAAAACTAAATTGACTTCTAAGCTACAGTCCACAAAAGGTTAAGACTTGCTTCTGAACCTAATGAGACTGGTTGCTGCTAAAACAAGATGCCAATGTCTCTGAGGATTGTAACAATCTTAGTCAAAAAGTTCTGGATACAGTTGATATGTAAAGAACCAGTAAAAATAAAGAATTTTCTCAATAATGCTAGAAAATTCACAGATGCTAACCCTGAGATGCCAGAAGTATCAAACAATTTAGAGCAGAAATTATAACCACGCTCCGTGAAGGGCAAATATTCTTTTAATAAGTGGAAAGATAGAAGTTCTCAGCAAGAACTAGCAGCTATAAAAAGGAAAAAAAAAAAAATTAGAACTGAAAGATATAATGAATTTTTAAAAATCACTTAAATGGCTCACCTACCAAAAAATCAATTAACTTGAAGACAGATCAATTAAAAATTTCCAGTAGAAAAAATAGAGAAGTAAAAATTGGTAAAAAATGAATAAAGCCTTAAGGACCTTATGGGACAATACTAAAAAATTAATATTTATCTGTGGAATCTCAGAAGGAAAGAAGAGAAAAATCAATGCCAAAAATTTATTTTAAGAAACTATGTTGTTTTTCAAAATTTGGTGCAAGACAATTGAACAGATACAAGATATTTGGTGAGATCTAACCAGGATAAGTACAAAGAAAACTACATTCTGATACATCATAATCAAACTACTGAAAACTAAAGAAAAAAAATCTTGCAATCCACCAGAGGAAAGCAACACATTACATATAGGGGAATGCCAATTTGAACGAGCTCAGATTTTTCATCAGAAACCACGAGTGGCAGAAAATAATGGGAAAATATTTTTGAAATGCTGAGAAAAAAATTGTCTACCCAGAATTCTCTATCCAGGAAAAAACAAACAAACAAACAAAACAAAACAAAAAGCTCCTTCAGATATAAAGGAGAAATAGAACATCCTACGATAAAATAAAACGAAGAGAATCTGTCTCCAGCAGACCTTCTCTAAAGAAGGAAGGTGTATAGTTAGAAGGATATCAGAAGAAACCTTCAGAATGAAGAAAGAAACACAGAAACAGTAAATAGATATATTAAATACTTTTTTCCTTTAGTTCTTTAAAATATATGACTGTTGAAAACAAAAATTATAAAATTGTCAGATGGGATTTTCAGTGAGTCTTCCCGATCTTAAATATACATATCTTCTCCAAAGCACCACGCCCACTCCACCTTGTCAGCCTCAAAGCCTTTCTTCGCCATGACTAAAATTACAAAAGAGACGCATGATAAATGAAATAAGGAGCATGTTTAGTGGGGATACTGTTCCATTTGGTGGCCCCAGCCATTTCACCAGTCTGGCCTCTGCAAAAACCAGGTGGCTCCTACAAAATGTCATAGACTATGGCAAACTCAACCAAGAAGTAGTCCTAGTTATAGCCACCATGCCAGGTGGGATATCTTTGCTTGAGCAGATTAAAACAGAACTGGTACGTGGAATATAGCCACTGATTTATCAAATGTATTCTTTTCCATCACTATGTATAACATCAGAAATAGTTTGAATTCAGAGAACAGGCAACAGGATGTACTTAGAGGGCAGCTCCAGGATTATGTTAATTTTTCCTTCTGCTATCATATATAATATGAAGAAGCCCGGACAATCTAAACATCTTGCAAAATACCATGTAGATCCACTCTATCAAGGACATCATGCTAATTGGGCTAGATGAGCAAGAAGCACCTAGCATGACCTTGTTAAGATACCCGTGCTCCGGAGGATGGGAGAGCAAGCCTATGACAACGCAGGCATATGCCACATAAATAAACATTTTAGTGCTCTGGTGGTCACAGGCCTTCCAGGATATCCCACACAAAGTAAAGGATAAATCACTGCCTCCTGCACCTCCCAGTGTAAGGACGCGCAGTGACTGGTAGGCCTCCTCAGATTCTGAAGGCAGTATATTCAACAGCTGGGAATACTGTGTTGACCCTTACACCAAGTGACATGGAAGCTTTGAGTGGTGCCCTAAACAGGAAAAGCTCGATTGCAAGGCCAGGCTGTGGTGGAAGCCACTTTGCCACTTAGAACATATGACCTGGCAGACCCTGTGGTATTTCCATGTAGAATTCACAAAGCCCCAGTGAAATATTCACAGCCCAGACCCATAGGGCAAGGCCGCATCCTGAGCAGCAGAGACTTCAATATCTTCTGAAAAACAGCTCTTGGTGTGCTACTGAACCCTTGTAGAGATGGAGCACCAGTGACCCTACAGCACAAGTGGACCCAGCAACAATCCATTTTAAGATAAAAACACTACATTAAGAATCAAGCACAAGTCCCTCATCAGCTCAACCAAGACCCCCATGTAATCTACCACTGTTACACAGTGCCTCTCCCTCCCTCCCTCCCTCCACCACATTCGGTCAACCTCAGGAGCCATGTCAAAGTGACCCCACAACAAAATCCCTGACCCAGCGGTAAGAGTCTCTGGGGCCCAACAAGGATGAGGGACCAAGCATCGGACACCTGGTTGGGGGAGAATTTTCACACGCAAGTATCAGGAGTCTATCACCTTCAGGAAGCTCAGGGTCCCCCCTGGGGCGGTGGGCGGAGCAGGGGAGGAGGGTGGTGCATAGAGGCCGCAGGATACTGGCTCAGGCTCAGGGTTCCAGGCTTACCTCCGGCAAGGTCAAAGGCCGCAGCAGCACGAAGGCGCAGTGACATTAGGCCAGTTTTTCCTTTCAGCAGCTGTGAGCTGTCTTGAATTCATCCCAGGATATTATCGCTGCCCACTTCTCAAGCCTTCCCTGAAGAACAGCCTCAGATCATTTCTCTCGCTTTTGACCCAGCCCAACGGCCAGCATCCTGCGATAGGGGAGCTGGCCTCTTCACCCAAGCCTCTCCATCAGCAAATGTCCTCCTCTTTTGAGCACCATGAGTGACACGGAGGGCCAGGGCCTGATTGGGGGTGGGGAGTAGAGTGTAGGATTCCGAGGTAAGCAAATAGGAGCCCGCAGGGACTGCTAAGTGGCTTGGGGTGTATGGGGGAGTAAGTGCAGGTCCTGATGGAGGGGCAGGGAGAAGATGGGCTCAGAGGAGGACCAGAGAATGGCTGAACCAGGCCCAAGATGCCGCTGATCACTCTTCTCAGAGGAAGCCCAATCTTGCAGGATCTCAGGAGATATAGGGAGGAGGGGTGGGTGGCACCAGGAGTCCTGGGATGAGGATCACCTGGGCACCAGCAACCCCTCCGTCCCAGACTTCTCCTTAAAGAGTCTGGCTCATGCTACCTGACACAATACATACGTTGTGAAAAGGGGTCTATGCATATGCCAAATAGTATGAATTTTCACTTACCATTGCTGCTTGAGCTAATATTGCTACCAAGGGGCATCAAGAATTGGAGACTGCTGGTCCACTGGTGGAGGGAGACAATGAGTGTCAGCTGTGGCATTGAGACCAGCTGCGGTGGCTGCAGTTCGTCCACTAACTTTCCTTCTCTATATAAAGTACATTCAAGAAGAGAAATCTACTAGAGTCCTATAGAAGTTGCTCCCAAGTTGTATATGAAGAAGTAGATTCAGTTTGCACAAATGGTGGATGTCACAGACACTATATCACCCAGATCTCCCCTCAATGATGGGCTTATTGCCCCTACTGTTGGGAATGTGGCTGAGGCACCTTTAGGTGTCAGCTGTTTCAGGATCTACCTCAACTGAGGGAGTCACTTCGCCCAACATTGCACCTCTTTGTAGGTTGTCCACATCTAATGAATAACTGATGAAAGTGAATAAAAGCCTGGCCATCTAGACCCAACTCAGGACAACGCCTAAGGGGCAGAACAGCTTTTGGAGTGGGCCGAGGCTGTTGGTCCTGCTATAAGGCTTGACTTCTCTGCTTCGTCCTATTTCCTTTTCCTCCCTTCTACAGAGATTGTCCTTAAGGGAGCTCCTAAATAAGGATTCAGCAACTAAACTTAGTCTCAGAGTCAACTTCTGGAGAGGCCCAACCTGTGACAATACTTCACACTTGGTTTCCCCGTTTTGTATTTGTTAGTTTCTATCATTTTCTTTAAAAATTATTCTTGGTTGATTTCTTGCCTGTGTCTTCTTATTCTTTAGAACAGAAAAGTTTAGGACTGAAAGAAACATTACTGACCATCTACCTAGTTTTCTTCTTGAATACAATACTTTTCCCCGCTAGAGTATTCGCAACCTCAACCTATGTTTGTATGTTTTCAATGGTATCCAGATTAGACAGTAATACACAGCTCTAATGTTTGCAAAGTCTCTTCCTCTGATGAGTAGAAATCTGCCTCCTTGTGTCTTCTACTCATTCCCCTTTGTTTTGTTTATTAATCCACTTCATGTGACAATTTCAAGTAAATGAAAGCATCTAGCATATCCTCTATTGAATCTTCTCAAGGCTAAACATCCAGTTTTCTCACCATTTATATCAAGATCCCTCACCGTTACAGTTCTACCTCTCCTGTAAACTTTGTAAATTACTACTCATCCTTTGGTATAGAGACAACTCGATTTTTTAATCTGTTCTGTCATTTCCCTTATCAAAAGCATCTTGTCCAGGCCAGGTATTAAAACAAACAAACAAACAAACAAAACAATGTAGATTGACTGGAAAGATAATACTTGTTATTTAATCCTTTCCAAGTACTAATATACTTAAAGAAGTATCCAAACCTTTTGATTTAATCCTCTTCTTTCTCAACTATAATGATGTGGCCATAAATGTCATGGTGGGAATTCTGGTGGCTTTGTAGGACTAATATGATTTATTAATGGTACCATCACTCTGTGAAATGATTTGACAAATCAGAGGTAATTCAATTTTTCCTTCTTTCAGTTAAAAGTGGGTAACTGATTCTTATTCTGACTGGCATCACTAATGACAGTGTGGGATTCAGCATTCTGCGCTCTGCCTCAAGGACAGCAAAAGGGTGAATTAGCTGCCAATTTGACTGACATTTTATGCAAATGACATGAACCAATATATCCCTTGTATATGGCTCATTGAAAATTATAATTGTGCATTTAAAAATGTATACAAGCCATATTTCACATTGGCAGAGTGCGTTTGTGGAGCAGGTAACCCATGACAAGAGACTAACATCCTTAAGTTGCTAAGGAAATGAGGCTACTGGCTACATTAACACACTTTTTTTTTTTTTTTTTTGAGAATAAAAGTGTCCACTTTAATGTGAAACCCTAATTATTAAATTCCATTTTTAACTCTGAGTTCCACAGAGGGCTTCAATCCATCCACCCCTTTTGATAACTTAAATAGCAATTTGCTTTGGAAACTACAATGATATGAGGCTTATGTCATTAGGAAGAAAAACTCATTAAATTAATTCCCAGTTCCTAATTTACTTTAGGAGGGTATTAATGTTGAAGAGATTAGTTGGGAAGAAGATTGATGAGTTTAGTTTTCCCATGAAACACTGAAGTTGTAAAAAAAAGTCAACTGATTTATCATTGTTATATGGTGTGTACTTCCTATTTTAATGAACAAGCTGACATTTGGTTCATTCAATTTTTATTATTTTATAGTTCACTAGGAGCATAAGCTTTCTTAGAGTTTCCATCTTTGATGAGGAGATATATGGCAGAGTGGATGTGAGCACAGGCTTTAGTCACGGAAGTTGAAATCCCAACTCTGCCGCCTATTATCTACGGTTTTATTTTACTTTTATATGCCAAATTTTCCTCATCTGTAAAATGAAAGTGGCAGTAACAATCACTTAATAAAACTGTATGCATTAAATGAGATAGTACGGCTCTCCACCATAAGTATTCTCAAGTGGTAGCTACTCTCATTATATTTTAGATGGAGAAAGACTTAGGAGCTTTGGTGTAATTAATGTTCTCTTAATAGAAGAGAAAAATGACTAATACAGATGTTCACTAATACTTGGAGAATAGTGAAAGGGGAAAAATTCAAGTATTCTGTCTGACTCTAAAGGCCATTTTTTCTCCATGTCAGCATAAAACACAATAGAGTTTCTTGCAGGGAGATTTTTGATAACTCTTAAGAGAAAGATGCAGTATGCTTCTTTTGGGCTTCAGGGAGAAAAGCTATAGGTAGACTACACTTTAAATATTTGACATGAAGTAACCTCAAAAAGAGAAGGGAAGGAAAATAATATTGATTTCTTACTATGTGCCAAACTCTGTGAAAGTATTTGTTTAAAAATCAGTATCACCATTTTCATCATCATTCTCGTCATCATCCAAATGGTAGCGACAGCTGCCACTTATTAAAGACCTATTATACAGCAAGTACTTTACATATGCTATTGAATTCAATTCCTACAATGACCTTATAAGGTATACATTGTTTTGTCTAATGTATTGGCTAGAAAAACAAGGCCTAGAGAGGTGAAAGAATTTGCCCCAAATCACACAGCTGATGAATGTTGGCATTAGACTCGAAACCCACTTCTATTCAACAAGGACCAAAAAAAAAAGTAATAACTGTTGCTTCAATTCGCTTTACTTTGATTTGGATCAACACAACACAAAATCCTCTCAAACATTTTGTACTGTCTCCTAATGGTAGGACCTTTGGATAGCACTCCAGAGGCTACGGTGAGGGGCTGGGCAAGCCTCTGAGTAAATTCCAGCGGTTGTCAGGACCACCTCCATGAGTCCATGATTTCCTTGACCTTTGTTCGGTAGCTGTTGGACATCACTCACCAATCACACAGGTACGTCTCCCATCCAAGTAGGCCTGCACATGGTACCCCTGTTGCTACAGTCCAAGACACCAGGGCTGTCTCAGTCAATGCTGCCACCGCAGCTACTTCTAGGAGCTGCCCATCTTACTGAGTACTCTGGCATTCATGAAAAGCTTTCCCAGCTAGCAAGGACTCTGCCTCCAAAGAATGGCTGAAGAGCACTTCCATATGCAGCAGAAGCTGTGCCCTGGGATATTCTTGCGTGCCTATTCTAGTGGTAGTGCTACGGCCGTCTTGGATTTTTTTCCTCTTAAAATCCATACCACACAAGGTTTCCCAGAAATGAGAAGTTTCAAGCTGTTACATGGTTCACATAGGGCAGGAGTCCTCAACCCCTGGGCCACAGACCAGTACCGGTCCGTGGCCTGTTAGGAACTGGGCCACACAGCAGGAGGTGAGCAGTGGGCGAGTGAGTGAAACTTGATCTGAATTCGCAGCTGCTTCCTAGCACTAGCATCACTGCCTCAGCTCCACCTCACATCATCGGTCATTAGATTCCCTGGTGCCAAAAAGGTTGAGGACCACTGACATAAGGGTTTTTCTTAGAGGGACTCTCTACAACCCATAGAACCAGGATCCAACCTATAATTCAAAAGCATAATAGGGTATTTCCTCCTTTACCAAGTTGCTGTTTAAGTGAATTATAAAAATATTCTGAAATAAATACTGAAAGTAAAATATTGGCCTCATAATTAAAAGATAACATTTTATAAATTTTAGGTATCAGTTAAATTTATGAACATGATCTCTAAAGCAATTTGGACTTTTGGCATGGATTATCAGTATATATCTATTGTATTAAATCTCTAATGCTGCTACTTGAAAGCGGGAATAATCAGAGGCACCAAGAGATACTAGAATCTCAGAGGGGGCAATTCCTTTGAAAGGAAACAGTATGTTATGGCAAAAATATCTTTTCAAGGTACGGAAAAATGGCCTAAGATACCTTAACCGGTTTCTTATCTGAGGCTCTGAGATCTCAGTTGCGAAAGATATTTTATAGTGGAAGATAAAAAGAAAATGTACCAGAAGCTCTAGTGAATTAAAGAGAAAGGTCACCCACCAACTAAGACAATCAAGATGAATGATGTTTGTATGATGCCCAGCATCCTGGATGAGAACGAGAGGAACCGAAGTTTTACTGACTTCGCAGCTTAGCCAGTGAGCTGGTCAGTTGAGGCATGTAGTAAATAAACCCAATTAGTACCCGAAGCATGATTGTGATATTGAGAAAGAGATAGATCCATTTGCCAAAGGCTTTGCTGGAAGCAACTTAAGCTAAGGTTTGTGTCCAACATTCCCAGATATCTCTCTCTGAACTTTTATTACATTCTCATTGCTGAGCTGTGACTGGAATATTTAAAGCTACTTGGGCAGGGATGCCATTTCATGGGTAAAAGTATAACTGGGGAGGTTCCAGCTTGATCCACAATGAAAGTTAGTATGGAAAAAGATGAAAAAATAACAGTGATGGTACCTTAAATTAAATAGATATTCTGCCTTGTCATTACAACCTAGAAAGCATTATTCCATATTATAGGCTCAGAGCTTGGTTGAAACCTAAGTCTTTTTATTCCTATTGCAATATTCTATATTCTTTTCCAGTACATAACATTACCAGTCAAGGAAATGCCAGAGGAAATAGAAGAAAGGGCATTATAAAGGAAAACGGCCAAGAGCTCACTGAACATGCTAGAAAAATTTCCTGTGGTCAGTTACTATTTTTGATAGCATATTTTTACTTTAACAAATATTTACTGGGAGCCAGGCACTTTCATATTTAATCCTCACAATATTCTTGTGAGGTAGGAATTATTCTATTTTTGAATGATGCCACTGAAGCTCCAAGAGGTGGATAAGGTAATTACCAAGCCAATAAATACCAGCCCCGCGCCTTTTGATAACCAAGTCCAGTGTGCTTTCCCTGAATGTTTAAGAACTAGGTTTTGTGAGTAGGTACGACCTGGCTCTAACAGACTGCTGTCTTAGCTGACTTCACAGGGAACTCCAGAGTTGAAATAACAAATCAGAGATTTTTACGAATTGAAGCAAGGCTTTCAGACATTTGTACCCTGGCATCGACCAGCCACTTAGTGTCAACTACTACCTTTGGCTAGGTGTTACTCCCAGGTATACCAACATGTGGGAGCAATATTTCCACATTTACACTGTTATTGAGGCACTTGTCAGTAATACAAACTAAACCAGAGGGCTGGTTATTTATAACCGTACTAGAAAGCAAATATAGACTACTAAACCCAGTGACTCTAAAAGAGGACTTTAGCAGGAATTACTTCAGATTGTTCAAATAGAAAGTGACTTTTAAAAAAAAAAAAACCTGCTCATGACAGCCGTGTGGATAAATGGCCCTCTTTTTACTTTAGATGAACACTTCTTAAATAAATGTTGGCTTTTACAACACCCTTCTTCTGATTCTGGAGGAAAAAGTTTTACATGAAAGTTGAAGTTATTCTCATCAGTCAGCCCAGTCTGCCTATTGCCTTGTGGACAAGGCCTATCTTCAGGTCAGAAACTGAAATTCTTACATTAGATTACATTTTTATTATGGGAAAACTTAAATACATAAAAAACCTATCAAGAAGCAAATAAAAGACATGATCACATTCACCTTGAAATAAAAGCTGTTAACCTTGAAATAGATGTTCGTATTTTCTTCTAGGAGCATCATACATAATTTATAATAAATGTTCTTTTAAGCAAACTTTACACTCATCCATTATTATTTCCTTGAGATAAGTTATTAGAAGTAAAACATTTGGACCAAAGCTTATATAAAATCTAACTTTGGATATATTTTGCAAAACTGCCCTCCAGAAGGTTGTGCCAACTAAATTTTACCACCAGTTCTATCAAAGTATAAATGATGTGTTCTTTTGCATTCCTTCAGGAAAACACCAGGTAGCTTCTTTGTAGTGAAGATAAATTGGTTCCCAGAAGTAATGGAAACAAAAGGGCTTGAGCTTCAGAAGTATTAAGACATTATTTTGTATCAGAGACATTATTTCTGAAAACTATACTTAAGGAGAACCTGATACTATAGATTTGAGAGGGAAAATATGGATTGTTTGGTGAACCACTCGGCCCTACCTGTGTTTAAGTGTATGTGTGTGTGTGTGTGTGTGTGTGTGTGTGTGTGTGTGTACAAGTGTATACGTGCATGTGTGTGGTCTACTCAAAAAATGGAGGGTCAAATGGTTTTGAACAGGGGAGATATTTCTTTCATTTTCCTAAGTTTCCTAAATTTTAGATAGACCAAGAGATTATTGCAATACAGTATCATTTATTGATAGATTGATTTTATAATTGTTTATTGAACACCAAGTGAGAAGATTAGTGTTCCATATTTTAAATCAATGAATATGAAAAAAATAATTCATATTTTTCCTTCTTTCCACTTTGTAAAACATTGTATGAGAAGCGTGAACCCTGAGAAAGAGGATGCCTCCTAAGAAGGGCTCAAATTAGATAAAATAAAATAAGGCAGAGCCTAGCTGCCATTTCTACTTAGGGGGCCTCTCACATCGGCTGCACTTGGGGATGAAGCCTGCACTGAACTGCCTGCTTGCATGGTGCTCCTGCCATCTGAGCCAGCCCTTACAGAGGAGTTCCTGGAATTATATTTCAACCAATAGGAGTAAAGCTTTCTCTGTCCCACCGGAGCTGCACAGTGCATCTTCACAGACCAATTCAGGACAGCTCAGGACAGTGCTTTTTGGACCCTTCGAACTGCGAATATTTGGAGTCCTCACTTGCATGAGGGCAGACCAATCAGGAACCAGGGGCGGGGACTTGTGTCTATATAAGTCAGCTCCCCTGTGGCTTGGAGAGGGCACTTTCCTTTTCCACGAAGAATGAAGAGTGCATTTCCCCAGCTGGGGCTGAAACACTGAAGCTCTCCCCAGAGCAGAGCAGAACAGAGCAGAGCAGACTGGTGTAGAAGAGAGTGGAGTAGACCAGAGCAGGTGACCAGACCAAAGCAGAGCAGAGCTGTGCTGTTTCATAATTTAATTGCAACACTGTTGAGCTGTTCTCACAGCCATATCCCAGTCCAGCCCTTTGCACTGAAAAAAGTTTCTTTCTTCACCTCATCTCAAATTGGGGATTCCTGTTGGTGTCAAATTGGTGCCAACGACCATCAGTTGACAGAAGTTAATTGCCATGTAGAGATGCCACGTGCTTTGATTAGGGTAACAGAATTGGAGGTACATTTTTGGAAATGAGTAGTGCAGCTTTAGTAATAAATAAAATGGTATAGAAAGCAAGCATTTGAATGATTTTGGCTTTGAGGAAAGAGGCAACATAACAGACCCAAGATCATATTAAATAAACAAGAACACCGCAGCACTGAGGATGAGGTGCTGGTGCACGTTAGCTGAAGCAGGAGTACCTAGAAGTAAACTAGGAGTGGGCTTCTCTATGAATTTTGCCAGTGGGAATGAAGAGGGTTTTGTATTTCATATATCCAGCTTATTTATAACAAGAATTTAAGTCCTAAAAGAAGTTTTAGACGATAGAAGTAGTAATAAGTGGTCAGTATGATATAATCCCTTTCTTTAAAGAAACTTTAGATGACAGTCATGTTTACAAAGAGTTCAAGGCTGTGAATGAGGAAGTGAGCATGAGTAAACAGTACTGAGAATGGGCTGGATTAAAATGGCAAAGTGTTTGACTTTATATGTGATTTCTCTGATTATAAAAATAATGTAGTTTGTTATTACATATTTTGAAAAAAAGTGAAAAGTGGCAAGAAGATAATAACAATGATCCATAATCTCACAAGTCATTTAATTCAAATGCTTATACATGTTTATTGTATATGAATAAAAATTTTGCCTTTACATCTTAATTTGGAAATATGTAACTGGAAAAATAACAACTCATATAATTACTGTCTTAGTTTTACCAAAAGTTTGGAGAATAAAGTTATTAATATCTTATTGTTGATCTCTATGCACTGTGATCCCACGAAATTAAAATTATTAGAGGTGTTATCACTTTTGAGCTAAAAATTTATATGTAATGTAATAAAAAATCCTTTGTTGTGGATTTGTTAATATGCAGTTGAGTATTATCTAAAATAATATTTTAAAAAAGAGCTTATTAAAGATGCATGCATGGAGTGGTCTGCCTCATCAGCCTCCTTTTGTTTAGAATCAGTTGCTAATTGGAAATTGGACGTTAATACTTCCGGAGATAGCAAAGTAATTGATCTGTGTTAGACTAAGCTCTGCATAGTTGAGAGGCTTCTCTGACTCACTCTCATAAAGACTCTTTAATCTTTCCAGAGCCAATGTTGCTAGTCTCTATTTTCCTGATATGTAGTATACACATAAACAATAATGTAAGAAGTTTATTCCTTCTTACATTAGATATCAAGAATTTAAAGCATTGTTATAAGTTAGTTTCTATTTTAGGAGACATTGAACTTTGCAAGAGATGATATTTCTTCCTTTTTTTTTTTTTTTTTTTTGACCACAGGGACGCTCAAACAAAATATTATTGGGCCATAGAGAACATAATTGCTTGCACTTTGAGTTCAACCTTATCCTGTCTTTATGTCCCTTGACCTCATCTCTTTGTTTATTGCATTTGGTTATATGTAAGATTGGTCAGGAATTAAAGCTGAAATCCCAGTGACTTAACACAACTATGGCTGGTATAGGGCTCTGGCGCTGTGTCACTCAGCAACCCATGCTAAAATTTTACCATATGCAGCTGCACCGTCGGAACATGCAGTGTTTTGGTTCATTGTAGCAAGGAAAGAGAGTCTGGAAAGATGCACATTCCATCTTCACTGTTTCTGCCAGCAAGTGACATACTTCTGTTCATCTTTTTGTTACTTCATTGGCCAGGCCTGGCTGCAAGGCTCACCCAATTGCAAGGGAGTTAGGAAATGTAAGAGTTTAAATGGAAGACTTGGTGAGCATACTCTCTCTGTCTCAGTGTATTTTTGCCAGGATTTTGAGACGTATTTTTAGGATGAGAGAGAGTATAAATAATATAAGTATTGTCATTTTTGTAGATCAAAAATGGTTAAATATCATCCGTTTTATATAGTTCAGCCTCATAAATAAACGCATAATGTCATGAGCACGTTACTGAGTTAACACTGTCCTTGCCCTCAAACAAAAGACTCTGCCTATTAGCCTGAGTGAGCCTGTATACAAATAGCTGATGGGAGAAGAGCTAAGACAGAGACATGTGCAAAGAGGGATGCTACTAGAAAAGGACGTGTGACTAGTTGTGTAAGAGCTTGTTAAGGGGAGCTGTCACTTAATTATTGGCGGTCATTGTGAGGAAAAGGTAACTAACTTCCAGACAGAAGGAATGACATGCAAAGAGACAAAAAAAAAAAAAGAAAAGAAAAGAAAAAAAAACAAGAAAAAGAAAAGAAAAAGGATTTTAAAAAGCTTTGTTTAGAAAAGCCTAGCAATATGTATAAGCAAGGCTACCTTGAAATGAGGTCATAAATATAGAGATGACTTTGCATGTCATGCTAAGGAATTTTCATTTTTTGCTGATGGCAATTTGAAGTTATTGAAGGCCTGATGTGAAGAGATCAGATCTGTCTTTAGGGGATGAGGAAGGAATTATACTGCAGGAAATACTGGATGTTTTAAAGACGAGAGCTTCTTAGGTACTTTTTTGTTCCTTTTCAATATAGACATGTCATTTAAACTTCATGCAATAAACTCTCTCAAACTTCTGGTAATCAAGTATCACAATAATTTAGGCAACAAAAGAGATTGATGAGCATGGTACAGACCAGGTCTCTGGCTATAATTGAGGAGGAAAATGACTGGTGAAAATATTTACCATGGTTGTAGCTTATCACCCGAAACTCATACACTGACATTTTTCTAGGTTCTTGCTATATTCAAAAAGAAATACTGTTTTTGGATCTTATGAGTTAGATGGGACCTTAGAGGTTTCAAGGTCTAGACTTGTTTTTTTATGTAAGAATTTTCTTTATATTTAATAAACTCGAAAGTGGCCATCGAGTCTTATGCTTGAATAGGCCCCTGAGAAACTAATTTATTCTCAAGACAGATTTTCTATCAAAGAAAAGTGAAAGTGTTTTGCTGTTGTTTGCTGTTACAAAAAAAAAAAAAACTTGAAAAATGCAAAGAAGAAACAAAGAGTCTAGCAAGCAACCCCAAATAGAGCCTTTTCTATTTTAAACTAAAATACTTAAAATGATACATGACTTACCATAATGAAAAAAATGTTATTGAAAACTATAACAAATAATAACCCTCCAACTTTTTAATATCTTTGTATATTTGAGAGACAATTCATATCAGTATGAAAATAAATCTCTCTACTGACCTCTTCTTCGGAAAAGTTTAATAGGAAGAGTGAGATTGAAAGAATAATATTTCAAAGTCTTTGCCAGTTCAGAATAATAACAAGAATGAATCTTTGGATATGAAGGGCCAATTGTCCCACATAATAAAGTGAGGGGGGTTGTAAGGAGTGGGAAAGTCCAAGAATGAGCAGCCTTAATTTTTCATTGAAATCTGCTACATATTTGGATGCCTGTGTGACTGATGATTTAGAGCTTTTCAATAAAGTCCCATTAGTCTTGTAAAAATGTGGGAATTCTCTGTATCTGGCAGTAGTTTTTGCTCATGACTTGACTTAGACGTCAACTAAGATAACCTAATATTTGAGACTGAAATTAAAATATTTGAGACTGAAATTAAAATCAGATTTGCCTGTAATAAGATCACTAAATTATTGCCTAATCTTCCGGGTGATTCAGAGTGGCATGGGGGAGCTGGTTTTCTCCACTCCAGGAGGACCATTCACCTCATGGTCTATTTTAAGATGTCCGCTGTAACACAAACGGGTGCTCATTTCCCATTGTGCAGTCTTAACACAGACGATATCGTTCCCAAGAGGGTGAAAATGTGTTCTTATTGGTGGGGAACAAGTAAAAATACTACTCTTCCATGTATGAAGCACAGATAGACATAGATATAGATATGGATGATATAGATACAGTACATAAATAGATATTCAGTATATCTGTAGTATTGCTTTCATGAGAAAGCAAAAGGGGAAAAAGAAATCTAAAAAACTCCTTAAAGCTCGTTACTATTTCACATTTTCATAGACTATGATGTGTGTTATATTCGGGACGTTGTGAAACATGGTGGCCCTGGTGGGAGGGGAAGAGATTTATGACTTTCCTGAGTCATATATGGTGCTGAGCTTTAGCTTCCCTTGAATTAGATAATTTTATAGATCATACCTTTATGATGATCACATGCTGACACACAGGCTGTCCCTCTTTCTTCCAATGTCACCTTAAATATGGAATGCCATTCCTTTTCTTATTTCTTTAAAAGAGATGGGGAAAAAAAAAACCTTTCTTTTTTTTCTGTCTGCTCCTTGGTTCATAAACGTATGGTACCTTGAAAACTGGATAAAAATTAAAATGTTATATTTTTCATAAAGCCCTCCCTATTCTTCTTATTAGAAGTGAGTTTTTTCATTTCTTTACTCTCTAGAAATTATTTTTGTACCTCAAAAATTCTACTGTTTAGATTAATTACTATATATCTTTCTTACTCTTTCCTGCTATAGCCTAAACTTCCTCCTGCCAGAAACCATACCTTATTCATCTTGATAGCTTCTTCCATGTCTTGTATGATACCTCAGCTAACACCTTGGCACTCAACTCCATGTGAATCTGAAAGTGGAGAGGGGTGGGTAGAGTTGTGAGCAACAGAAGCTTTTAATAATGGATTTTAAGACAACTTAAATATGAGATGAATGATGTGGGAAAGATTCTATTAAAATGGAGTCATTCTGTTAGTAAAGGACTAACATATGTTCATTTGTGATCAAACTGATTCAAGTCGATTTTAGCTGTAAATTGTAAAAGAGGATAAAGCATAAAAGTGAGAAAGGCAAAGAAACACATGTGCATAATTTTTCGAAGAGAAACAAAAGGATGTAGAGGGAGACTTTGGGTGGAGACTCTGAGCAGATGTCTACGGGGTGTAATTGTGGGGGAACAGAGTCCCGCTCTGTGCCGTGCAGGAAATACATGTTACTGATGGCTTGTTAGTATGTATCTCTCTGATCTAACCCTAATAGCTACCCTGTTGCTGCCTTCTGTGCCTCTGCACGCTTCCCCAGTCTGCAGTCTTCAGAACTCATCTCATTTCTCCTCCGTTTAATTCACTTAAACACATTCACAGAGCACCTTATATGTTTCAGCCCCTTTGTAAGGCTTGAGCAGTACACAGAATGATAAGACACATCGCCTGCCTTCAGGAGGGATTCTTAGAGGAAACGGCTTTGAAAATTAAGCTGGATAATTAGATTAGTGAAAAAAAGGGAGGAAAGGTATTTCAGGCCCAGGGAAGAGCACAGAGTCAGGGACATGATTACATACTCAGAACACTAGACTGACACAGCTTGCCTGAACCACGCGAGAAGTATGAGGAGGAGGAAGGTTTATGGGAACTCGTCTGGGATGTATGCTCTGTTGGTTGCCTTAAGCAAACCTCCGTTTCCTCTGCCTTTCAGCTCTAATCCTGAATATCCCTTCAGTTGTTTCCTAATCCTAATTAAGTGGCATTTGGTATTTTAGGGAGAAAAGTCATCTCTTTTTTTCTCATTAAAATTATGATAGTTAATTAGCTTACGTTAATAAATACAATCCATGCAAATTACATAAAATATAGTCCTCCTCTCATTCAATCAATTCATTATTGAAGCAAATATTTTGGAGCAATATACTCTGCATTTAGTCATGAAGCCTTTGAACTCAGGACTCAAACATTTTATTTACCATCTCTAAATCTCACTGTTTTCACTTTAAACATGAGAATAACTGAATCTATCTAACAAGATAGTTTCGAAAATTAGAAGATAATTCTTCTAATGCATTTATGTTGGTAGCTATTCATTCACTGTCTCCCTTCCCTGCTCCATCCCATGCATTCTCTGCCCTTCTCTACCCTCTTCTGTGCCTCAAAGATGATCTCTACACACCCTATCACCTAGACTCCCAGGCTGGATGGTTTCCGTTTGCTTCTGGTCAATGCAAGGCACTGGGCAGAGACAGGAAAAAAGGAGAAGAAAGCAGTTGGTCTTTCTTCTTTGCTTTTTCCCTGCTTAAGTGTCCTGGCTCTGGCACATTATGGCAACAGATTCGACCCTCCTCCTTCTGTTCCATGGTCCCTCCTCCACGGTGCCAGCTCTCACTGAGACCTAGCAACATTATTCTTCCTCTTGTCCTTTGGACCTCAGTGCCATAATTGCTGGCTTTCAGTTATTTCTATTTAGCTCCTAAGCAATTTGGCATCCATTGTTGGATCTCTTAGCGTTCTCCAGTCCTCTGTAACTAGTCCCTTCATTTAAAGCCCCTGAGCTGAAACCATTTGAGTGAAATTTTGTTTCTTGCAGGACTTCTACTGATGTGGTATGTTACCAATTGAGTGTACATCTGGCACATAGTTTATAGTCACTAAATATTAGCTATTTCTCTCTTCATTCTTTTGTCAGAGTTGTTTAGTGTCTTTTCTGTTAAGTTCAATAAAAATTTCTTAAATTAAGAAAAGGTTACCTCATTCTATCTCATACAGCCATGCTATTCTGTGGTTTGTGAATTGGAGACAGACATCCATCAATCTGAGACTTAAACCAAGAAGGCAATGAACATTGCATGGAAGACTTTTCTCTCTAACATTTTGAACCAAGTGAGAAATAGTCTGGCACCAAGGGTCAAAATACCAGCTTTCTTTTGGGTAAAGAATGAGCATTACTTTCTCAAATAAGTGTTTATCTTTGTTTTATTTGTGAGATTCATTTAAAGTGCTACATGTAACAGTAGTTCATTCATTTTCATTACTGGGTATGAATATGTTAAGCTTTGATTCTGCCAAAGGTTTTCAAAGTGGTTGTATGAATATATGCAACTGCCCATTGCACCATATCCTCACTAATGCTCGCTATTGTTACTTTTCCATCGTAGTCATCTGAGTGGTGTCTACTGGTATATCATTATGGTTTTAACTTACTTTTTCATGATGACAGACCAAGTTATACATGTCATTGTTCCAGTTATCTATTGCGTAACAAATCATCTCAAAATTTTGACATCCAACTCCTCTGACACAAGCAAAGAGAGGGTTGCTTTGTTACCATGGGGCGGGGGGTGGAAGTCTAGCCTCCCAACATGGCCTCTGCTGACATGGTAGATGAGGGGCCCTTGGTGCTACTGAGTGGGGATGGAATTCCCAGCTCCCTGCTTGATCTTCCCTGATACCACCTGGGCCTCCCTGGGGGGCAATGGATGCTTTCTCTCTGCTGCGTTGCTCCACTTTTCAGTCTTCTGAAGTTCATTTTACATATAATGCCCAGAGGTTTTCACTGTACCTAATGAAAAGAATAGGAAGAAATATATCTATTCCTTCTTAGTCAGTACACTTTATTTTTGGTGGGGAAAACAAACAAACAAACAAACAAAAACAAACTGTCCATTGCCTGAATTTAATATCTGAATGGGTTTCTTACTCCTTTTCCGCAAAATTGAATTTACCTGCCCAGTTAGGTACAGAAGAGCTAGACAATCTGGGTTTTCCACAAAAGGGCAAAGCCTGTCCTGGTAGGCTTACTACAGGGAGCATCCAGGAAGGGAGAAGGTAATTAATATGTGTAACCTTGTAGGGTACGTGGATCCTTAGAGAAAATCAGGGACCTTCCCCTGGTGGCCTTCTTCCATTTCACTAAGGTTTCCCTTCTGTGTGTGGCATGAGTGGTGGAGAGAAGCCAAACTATTTTCTCCTAATACTTTTAAGAGAGTAGTAGTTCCTATTTTACGGTTAGATATGGGGGCCATGAAGTAAGGGAGAAAATCGTTCTCCTTACAATTAGGAATGGAGAAAATAATATACTTTTAATATTCATATTATCTCAATAATAAAATGCCTTTTGAAAATCTATGTTTATGAATTTATACACCACTGAGATGGCAGCCATCCAGACTATGCTGGAAATTGAGCACTGACAGAGACTTAAAATTTTGTATCATGGTTTTATACCATGATCCTTCTTATATACCACTAGAATATGCTCCCCAGCACTCCTGCTCTGCCTGTGACTCTGAGGCACTGTTGCTGAGCTAGTTCATGCCCAAGGGCAGAAAGGCTATACTCTTTTCAGAATATCAAGGAAAGCATTTCTTGGGACAGTTCCTGGGAGACTGTTCCATTTGGCAGCCAGGCTGGGGAAAGATGCACGGGTGTTGATGAGGACAATGTCAAAGGTGACAGTGATGCAGGAAGAGGTTTGAACACTTGAGGCAAAGAAGATGAAGGCAGAAGTTGGGGGAAAAAGTAGCCTCAAGCTCAACACTGAGAAAGGCTGATGCTCCTTCTTGAGAACCTGCAGCTGTCATGCACCTGTGCCTGCTCTAGGTGAGAAAGTGCACATTTTCAAATACTATCATACTAGGTTGGAATCCTTGTGGTTCCCTCAGACCTAAATTGTATAATTCTTTCAGGAAACCATTGATTACATTTCTGTAATCATATTATTTGTTTCAATTTGCAGTTATATAAAGGATGTATGCATTCTTACCACATCGATCCAACAGCCTATAAATATAGACAAAGCTCTTTTTTTTTTTACTCACTTTTTGGAAGTTGAGTAAATGTGACATTGCTGATCAATGTATACAACTGTGTGTGGTTGTAAAATCTTCTTATGTCCGTCATTGTATTATCAATTGCAACACTGATGAATAAAATGTAAAACTCTCAAATATATTTATTCTTCATTAGCATAAAAAGTCAATATTTCAAGCCTGAAAACTCATGACAAGAGCAAACGACTTATCTTCTTGAAGGAGCAAAAATGTTTTTTTTGCCCTTAGTGTTTCCAACATCAAAAATTTATTCTTGTCTAACAATTTCAGTTTAAGAGCTTGAAATGGCTTAATATCTACATATAAAATCCCTATTTGTACCATGTATTGATTTTAGTAACTTTTCACACCTATTTGATTATTCACTTTCCCCAAATTAATTTGCAACATAGCAAATAAAGGCATCAGCAAACAAAAAATATATTAATTTTTAAATAATACAAAAAACCTGAATATGCTCATAGAAATAAAAGTTCACTCTAACAAAAGTCAAAACAAAAACAAAAACAAAAACAAAAACAAAACCCCAAGAACTAAGATCTCTCATCACTCAATTCCTAACTTCTACAGTATTATTTCTTTCTTTGGTTGTAACCATTGTTAAAAATTTCCTGTGTAGGTGCTCAGATCTACACACACACACACACACACACATACACGTGCACATATACAGCACACACACTATATTCATATGATGTACACATATATATAACTATATGCATATATTATACTTGCACATACATACTTTATAAAAAAATATTACTATAATTAATGACTATTATGCAACCTGATTTTTCCATTCAACAACAGTATACAGAACTCTCATTATTTTAAACAATTGAATGGTACTTTATGGAAAAACAACTCTACTGAGGATATTTAGGCTGTATTTAATTTTTGTTTTTATTCATTCCATCACTCAACACATTTTTATTGATTTCCTATTATGTGCCAAATTCCTGCTAGGTTCTCAGGCTAATACTGAACAAAACAAATACAGTCCCAGCCCTTCAAGAGCTTAGATTCAAGTGTAGGGAAGGAGGAAAAATCAATCAACAATTAAACAACATAATTACAAATTGTGTTGAATGCCATGTAGCTAACAAAGAAGAAACAGAGAGAGAGTAATGGATGGGCTCATGTTAGATAAGGTATTCTGTGAAGAAGTGACATTTGAGATCCAAAAGACGAAGAGGAATCCACTTGAAATGTAGAGGAAAGTGCCTTTCAAGCATGGGAGTGGCATGTGTGAATGTGTGAATGTCCTATGGCGGGAGCCTGACATATTCAAAAAGGGTAACAATGCCATTGGTCTCAGGGTTGCTGAGAGAGGCAAAGAGACCACACAGTGGGGACCTGACGTGTGGCACCTTTTATGCCTCAGTAGGTTGTTTAGCTTTTATTCTACATGAAAGGAGAAGCTTTTAAGTAGTGAATTGACATTGCTCAATGTATTATTTTTCAAGTTTATTGGACTATAATTGACATATAAATTGTGTAAGTTTAAGGTGTACAATAATGGTGCACGTGTAAAGTGTACGATTTGTCAAGCTTTGGCATATGTATCCTCCTATGATTGAGAAGATGACTATATCCATCAACACCAAAAGCTTTCTCATCTCTTTCATAGTCCCCTGTCCCTGCTCCTCCCACTTCACTACCGTCACTAGCGACTGATCATCTGTTTTCTATCTCTACAGATTTGTCTGCATTTTCTAGAACGTTATATAAGTGCAATTAATCAGTGTATACTTATTTGCCTCACAGGATGAGGATGCAGTACCCTAGTGCCCTTCTTACTCATTAGAGGATGTTTTCTGATGGCATCTGACCCTGCTGACTTCCTCCTAAAAGAAAACCAAGGAGAGAAACAGGTGCTCAGAACACCCCGGGAGAGATCATTAACATATATATTTACAGCCACATCATTTAAATTTCAAGAACAACTGGTTCATATTTTAAGAAATACTACTTTGAGATTAAAGGTAGAAAAGCATGTAAATGGACAAGAGTGCAAATATGAAAGTACAAGAACGTTCACTGCAATTCAAAATACCAAAAAATAACTGAAAAGAATTTAAGCATTCATTACCAAGTAATCAAATAAACAATAAATGACTTACAACCATGTAAGCGTATATGCTGTATTTATTGCTGTTAAAAGATGTCATGACTTTAATTTCTTTTTTTAAAAGCAAAATTGTATGTATACGTGATTTAATTTATATAAAATTATCCACAGCAAACTCTCTACTAATATAAACTATTTACAGATGTAGGATGCATTCTGGAAAGATCAGCACTCAAATGTTGATAGTGGCTCTTTTTATATTTGG
Source organism: Pteropus vampyrus (assembly GCF_000151845.1). Taxonomy (NCBI): domain Eukaryota; kingdom Metazoa; phylum Chordata; class Mammalia; order Chiroptera; family Pteropodidae; genus Pteropus; species Pteropus vampyrus. The sequence continues at coordinate 5,388,992 of NW_011888884.1, read as the reverse complement.
GTGGTGAAATTGGTGGTAGTGATGGTGAAAGGGACTCTTTTTACCATGTAGCATTGGAATTTTCTATAAAAACTAATATTTTACTTGAAAACAAAAATAAATTTAAAAGATATTCCCTGAAAAGTAGGAAGAAATACTGTTGTACCAGTCAGATCTACTCTCAGTTGGGCATTAAATTTGAAGATATAAGCATAGAAAAATGTTTGTAAAGGATCATATATAAAAATATTAACAGTAATTATTTCTAGATGTTGGAATCATAGGTTTCTTTTACTTTTATAATTTCTATATAATTGACATTTAGAAAAACCTTAACCCTTTATCAGTGATAACAATAAATCAAATGTCTTCCCTTTTGAAAGTAAAATAGCATGAAAAGGCATTCTAATCTGTACCTCAGGTTAGTAAGATTAAAAAAACAGTTATATATCTTTAGATTGTGGTAAAGGGAAACATTTTTCTTAATTCTTGTGGTATAACAGTGGATGTAGTTATGCCTCAAACTTCTACTTCTAGTCAGTATTTAAAGGATTCTCTAAATATAGTGGTTATTTTTATCACAGAAATGCCAGCAATTGTCATAGCGCGGAAAATCAATATCAAACTGTCTAATCACCGCACTAAGAAACTCATTCATTGTAATGAATTCTCCTCAGTTATTGAAGAACTAGTAAATTTAATAAGTGTATCTATTCATAGTCAGTTATTGACCCCAAACTGCCAAGTCATTTAGGACAAGAATATAGGGCAAATAAAGTTAACTCGTTAAAGAAGTTACAAATATGAATAGCCATCCTCTATTTCACTTAAGCCCATAAAAGGATTTTTAAATATATTGAATATGAAAAGACATTATAAAATTAATGAAAACACTCTGTCAGGGTGAAGAATTTGAAAAGATGTATGACTAAATCAAGCCTTATTCTCATTCCTTACTGAGTAAAGCATCAGAGAGGTGTAAAATTTTAAATCATCTTTTGTCAGATACAATATTGAACAACTACATTAGAAAAGTTCCCAGAACTGAATGATATATTCCTGAGTGTTCTGAGATATGTTAAAAATAATATCTTCAAGGACAGGGACCATCCTTTAACTACCTCAAAATCTTAGCTTCTAGAAAGGGAGAACTGTTAAAGGACTGAATAAACGAGTTGTAAATTTATTGACTGAATATCTAATCTGCTGAAGAGAGATGATAGTGGAGTAGTGATATCGCCAATATTATTCAGGTGTTCGCTCTTCAATCTACTCTAATTGAGCTTCTAGTCTTTCTATTCCACTGAAACGACTTTTGCCTGCATCACCAATGATCTCTAGTTTGCCAGATCCAGTGGTCCTTATTTCGCTCTACTTTTTAACAGTTTTTGGTAAACTAGATTGCTCTTTCCTTCCTGAAATTATTTTCTTTGCCTCTAAGATATAATATTATCCTGTTTTTGCTCTCAGTCTCCTCTGTTGGCTTCTCCTCTTCCAATTAATCTGTAAATGTAAGTGGACTTGGCAGCCAACCTTGGCCCTTTGTCCTTTTTTTCTCTTCTCACATCCCCTTCAACTCAACTACACACTGATTACTTCTTAATATTTCCGTATAGCCCTGGTCTCTTCCCTCTATACTAAACACAGCTATCCGACTATCTTCCTGACATCTCCAGCTGGATTTCTATTAAGCGCTTCAAACTTAACATGCCCCAAAGAGAACATTTTATACCTAACTCTGCCTCCAACCCAAACTGCCCTTACTCTGAATAAATGATACCTAAACTCTCACCCACCTTCTTGAGCCAAAAATGTAAGAGTTATCTCTGATTCTTTTCTTTCCCGCATTGTCTCATGACCAACCCATCTTGATTCAAGTCGGAATTAAAAATATGTACTGTCCTCTCCTTTCTTGGCCTCCAAATTATCACTTTAGTTCAAGCCACCATATTTCTCCTACACTAAAATAATGGTCTTCTAATTGGTGCCCTAGTTTCCACTCCTCCTATCTACCTTCGTTTCCAATCTATTTTCCACCAAGGAAGAATGGTATTTTTAAGATGTGAATTCGATATTGTTGCATTGTTGCTCTGCTTAAAACTTCCCATGATCTTCCACTTCACTTACAATAAAGTGAAAGATTCTTACCAAAGCTCAGAAGGTCCCACAGGATCTCATTTCTGCCTACCTTCCCAGCCTCATCTTCTATAATTATCTCCTTACTATGTTCTGTAGACCCGCTGGACACTACTCTTCATATTTGCCAAATCTGATTCCACCACAGAGTTTTTGCATTGGCTACCATCTCTATCTATAATATGCTCCTTTCTCCCATTTGCCATTCCAGGATAGGCCTCTAGAGTCAACTTAGATATTACATTCTCAAAAAGGTTCCATGACTAGAATAAAAGCTCCATGAGCCAGAATTCTAACAAGTTTACCAGCCATTTCCATTAAATTGGTGAGCTTTATCATATTTATGTACAAGAAAGCTTCATCCAAAGGAGAAAAGAAAAAAAAAATATTTGCACATTCATTCACTCAGTCAACATGTACTTATTGCCAGGCACAGTGCTAGACACTGAGTGTATGGTGATGAACACAGCAGACTTGGTAATCACAGCGCTAATGATGCTTAGATGTAGACATAGATATGAGAGGATAAAGATGAAAAAAAAAAACCCAAGTATGTACATAAATATAATTACCAACTGTGATTATTATTATGAAAGAAAACAACAGGGTCTATGAGAGACAGAATAACTGGATGAGCTGGGGATGAAATAATTTAAATTGTGAGGGTCAGAAAAGTCTTCTATGTTTAAAAGACATTTCATTTTAGATCTAAGAAATAAGTAGGAATCAGAGGAATAAGTAGACATATAGATTGAGATTCCAATAAAGCAATTATTGGGATTATAAATTTTATGACAAAATTTCATATTTTAAAAGTTGTGATTCATATAATTTAGTGGTGGTAATTTATTCTAATTAATTAACTTTCTTAATCTCAGTTTAAGAGGACTTGAACAAGGTAACTTCACTGTAATTCTTCCAGTGGAATTTGCCATAAATTCCCCACAGTACCTTTGTGGCCTGCCATAGAATTTGCCAGATTTTATTGCCCTCATGGCAGGACTTCTTGAACCATAACCTGATCCTGTTGCAGACTTTCCCATCCTGGTCCTCACTTAAAAATAGTTTTTGTTTTGTTTTGTTTTGTTTTTCACATTTACAGTATATGGACCCGAGGAGTATTCCTAGGTGTAAAATATGCTGCCTCCAGAACCCAGAGTGGCTTTCCCAGCATTGGGCTTCCAACTTTGTGGCACAAGATACACTGTGCCATAACTGTTTTTACTTTTAGAAGGGATGTCCCACTGTGCCTAAAAACAACTGTCCTAAAAAATTTTCAGATGTGGCAAGCCATTGAATATTGTAGGATTTATTTCCTGTTCTCTGGAGAGTTACATAGTAAGAATAAAGGTATTAAGAAGGGGCGGGGGGGATAACTTTAAAACAAGTTATATGGAAAAATTGCACGAAATTAAATCATCAGTATAAAACAGCACTTATACTGATTATAACTCTAAATATGATGTATGATGGCAAACACTCGATGGTAAAATATAAGCAAATTATTTAGAGAGGGCAATTGTGGTTCATTTCCCTCTTATATTTAACTTCTAAAACCAAAGAAGAAAGTATCATCTTGCATGCCTTTAGAATAAAAAGCACCAAGGACCTCATGTACTAAGCTTTGTGAATTAATGTTCTTCCTAAGCTAGTCCATATTTCTTTCATTCATTCACTCATTCATTCATTTATTTGCCAACTCATAATAGTATGCTTCCTCTATTAATCTGTAGTATTATAATAGCACTTTACTTATCCTATGACTTTTCTGATTGGCTGTTGTTTTGTTTTGAGAAAATAGTTACATGTCTTTTCTGGGATATGGTTAAGATTTGGACAGAGTAGGAAGGCAAAGACTCTTCATTTTCTACCTCTCAGTTGTTTGTTTGTTTGTTTGTTTTGTAACTGCCCTACATCTCTATAAAATGCCTGCATCCAAGTGTCAAAGTCACTTCATCATCTTTGATTTGCTAGAGTTTTCTTTTTGCACCTGACACCAATAACCTAATGAATCAGCTACACTTTGAATCTCCAGGTGCTGAAGATACTTGTTTTGTGAATTGGCCCTGTAGCATTTGCCTTGAGAGGATCCTTCTGGAGAATCTGGGACCATATGGCCAAGCTGGGGCACAGGCTGAAGGAATTAATTCTTGCAGATAACCCTTAAATGACCCCAATGGTGTTCATCCATGAAATGAACCTTTTAGTCAGGTTGTTAGAAACCTAGCTTACCACCTATGATCATGTGATGCTGATGTTATAAGAATTATATGATTGCATAGTGAGTGCTGAACAATGGCCTGGAACCGCCTGGCTGTGAAACATATGGAATTTATCTTAATGCTTACAAGCTCAAAACGTGACACAATGAATTTCATAAATGGCAAGAAAATTTTAAATTCCCAGAATATCCCAGCATCAGGTCCTCTCCTTGACTAAATTCAGAAACAGCTACAGACCTTTGGTAAAGGAAAAGGGAAGGCCAGAGGAGACTGGCCTAATGTTTGCAGCTCTGAGTCGAGACTGCATGTTGTTGATTCTGTTCTGACCTAGGTACCTTAGTTTCCAAGATCTTATCTTACTTCCTTATAAATGAAGAGAAAAATAAAAATTAAAAAAAAAAAGTGAGCATCCATCATGTTGCAATGACTACTAAACACATATTTTATATGATGTTATTTCATTTTCATCACATTCCTGTCCGTTTGGCTTTACAACATCCGTGCTGGTGGTGTGGTGAAAACGTACGACTTACAGAGGTTAAAGAGTTTTCTCGGTAAGTGCAGAGCTAGAATTTGAACTCAGAGCTCTCTGACTCTAAAACTGAGTGTTTGAAATGTTGTGTCCCCTTCCATAGCAATTATCTAGTAATGTCACCTCTGCCCTGTCTTTCCATGCCTCAACAACTTAGTACCTGCCATGTTCCCCAATTCCTTCTAGAGGCTAATTTCTTATCTTGTATTTAGTTCTTAGATGTTCTTTCCCTAAATCTGGACCTCCCTATGGCTACTCAGAGTTGGCTAATGGCCTGCTGCTTGGATCATTACCATTCATTTGCTCATTTGGTTCTTAGATTGATACTTGAGATCTGTGGTTCAGTGTGTGGGATGGTCAATTTTATGTGTCAACTTGGCTAGGCTGTAGTATTCTGTTATGTAATCAAACACTAGTCTAGGTGCTACTGTAAAAGCATTTTGTAGATGTAGCTAACACCTACAATCAGTTAATTTTAAGTAGATTGCCCTTGATAATCTGGGTGGACCTCATCCAATCAGTCAAAGGCCTTAAAAGCAAAAACTGAAGTTTTATAGAGAAGTTCTGCCTCAAGATTGCAGTGTCAACTACTGCCAAGTTTCCAGCCTGCTGGCCTACTCTACAGATTTCGGACTCAAGACTGAAACATCAACTCTTGCCCAAGTTTCTGTTTACCCCAAGACTTGCCAGCCCCTCTAATCTCATGAGCCAATTCCCTAAAATCATTCTCTTTATCTACCATCTATCTGACTGTCTGTCTGTCTCTCTGTCTGTCTCTCTGGAGAACCCTGGCTATTACAGTATGAAAAATTTTATTATTATAAAGATCATTTCCCAGTGTCTGACTTTTGACATTGATTTTGCTCCTATATTCAGATTCCCTGTCTTGACCCAATTAAGATAGTCTGTTTGGACCTCCAGCCCTCTTTGGTCTGATTAATCTTATGAAGACAAATAATAAAGCAAAAGCAACCCACTCAGAACTAATGCTATCTTGCCTTAGGTTAGCCTATGCCTTTGTGTATACCACACTAATTATTGGATTTGATGCCTGTCAAATATGCACACCAAAAAATTCAGAGAGAAGAAGGTAGAACAGACAAAAGCTAATGTGCTGATTAGTTAATAGACAATCTGTTGATTAATCAGTGTTTGAAGCATTTTGGAAAAGTAAAAAGGTGATAAATCTATAAAATTTATGGATCACACTTATGTGGCAGTGATTTATTTATGCACAAAAATATCCCCACTTAACTAGTTTAAGAAATTTAATTGAAGCAATTCTCCCTTGTTATTTATCACGATTTATAAAAATTCAAAAATAATTCATAATACATCAATTAAAAAGGTTAATTAACCTGGGTTAACAAAAAAATATTATCACAATGCTGAGTTGTTTATTGAGAATTATTTGTTATATTTTTAGCCTTTTGTTATCACCAAACCCTGGTATGTTTTAACTAAATACTCCTTTTCTGTAGACGGATATGCCAGTATGTCTTGTGGTTTCATTGATTTTTTCAGTCATACATTTACTCATCAAATGTGTATTGGGAACTTCTGTTATAAGTATGGCACTATGCTCTAGGATTACAACAATGAGCACAGGGACCTAGTTCTTCCTCCTTCCTTCATGGACCTGGCTAAGTGAGATACAGTCCATTGATCAGATAGTAAGTTGAGTAAGTGCTATGAGGGAAGATAGATTGCTTTGGTGACACATGAGAAGGCAGCTAACCTTGGGCATCAAAAAAAGGCCAAGAGCAAGTAAGAACTAACCAAGGAACTGACAGATGTAAGAGTTAGCCTGGTGAAGAGGGAGGGATGTTTGCTCTATAACAGAGAGATTGACTAGGTGAAGGCCAATGGCTGAGAGAATTCCTAGTGTGTTCAAGAGATGGAGGATATATCTGGAGCATATAAAGTAAGGGCAGGGGAGTGGAGATGGGAAGAGTGGGGAGTAAGAAATGAAGCTGAAGTGTCTTCAGGGACAAGGCTTTATAAGTCACATAAAGAAGTTTGGACTTGAAGCTGATGGTGATCTCGATTCTAGGGCCTTGAATCTCAGACTGGAACAGCAACATGAGCATGGGAGCTTGTTCCATGCTCAGCACCACCCAGATCTATGTAATCAGAACTGTCTTTGTAAGAAGATCCTCAGGTAATTCACACACACATTAAATTTTGAGGAGCATTGATCTGGAGCCATTGAATGACTTTAATCAAGACAAGCTGAAACAGATCCTTGACCCAGTTCAATTCTTGCTGTAGGTTCTGGTCTGACTTGGAACTTTGTTTCCCAGCAACTTCTCAGGTAGCTCTTGGTTACCTCTTAGACCTCACCTGCTCTCTCACTTTCCCTTCCTCTGTTGTACACTCACCTACTTTAGTAAGGTGCCTTCTGAAGGAGCTGTTTCAAGTGCCTTGGCTCAAGATTCTGACTTAAAAGCTCTGCTCCAGATAGTTGTATGATTGTCCCCTCATTTCATTCTAGTCTGTACTCAAAATTCACTATCGCAGAAAGACGCACAAGACCTTCCTATCTAAAATACCTGCCCTGTCTCTCATTTGCCTTTACCTTGATTAATTTTTATCGTAATATCTATCACTATATGTCATATGTCATGTAGTGTTACTTTTTATAAATAGTTGCTATTTGTTTCTTTACTACTTGACTTGCCCACTATAGTATTATTAAGTCCCACGAAGCAGGGAGTTTTCTCTCCTGTTTATTGCTGCACTGCCAGTACCTAGGTACTCAATGGATGTGTGCAGAATGAACGAATGATTGAATAAATGAACTAGAGGGTTAGTTAAAAACAAAAAGAATCAAACATCAAATGTATAAAAGCCAGAAGCTACCTATCTCTGACTTCCCCAAACAGAACTTCACTCTGCAATGCAAATGAATTAAAACCTTCTGACATTCAAAAAGTACTGAAGGAATCCTGGTATTACGGCACATTCCTTGGATCCTAAGGTCAAGAATAACCGATGAGCCTTAGAGATCAACAACAGGAAGTTTGGTGACGTGGTGCAGAGCTAGCTCTAAGGAGCTGGACGAGCTACGAACAGAGAAGTGTTTTTACAGTTTAACGTGATGGCTTACAGTTTAATATTTTTTCCCCCAAATGCCAATAACTTTATCACTCAAAACACTTTGCTGTTTATATTTCAAGTGCTCAACAGCCACACATGGGTAGTGGCTACTGTTTTGGACAGCTCAGAATTATAGATTATTTCCATCACCGCAGAAATTTCTATTGGACAACACTGTTTTAGACTCCTTCACATCCAGTACTGTAGATATCCTGGCATGGGCGGGGTGTGTTTAAAGAACTTGGTGGAAGGATGGCTTGAGCATCTTTAACAGTGGAGGCAGGAAGGTACCAATGTGTCTGCTAAAGGTGCTGGAGGAGTGCTCAACATTTTTTCAGTACTGGTTTGAGAGCACCTAGCATGTCAGTGGCACTCCATGAAGAAGAGTCAGAGAGAGACTGATAGGTGCGAGAATAAGGGAATGTCCTATGTGCCTCCAACACTGCATGGTGGGGATGCCTTTGGTTTGCAGCATAATAAAAGATGCCTCCAATGTCTCTAGATCTGGATTTCTAAACCACTGGGTAGGAAGACACAGTGTCTCAGTTGTGTTAGCTGAGGTTCTGACAGTGGGGAGAGGGCACTGGAAGAGAGGAGACCAGTACTGGTTGCTGAGAGGGAAGGGTCAATGATCAGGCCCTTTCCAAGCCTTAGTTTTTTTAAACATGGGAATGGTTTGACTAGATGATCGCTAAGGTTCTTTCCTGCCCTGATATCCCAATACTGGTGGTTCAGTAAAAGCTACCCTGCCTGTGACTCTCAGGCTTTTTCATGTCTATGCCCATTGGTGAACTTCTGACTTAAGATAAATGCAAAGTAGAGATAGGGAAATATTTGGAGAACTCAGAGATAAATATCTAAATCAGCATCTTACAAAAATAACTTCTAAAAGTTATTCAACTTAAAAGCTGCACATTAGGTAAACATGTGACATGTCTATTTTATTTGCTTACTGTAATCATATACTACTTTTAAAGGCATACTTTTAAACCAGTTTTGGGAAAAACAGTTAACATATTACGTTGAAGATAATAGTAAAAGTTTATTGAATAGAATGAGTAAAAAAGTTTTTTTTTTTAATTTTAAAAAAGGTATAATAATTGTAACGAAAGATTAGCGACTCCACTTAAAAGTCACATATGAGCCTGGCATTATGTCTAATTCCTGGCTAAACACCCCATGGATAAGACAGAATTAAGCTTGGTTTCTTCCCACATCTCAGCTTCAAGATTTCCCTGGGTTTCCTGCTCCTATGGCTTTAGGAAGCCATTCTTCCTCACCACATTTTGGTACCTAGGACTATACCTTGGCTATGTGCCTTTGACCACAGATCTCTAGCCAATCTAAATGTTCTCTGCTTAAGGATACTTACATAGTTGTTACATTGATTTAAGTTCACATGTCTTCATTGTGCCTGGTTTGCTGCCAGATACAAAATTCCCCATGCATCTTCCCTTGGACGAACAGAATGGGTAACCAAGGTGCTGAGGATTTCGTGGGCCCTTGCTATGTAAAGAAAGTGTCTCTTACTCAGATCTCTGGTGCTCTTTGTCAAAGGAGTATACTGAGTCATACTCCAAGGGACCATCAATGGTGGGGAACAAGTCAACAAGCAGTGAGTCACCAACACATAGGATAGAGCCAGGGTCAAATATTGAAAATTGGAGGGCAGAGCCAGGAAATCTCAGAAATACAGCACTAAGAACACAGAGAGCCAAGTTCAGTGAGTAAAAGAAGTTACTCTAAAGTAAAATCTGGGACAGATATCCTTGCTGGTAGCTTGCTTTTACATTGTCTCTGCAACATAAAGAGTGAAAAAGTGTGCCTCACTTAAAAAATATTTAATCTCAATTAAAAATCACAAAACATAAAATTTAACATCATACACATTTTTAAGTATACAGTTCAGTAGTGTAAGTATTATTAACATTGTTTTACGACAGATGTTTAGATCTTTTTCATCTTGCAAAATAGAAACTCTATACCCATTGAACAATAACTCCCTATTTCCCCCTCCCCTAGCCCCTGGCAACCACTATTCTACTTTCTGCATCTATGAATTTGTCTACCTTAGATATCTAATAAGTGGATTGTTACAGTATTTGTCTTTTTGTGACTAGTTTATTTCATTTAGCATAATGTCCTTAAGGTTCATCTACAGTGTAGCATGTGAAAGAATTTCCTTTTTTTAAGGCTAATATTCCATTATATGTATATATCTCTTTCTGTTTGTCCATTTACCCACTGATGGACTTTTAGGTTGCTTCTACATCTTGGTTAGTGTGAAAAATGCTACAATGAACATGGATGTGCAAGAGCCTGCTACATTTTAAAGGCAAAGATGAGATGAGCATCTAATATCAGAAATATCAAACAGCAGGACTTGTGGTCACTGCTATGACACAAGATAGCACAGAACTTATCTTCGAGAATCTGAAGAAAGAGAAAAGCCATTATCCCTGAGAAACTAGTCATAAACTAACACATCGATCGGTCAATAAATACTCTATAAATATGTATTGATTAACCGCTATGCATGAGGTTCTGTTCTAGACATGGGAGATAAAGAAATACCCTGAATACGTACAGTCTCTGACTTCATGTTTCCTATAGTCTGGGGACCTCTCCAAGTAGGACTAAAATGGTTCTCTTTTGAATTGTTTTCTTTCCTCTTGCTTTTAGCACATGCATATGTTCTTCATAACATATGCTAAATTATTAAGATTATTATAGCTGAGAATATGGCTCACTTTATAAAATTTTGTTGAGGTAAATAATATAAAATGAAATTCACAAATCTTAACTGTAGAATCTGATGGATATTAATAAATGTATACACCCATCTAATTATCACCTCGATCGAGACATAGAACGTTTCATTGCACATTTATTATTTTGATGTCTTCCTGATGAACTGACCCTACTATCTTATTAAATGGCCTCTTTATCTCAGGCAATACTCCTTATTTTAAAGCTTGGTTTGACAAGGTCGATTAAAGTTATAACTTATGTATGATGGCTAGGGTAGTCTCTCACTTAGTATTCATCTTACATTTAAGAATTTAACTCAGGCCAACTGATCTGAGTACAGCAGACTCAATATCCAGGAGGAGAATGCTCTGGTAAACGTAAAGTTATGGACCTTCATGAGCCTTCTTCAATTTCTCCTTCAATTCTTCAGTTTTACTTCCTGTCCTGTGCATTTGTGGCTCAAGCCTGTCTACTTCTCTTCTTGTGTTCAGCCACATACTTAATACTGGATTTGATAGCTGAAATGGTATCTATGACTGTTTTTGTTCTTAAACATGATAATTGGTATTCTTTAGGCTCAACTGGCTTCCAATTTCTCTAGGTAATTACTCTGCCAGATTCACCGTTGGCTTGTGATAACTAGCTAATATTGATCTATATACACAATGCAGCCTTAGCATGGCCCCTAAGGGGAAGGACTGCTGCTGGAGACAGTCAGCCCCAGCTTTGGTGAAGAAGCATGACAGTCTTTTCCCCAGGATTTATTTAGTGACAGTCCAGATCTAAGCACATATCTTGGTTTCCACATTTGGCTTTGAGTGTTTCCTAAGCTTCCCATAGGAACACATCTATAAACCTTTTAGACTTGGTCACTTCTGTTCCTGCCACTCTTATCCAATTTGGTGTTGATGCTTAGTAAACTCTTGCAGGGTGTGTGATTTTATGTCTAAGTTCTGAGGGTAATTTACTTAGTTCACAATAAACAAATATTTGAGGACTTCTACTTTGCCAGACAGCTAAACAAAAAGTTCAACAGTTAAAAGATATACATGCAAACGAGTCATTATAATGCACTTTGAAATGTCCTATATAAATAAACACCATAAGGTATTTACCCTGACGAGCATCAAAGCTTTTTAGTGATGCAACTTGCAGTTTTCCAAGCAGCCTAATGTGGCACATAATATAAAAAAGGTTAATGCTAGAGGTTTCTAGAGTGGTCTAAGAGATATGTAATTCAACAGTTTCCACAAGACCCTTCAGCATTCTATAAAGGTGAAATGTACCACTAATGGACAGAAATAAACACACCTAAAGTTGTTTATGTTTTTTTTGGGGGGGAGCGGGTATCCAAAACTGCAAGACAGAAACTCTACATTTAAGGAATAGCTTTGTGCTTTTGAAGTTGCTAATTTGAAATTGCTTAGAGCTCCTTTACCTGGGAAGAATATGCTGATGCAAGTGATTAAAACTCTGCCATTCTTCTGAGTGTCTTTGCAGAATCAAAAAATACACAAGGATGCTTCATGTATATTGGAATAATTATTCTTAAGCAAAGGGAATTACTTTTGAGCAGGTCAAATATGAACTCCAATTCTTTTCAGAAATAACAGCGAATAACTCTAAAGAAATACAAGATTTATCTCTTTCCCTATAGCTTCTAACTACACATTATTGTAGACATGCATTTCCTGATATACGAGGCTATAATTTTTGTTTTATTACGAGATAGTTGTGTTATATGGATGATATCACACCCCTGGGGAAAGGATTACCTCTTGAGGAAGAAATTAGGACTGAGAAAGGCAATAGGAAATTGCTCTTAGAGAGGCAATAGGAAATTCCTAATCATAACATTATGCCCAAAATCTTGGTGGGAGAAAATTGTAACTCTAAGAACAAACATGACAAAATTGACAGACATACACAAAGTCATATTCATATATTTTGAATCATATCATTTCTATATTTTTCTAAAGAGAAAGAAAAATCATATTTCTTGATCAAAATAGATAAAAAGAGATGACAACTTTACTACTCATCTTTGGGAGAATTACTATGTTCTTGGTATTTTTTATATATATGTTTTCATTCTTCGGCTCTGCAACAATAATTTGATATAGCTGTGTTGTAAATGACAATGAGGTCTGCTGTGACGACGAGTGGCAAGACTGTGAAGCTGGGCAGCAACCAGATCACTAAGACTGGATTTGCGAGTTTGGATTGTAGATGAGGACATTTATTGGTACGGCCAATTTATGTTTCAGATATTTTTTAAGGTGTATTGATTGGCTGAGAAATTTGAAACAGAAAGAAAGATGTGCCTTGGCAGATTCTAAGTGAATTCAACTCTTCTAATTAGAAAATAATTTTGAAATATGGAAACGACGGGAAAATGATAATTTAACTGGCCTAAATATCACCATTGGTAATCATTTTTTTCATTCTATCTTTATGTCTAAGGCTATTAATGAATCTATCCCTCAGTAATGATTCCTTTTTGCTTTTCACTCAATAGCTTGTTGCTGAACACTTTCTAGGCCCTGCATAACTCTTGGAAGTGATAAAAATAAGAATTGGTAGGTATCGTTAAACTACAAATATGGTTGAATATTCTAAACAACATTACCAAAATATTTCCCACAATACACAAAATAACTATTTCCTATTCTATTAATGTTCCAAACTTAACAAGAGTTTTAACTGAGAACTCATATTAAAATGTCACCTGGGAGTATAGTATTTAGTTCAATTTTATGATATTCTATTTTCAAATGTATCATATTTTCAAGAGAAACATAATATTGATCTACATTAAGTTAATAAAAATTTTAGACTTTAAATACTTTCATTCTAGAAATATAATGACAGTCTTAAAATATCTATTCTGAAATATATTATTCATGCCAGAATATCTGTAATTTATAGATACAGAAAAATGGATAATACCTAATGCAAATATTAGTATGTGAATTTATCAAGGTCACTGATACAAGGTCACTATTTAACAATCAACTGTATTTCTATGTACTAGTAACAAATATTTAGAAATGTAAAAACTCTATATTTTAACTTAAAATAGCATCAAAATATCAAATTTCTCAGAATAAATGCAACAAAAAATATTTAGAACTTTATCAAAAAATATAAAACATTGCCAAAATAAATTAAAGATCTAAATAAATGGAGAGATGTATACTGTTCATGGATTGGAAGATTTAATATTAAGATATAACTCTCTCCCAACTGATCTGTAACTTTAATGCAATTACAACAAAATTCTTAACAATTTTTTATACAAATTGACATATTGTTCTGCTAACACTAGGTTTCATGCTGTTCTTTTTCTAGTTTCTTAAGATAGACCCTTAGACATTAATGAAATCTTTCTTAGTGCTGTAACTCATCCATAAATACTGCTTAAAGCAGCATCTCACACGTTTTGATATACTGTGTTTTCACTTTCATTTAATGCAAAATGTATTCTAATTCTGCTTTCAATTTATTTGACTGGTGGGTTATTTAGAAGTAGATTATTTAATTTCCAAATATTTGAAGATTTTCCAGAGATCTTTCTGTCATTTATTTCTAATTTAATTCCATTGTGGTCAGAGAATATACTTTGATTTGAATCCATTTAGAAGCACTAAGACTTGTTTTCTTTCTCAGAATGTAGTCTACTTGGTAAATGTTCTGCATACACTTGTATTCTGCTGTTGAGTGGAGTGTTCTATAATTTTGAATTAGGTCAAATTGATTAATAGTATTCAAATCATTTTCATCTTTAATGATCTTACCTCTACTTGTCTAGGAATTATTGAAAAAGGTCTTTTGAACTCTAGTTATAATTGTGGATTCATCTATTTTGTATTTCAGTTTCTGCTTCAAGTATTTCAAGATTCTGTGTTTCAGTATCCTTTAACTTCCATATATTTCTTATGCACTAATTATTGATTTTATTTTACTTTCTACTTCCTTTCTTCCTTGTTTTTCAGTTGTATTATTTTTACTTCATTTACATCTATTACATACACATAATAGTCTCCTTCTTTTGGCCCTGTATTGTATTTCTCTTGAGTCTAAAAATAAATATATTCAAAGCCAAGCCCATCTGATAAAGTTTTCTCAGTCACATTTTGTTCCTGATGTTGGATGTTTCTTTCCATAGAAAAGGCTCATGAATATGTTATCTTTTGAATTCTGTTACATTTAAAACTATTTTTCTAAATCTTAATACAGATTGGCTGTGTATAAAATAATTAACTCACGATTTTTCCCTGGGGCTTCTTAAAATGAAGCTCCAGTTTTGCTTTGTTTTGCATGTTGCTGTTTACAAGTTCAATGCCAATCGGACTTGCTTTCTCAGATGATTTTTTTATCTTTAAGATCTACTTTTTTAGTAAGATGTCTTGAAGTTAACTATTCCTGGTAAATTTTCCCAGATTTCACACTGGACCCTGTATATATATATACAGAGATTCAGATTTTCCTTTATTTTTGGAATATTTTCCTCAATTATAAATATAAACATTAGTTATATTCTATTGTTTCACTTTTCTTCAAGGATTCATTTCACATAGTTTGGAACTTATTTTTCTATCTTCTATTACTATCCACTCTCATTATCTTTTCATCTATTTCATTTTAATTAATCTCTGCAATCCTCTTATTACATATTTAATAAAATCTCTTCTCTCCAGTATACCCTGCAATTTATTATTAGTTTGTTAGGAATGCATTTTCTTTCTCTTCATTTTTTTTAGGCATTCAGCAAATCTTTCTTTCTGCTCCTTTTTAAAAAATTTCTGTGATTTAGAATTTCTTCATAATTGCACATAATTGTTTAAGAATATTTAATTTAGTTGAAATGTATTTTGGCTTTGTTTTGATTTGGGGTCAGTTTTGGGAGAGAATTTTCAGTAGCTAAAATGTGTTGATTCAATTTTTTAAATTTACATTTACTTTATATGTGGTCTGCTGTTTTCTGCTCATTTTATAATAATGGAAACGACGGGAAAATGATAATTTAACTGGCCTAAATATCACCATTGGTAATCATTTTTTTCATTCTATCTTTATGTCTAAGGCTATTAATGAATCTATCCCTCAGTAATGATTCCTTTTTGCTTTTCACTCAATAGCTTGTTGCTGAACACTTTCTAGGTCCTGCATAACTCTTGGAAGTGATAAAAATAAGAATTGGTAGGTATCGTTAAACTACAAATATGGTTGAATATTCTAAACAACATTACCAAAATATTTCCCACAATACACAAAATAACTATTTCCTATTCTATTAATGTTCCAAACTTAACAAGAGTTTTAACTGGGAACTCATATTAAAATCTCACCTGGGAGTATAGTATTTAGTTCAATTTTATGATATTCTATTTTCAAATGTATCATATTTTCAAGAGAAACATAATATTGATCTACATTAAGTTAATAAAAATTTTAGACTTTAAATACTTTCATTCTAGAAATATAATGACAGTCTTAAAATATCTATTCTGAAATATATTATTTATGCCAGAATATCTATAATTTATAGATACAGAAAAATGGATAATACCTAATGCAAATATTAGTATGTGAATTTATCAAGGTCACTGATACAAGGTCACTATTTAACAATCAACTGTATTTCTATGTACTAGTAACAAATATTTAGAAATGTAAAAACTCTATATTTTAACTTAAAATAGCATCAAAATATCAAATTTCTCAGAATAAATGCAACAAAAAATATTTAGAACTTTATCAAAAAATATAAAACATTGCCAAAATAAATTAAAGATCTAAATAAATGGAGAGATGTATACTGTTCATGGATTGGAAGATTTAATATTAAGATATAACTCTCTCCCAACTGATCTGTAACTTTAATGCAATTACAACAAAATTCTTAACAATTTTTTATACAAATTGACATATTGTTCTGCTAACACTAGGTTTCATGCTGTTCTTTTTCTAGTTTCTTAAGATAGACCCTTAGACATTAATGAAATCTTTCTTAGTGCTGTAACTCATCCATAAATACTGCTTAAAGCAGCATCTCACACGTTTTGATATACTGTGTTTTCACTTTCATTTAATGCAAAATGTATTCTAATTCTGCTTTCAATTTATTTGACTGGTGGGTTATTTAGAAGTAGATTATTAAATTTCCAAATATTTGAAGATTTTCCAGAGATCTTTCTGTCATTTATTTCTAATTTAATTCCATTGTGGTCAGAGAATATACTTTGATTTGAATCCATTTAGAAGCACTAAGACTTGTTTTCTTTCTCAGAATGTAGTCTACTTGGTAAATGTTCTGCATACACTTGTATTCTGCTGTTGAGTGGAGTGTTCTATAATTTTGAATTAGGTCAAATTGATTAATAGTATTCAAATCATTTTCATCTTTAATGATCTTACCTCTACTTGTCTAGGAATTATTGAAAAAGATCTTTTGAACTCTAGTCATAATTGTGGATTCATCTATTTTGTATTTCAGTTTCTGCTTCAAGTATTTCAAGATTCTGTGTTTCAGTATCCTTTAACTTCCATATATTTCTTATGCACTAATTATTGATTTTATTTTACTTTCTACTTCCTTTCTTCCTTGTTTTTCAGTTGTATTATTTTTACTTCATTTACATCTATTACATACACATAATAGTCTCCTTCTTTTGGCCCTGTATTGTATTTCTCTTGAGTCTAAAAATAAATATATTCAAAGCCAAGCCCATCTGATAAAGTTTTCTCAGTCACATTTTGTTCCTGATGTTGGATGTTTCTTTCCATAGAAAAGGCTCATGAATATGTTATCTTTTGAATTCTGTTACATTTAAAACTATTTTTCTAAATCTTAATACAGATTGGCTGTGTATAAAATAATTAACTCACGATTTTTCCCTGGGGCTTCTTAAAATGAAGCTCCAGTTTTGCTTTGTTTTGCATGTTGCTGTTTACAAGTTCAATGCCAATCGGACTTGCTTTCTCAGATGATTTTTTTATCTTTAAGATCTACTTTTTTAGTAAGATGTCTTGAAGTTAACTATTCCTGGTAAATTTTCCCAGATTTCACACTGGACCCTGTATATATATATACAGAGATTCAGATTTTCCTTTATTTTTGGAATATTTTCCTCAATTATAAATATAAACATTAGTTATATTCTATTGTTTCACTTTTCTTCAAGGATTCATTTCACATAGTTTGGAACTTATTTTTCTATCTTCTATTACTATCCACTCTCATTATCTTTTCATCTATTTCATTTTAATTAATCTCTGCAATCCTCTTATTACATATTTAATAAAATCTCTTCTCTCCAGTATACCCTGCAATTTATTATTAGTTTGTTAGGAATGCATTTTCTTTCTCTTCATTTTTTTTAGGCATTCAGCAAATCTTTCTTTCTGCTCCTTTTTAAAAAATTTCTGTGATTTAGAATTTCTTCATAATTGCACATAATTGTTTAAGAATATTTAATTTAGTTGAAATGTATTTTGGCTTTGTTTTGATTTGGGGTCAGTTTTGGGAGAGAATTTTCAGTAGCTAAAATGTGTTGATTCAATTTTTTAAATTTACATTTACTTTATATGTGGTCTGCTGTTTTCTGCTCATTTTATAATAACTTATATCTCCTAAAATAGAAGTGCCATGTATATGTAGATAAGAGGTATGGGATCTGGGTAGCTTCCTAGGTTTTTTAGTTCAGGAGCTTCTTTTTCTTCTGGTGCAGTGAAATGTAATTTTTTAATAGTTGAATACCTTTTTGTGCAGGGAAGGGTTGATGCTTACGAATTTTGATATTCTTTTCTTTCTGTAGGACTCTTAATTTTGAACATTTGCTCGGTTCTTTCCCTCTACCACTAAGCCTCCAAGAATTGACCCTTCTGCAAGAAGTGGTACCTTCTCAAGACTGCCATTTCCACTCCTAGGCACTTTTAGGTCTTTTCCTTTTGTTACCTCAATAGAGAGGGATGGGTCTGATCTAAGAGGTCTTGAACTTAGACTCAGCATTTTCTCACTCAGAGTGAGATTCGCCTGTCCTTTTTTCTTCCCAGTCTTTTTCTTCTTTGCTTCGACATGGGCTATGAGGAAGACACTGCAATTTTCAAAAGAATTTTACATACCTACATATAAATTGTATTTTATAGAATTTTCTGTCTATTAAGTTGTACATGTAGGCCACAGTTTTATTTGCTCTTATTGTTGGTCCCTATGTTTTTTAGAAAATGCATGGAAAGAGGGCTACCATTATCTTATGGGAACCTAAAAGCTCTAAAGTATTATTTTTACTATGAAATTCAGACCTATGTATGTGATCATACAATTTCACAAAGCAATATTGATTATTGATCTTTATATTAAAAAATAATGGATTTTATGTGGTACATATATACAATAGAATATTACTCAGCCATAAAAAGAGATGAAATACTGCCATTTGTGACATGGATGGCCCTTGAGATAATCATGCTAAGTGAATTAAGTCAGACAGAAAAAGCTGACCACATGATATCACTTATATGTGGGATATAAACCTAAAAGCAACAAACAAACAGGACAGAGACTCATGGACATGGACTATTGACTATAGGGTGACTATAGGGTGAGAAGGGAGGCAGATGAGGTAAAAGGGGTCAAATATGTGGTGATAGAAAGAAATCTAACTATGGGCGGTGAACACACAATGCAATATATATATGCCTTACTGTTGAATTGTACACTTGAAACTTACTAGATTTCATTAATCAATGTCACTGTAATAGGAAAGAAAGAGAGAGAGAGAGAGAGAGAGAGAGAGAGGGGGGGAGGGGAGGAAAGAGGGGGGGGGGGAGGGAGGGAGGAAGGAAGGAAGGAAGGAAGGAAGGAAGGAAGGAAGGAAGGAAGGAAGGAAGGAAGGAAGGAAGAAAGGAAGGAAGGAAGGAAGAAAGGTGGATGGTACACTGTCAGTATTCTAGATGTGATATATTATTATAGTTATGCAAGATGTTACCATTGAGTAAAACCGAGTGAAGGGTAAATAATAATAATAACAATAATAATGGATCTTTGGAGCCCATCATATCTGTATTAATATCCCTGGTATATTGTTTACCATCTATGTAAGCTTAACTTTCATGTCTTTATCTATAAAAAGCAAATAATTATCTCAAAGAATATTGTCAAAGCTAAATAATGTAATAAATATAATATACTTAAAAGTGCATGTCATTATAGGACATTTCTTTTATATTTTAGAGAACACAGACTTAATAATAAATACATCTACTAAATGAAATCCAGAAAGGATAACTATAATGTTAGAGAAAATGATTTTAAAAAGTATTATCAATATCTGCTATTACACACATCTATTGTTATTCATGAAGGGAGCCTTGTTACTTCAGCTACATTTATAATAGAGGTCGTCATAGTGATATAACATATGGCTACTACGTGGATTAAGATATTTATTAATTTGTTTTTGATAAAAGGAACAATCATGATGACAGATTAGAATATTATGGGAAAACATGTCCTTGCTCCAGGAATGGTCTCTTTGAAATTACTTTTCAAATTTATTATTGTTCAAATACACTAGTTCTATTCTGAAAGTCTGACATGAAATATGGTATCAAATAAGAAATGATTTTTTAACCACCTTTATTCACAAGTACATAGTCAATGAGATGGTAGCAAGCAGAGGAAATTGTGTTTTGTCCTTTGGGATCCTTCATGATTCAATGCTTTGCTAGCGGTATCAGTTTTATTTATTTATTTTTCAATATTATTTTATATTAGTTTCAGGTATGCAGTATAGTGGTTAGACATTTATATAATTTATGAAGTGATCTCCCAATTAGTCTAGTACCCGCCTGGGTTCTATACATATTTATTACAATATTATTGGCTATATTCTCTATGCTGTACTTTATATCACCATGACTGTTTTGTAACTACCAATTTGTATTTCTTAATCCCTTCACCTTTTTCACCCAGTCCCCCGAACCCCTCCCATCTGACAATGATCAGTTTGTTCTCTGTATCTATGAGCCTGTTTCTGTTTTGTTGTTGTTGTTGTTGTTGTTGATTTTGTTCTTTAGATTCCACATATAAGTCAGATCATATGATAGTTGTCTTTCTCTGTCTGATTTATTTCACTTAGCATAATACCCTCTAGGTCCACCCAGGATGTTGCAAATGGTAATATTTTTTTTTTTTTGGCTGAGTAATATTTCATTGTATATATCTTCTTTCTCCAATTATCTATTGATGGACATTCTGTTGCTTCCATATCTTGGCTATTTTAAACAGTGCTGCAGCAAACATATGAGTGCATGCATCTTTTCAAAGGAATACTTTGGTTTTCTTTAGATAAATACCCAGAAGTGCAATTGCTGGGTCAGAAGGTAGTACTATTTTCAATTTTTTGAGGAATCTCCAAACTGTTTTTCATAGTGGCTGTACCAATTTGCAATCCCACCAGCAGTGCACGAGGGCTTCCTTTCCTCCAAATCCTCACCAACACTTATTTGTTGATTTATTGATGGTAGCCAATCTGACAGATGTGAGATGTTATCTCATTGTGGTTTTAACATCTATTGGCCACCTGTATGTCCTCTTTGGAGAAATGTCTATTCAGGTCCTCCGCCCATTTTTTAATTAGATTGTTTGGTTTTTTTTTTCGGTACTTCATAAATTTTGCATTTTAACCCCTTTCGGATGTATCACTGGTGAATATCTTCTCCCATTCACTAGGCTGTCTTTTCATTTTGTTGATGGTTTCCTTTCCTGTGCAAAAACTTTTTAGACTGATATAGTCCCATTTAGTTTTTTCTTTTATTTCCTTCTTCCAAGGAGATACATCAGAAAAAAATATTACTGAGCAAAGTCAGAGAGTTTACTGCCTATTACTGCCTATGTTTTCTTCTACAAGGTTTATGATTTCAGGTCTTACATCTAAGTCTTTAATCCATTTTGAGTTTATTCTTGTATATGGTATAAGAAGGTAGTCCAGTTTCATTTTTTGCATCTAGCAGTACCAATTTTAAGAATTAACTTTTGTCCCCTTATTGCACTAACACTAACCCCAATCAAAAAGGAAGAAAATAATCCAACAATTCCTATGGATCAATAAATCAAATGGTTTACCTGTTTCCTTTATGTTTTGTAAATATATGTATATATCTTCAGAACTTTAAGTGTAAAAATGGCAGCATAGATCCACTTTTATGGTTTGCCTTTACAGAATGGTTTAAGTACAATCAAATTAAAATGATGCAAACAATTTGAGTATGCATGGACAGAGACTGAAATAGCAAAATTGTTTAGGAAGGTACTGATCTTTCCCTCATTTTTTCAAATATGTTTTAATATCATTACATTTCCTTTCCTATAACTATATACTAACAGCTAACATACACTGAATGCGTCCTAGTGCTAGAAAATATTTTAAATGTTTTATATGCAATGTTTTATTTAACTCTCACATTATTGAAAGTGAAGAAAGCGAGACACCAAGAGACACAGTAATTTGAAGTCATGCTTATAAAAGCCACTTGCCATAAATGTCATATTTAATAGAATTTATAATTATCATATTAATAGTTGAATCTTTTATTAGGATGAACTATATCACATATCAATAATTTGTATGAAGACATGTAGTATGGGAAAGAACACTGAACTAGGAATTAAGAGACTTAAGTTACTATTGCAATAGTGATTTAACCTCAGTATACCTGTATTTCTTTTATTTCCTGATACCTAAAATTGTAGGGCGGTGTTAGAAAACTAAATGAGTACTGAACCCCTGTGCAGTCTTTTTTCTATGGCTTTAGCACTGCCTGCCAAGTATCCAAGGAAATGTTGAGGACTCTTTCATGTGCCTTGACAGTGACCTTGTGGCAAAGGTCATAGAAAATTGTTGCTCACCAATATTTGTGTTTCTGGACACACTAACAGACTATCTTTCCAAGCCCCCTTGTAGTTAATGAGGCTTTGCAACTGAATTCTGGCCAAGGAAATGTAGATGAAAAAATGTGAGGTATTACTTCTAGTCCTCCTGCTGGCTTCTCAACCTTGAATGTGTGCTCGTTCGCTCGCTCACTCTCTCTCTTCTCTCTCTCTCACACCCCCCCACACACTTTTCTTATCCCTTGACCATATGTAGGTGATCCAATAAAAAACATTAAGGCTTGAAGATGTAAAACCTAGAGGGAGAACACACTAGCCTGGGTACTTAAATGACTATAGAGAACAAAACTCTTCATCTGACATTCCTAGACTGTAATGTAAGTGAGAAATAAATCTTTATTTAATTAACCCTCTGAAATGTTGGGGTTGTTTGTTATAGCACTTAGGCTAGCCTTTATCTGAAAATGGTACATAAAGAGAATTGAAAAAGCCTCACTTTTTCCTTACCCTGAAGGTGAATATAGAGCTAAATAATTCATATACCACTTACTCATTTTCAGGGAGCTCTTCAATTATAATTAAGAAATTGTCACAATCCCTCATGGAGAAAGATGTGCTTTCCTTCTCATTTTAGGCTACAGAATTTGAGGCAATGAAAAATGAACTGCAGCATAACTGGAAGCAATAAGTATTCCACCAGAGTTCAGAATTCACTTCTAAAAATCAAAAGTTAGAACTACCATGTTTTATTTGTATGATTCCAAAATTCACTAAAAATGCACAAATGCATTTTCTCTGCTTAACATTTTAAAAAATTTGCTAAGGTGCCCTTCTTGATTAATACCACTTCTCTTTTTGACTATTGTGCCACATTTCTAGATGAATCATGTGATATGGAAATAACAAGGCATATTAAAATTATCAAATTGCATAATTTTTTTTAACTTACCCATTTCCATCTCCAAAATAAAATTGGAATGATAATTTTACATCTATGAAATGCAATGTCTTCTCAAATTTTTCTGTCTCTAATATATATTGGAGATTATAAACTAAAAACTCTGTTATTGGTTGATTAAAAACAATGTGTAAAGAATATCCAATGCCAATGAGAAAAAGAAAATAAATATTACTCGTCTCCAACACCTTCCTAGAAGGGTGGATTCAGGTAACTGGAGGCCCTTTTATTTGTTGAGAGAAGAAATGTCTGAGGGTTTACTGGTTTGCTTATTGGAGCAACAACCAGGCTAACTTTTTCTGTATAAGAATAGGAAATTATGCCGAGGTGGGTAAAAGATCTAGAAAAGAAGGGCTGGAAAAGTTAAATACTGAGTGGAGAAAAGGTGAAGATGAAAATCTCCCTAGCTACTAGCAAAGCTAGAGACTCTTAGAAAGAAGACATGCTATTGACTGTAATAGAAAATGCTTCTTTTCCTTCCTTATGGAGGCCTCAGTGATATCTGTGTTGCCGACTGTTGTTTCTGCTGGTAAAGGAAGAAGTCTAAGTCCTGACTTTAAGGGTGTGTGAAGTTAAGAAATAAGAGATCTGAAGAACAGTTGGAGAAGTTTAACAAAGGTCAAATCTTTGTGGACTTCTTACTCTTGCATTCAAGAAAGTTGTTACCAAACACCACCACTGGTCTGTCTCCAACTGCAAACTCTCATCTCCCTCTACCTATTGCAGGACTTTCTTCTCAAGATTCTGATCTCTCTCTCTCTGGCACAACAGCAAGGGTAAGGAAGATCAGCTCAGTAAATAACCCTGTGCATATTTCCTGGCAACTCTACCTTTGTCTAGGACTCATACTGAGGGCTGCACCCTCTGAAAGACTGGGGATTTTGCTCAGCCTTCCTCTAACCCTTAGACTCTTATTTCTCAACTTTTAATTTCCTGCACAATTTATAACATTAAGAAATTGAAAAAGAAAAAAGAAAACAATCTCGCCATCTTAAAATGTTTCATTTTTTCTGGTCCTGTTTACTCCTTATCCTCATAAATCGACACTTTATATAATTGGAACTACAGTATACACACACTTTTGTATCCTGCTTTACAAATTTTAATAATGCATCATACAAATCTTTTTGTTTAAATGTTACCATGGAGTCTTTAAAACCACAATATTAAATGTTGCAGACATTCCAACAGATTGATATAAACCTTAGTTTTTATTTGTTTGTTTGTTTGTTTGTTTGTTTTAGATATTGTAAAGTCTACATTGTTTTCCTTAGAACTAGGCCAAAAATAGCTCTCCCCTGTTTCTTGTGTGAAAAACATAATTGGCCTGCTCTCTTCTGTCTGTCTAGTTTAGAACCTGACTTCTGTCTGATTCTTCTACGTAAAATATTTGTTGGCTTGTTATCTCCAGACCCTTGTCTTCAGCAGTCTCTTGTATATTCCTTCAGGTTTGACTTGACTACTCATACTCTAAACTTAGCCTCAGCCTCTAGATTAAAATAAAAAAAGTAAACTTGTTAAAAATGTTGGTCTAAATGATTTCACATGGTTAACTAGAAGTTTATAATTACCAGGTGAATTCTGGAAATCAAAAATTTTTTGGATGGGGAAGATTTACATTTACTCTCACAATGAAGGAGATATTGTATGGAGCATAGAAATACAAAATCTCATTTGATCCTTATGAATTGTTAAGAAACAGGTATAATTAAATTCGTTCATTCGTTCGTTCCTTCCTGCCTGCCTTCCTTTCTCTTTCTTTCTTCTTGGAGAAGCAATCAGTGCTACACCTTTAATTTGCCCAGGAATACATTACTAGAAAATGGCAGAGCCATAGAAATTTGAACTCATTGCTGTTTCAAGTTTACATTCTCTTTCATTGTTGAAGTATCCCCAGGTGTATGGATATCTCATTTGCTCTTTATCTCCCACAATATTGAACATATATTGATGAATGATAGGAGGAATGAACTTGAGACTGTTAGCTGTATGAGGCTTACAGCAGCCGTGGAGATCTTTCAGAAGTATATTGCTGTGAATGCTGCTGAGAGAAGTGTTAATTGTCAGTTATTCTATTTTGACATAATAATCTCCTTTAAGAAGTGTTCTTAATATCTTGCTAGTTGTTGAAACCAGGAGTTGAGAACAAAAAAGGTTCATTAAAATATTTTCTCTACTTTTGTATATATCTGAAGATTCCTTAGTAAGAGTTTTAAAAAAATAAGTTATTTTAAGATTCAGTATTCGGGATGTGTTTTATTATTTAAATTCCATTTGATGTTCAGGCAATCTATAGTTATGACATAATACTCTACACCAGGTTTGGTGTTGATTCTAATTGTGTTGCTTTTGGAGGATGACTTTCCTCCAGTGTTTGGACTGCTTCACTGTTGTCCCCCAATTCCTGACAAGAAGGAGGATGTTGGTGGGGGCAAATCTCATGAGATGAGAACAGAATGAAAATCAGCTAGTAGACAGCTGTGACATAGATGCTGGTGTTGCTAATAGAATGTTTTTCATGGACTATCTCTTAGATTCAGAGGATTTGGGAAGTCTGTCCAGATATTGAACGAGTATTTAAATATTAAGAAATAAAACATCCATGTTGTGATTATTGGTATTTGGATGTGAGATGGCAGTTTCTAAGTACAGGAGCTGGCAAGAGGCCAGTTGGTGAAATTAGAATACAAGATAGGAGAAGGACTAGTAGCAAACAGTAAAACATAGAGGAAAAGAGCAAAATATAATAAACAGTAAAAAGTATAAGAAATACATATTAATAAGATAAAGTACCAAAAATAGTAACTATAACAAATTAAATAGATTATTAGGCAGGAAATAACATGCCAAACACAACAGTGAGGGCAAAAATGATAACACAAACAACCTACTTAATTAACTATATAAAAATCGAAAATTTTTGCAAATAAGCTACCATATTATATTCAACATTTTAATGCGAAATCAAACTAGGAAGAAAAAAGATTTATGATGAATATGAAAAGTATGGTGTATACGTTCTTAATACATAAAGAGATATTGTAACTCAATTATAAAAGGACAAACATAGTAGTTGAGAAAGTCAAGGGCATGTAGAGAAGAAGCAATTCACTAAAAGGAAAAGTACTAATAGCCAACATATATCTTTTCTTCTTCACTAGAGAGGTTTGCTATTGTTTCTATATATTCTTTTTTGGCAGGGGACATATGCCTTCTCTACTCCATAGGGTCTTGCCCAAACTGTGCCCCTCTTAACATAAACTAGGACAATCAACACTCTTGCCAGAATAAAGTCAAGCCTGAGTTATTCAAACAGCAGTATCTTCAAGAAACATTTCATCAGTTCACGTTACCTATATCTCTAGAATTACCCAGTTTCAACTGAGATCAGATTTGTTCAATTATATTTTCAATGTTGCAAACTATCCAGTATTCTTTAAAAAATTTCTTTTGCATTTGAGTTAATTGGAACCTATTTAAGATGCTTGGAATAACATTAATCTAATATAGAATATGAGGAAAGAAATTAAAAGTAAGGCAAAGAAGAGACACTACTTTCTCTATAAATGTTTAAATTAAGTAATAGCCAAGAGTTATTATGATCAAAAGGACAAGAAAACATGCCTTCTCATAAACTTCTAGAAACTGCTGTAATTTTTCTGGAGATTAAGGTTTTATGATTTCTTCACATGTAATACTATTTCTATTAATTTATAGGAATGAAGTTTATAAATGACTATAAATTAATAGAAATAGTATTACATGTGAAGAATAACTCTTGGCTATTACTTAATTTAAACATTTATAGAGAAAGTAATGTCTCTTTGCCTTACTTTTAATTTCTTGTAGTGATTAAAATACATGTTTTAGAATAACATCAGAAATTGCTTAGGGAAAACAAAACAGATTCTAAGGTATACAGTATGACCTCAGTTTGGGCTATAAAGCATATAATAGCACAAAAATACTACAAGAAGGAGAAAGGTGATATGTTAGTATTTTTTTGTTTCCTGTTTGTACTTTAAATTTTTTTTCCTAAAGGGAACAAGTTTTACTTTTAAAATCAGAATAAAATTATATAGTTCAAAATTAATGGAAATAAAGATATCTATATTTCATCTAAGAGGTATGCATTTTGCGGTCATATCGGTTTGAATCTAAGTATGACCACTATCTTCATCTTAGTTTAATCTTAGTTTTCTCTACTGTAAAATAGGGATGATAAGAGTACCAGCCCCCTAAGTTAATGAAATGAGATAATGTGCTAATTATTGTGCTTAGCATCTAGGGAATTCTCAAAAATTTTAGCTGCTATTATTTATTATAGCGAGTTTGAGCCTCATATTTAGATAATTAAAACTATTTGGTATGCTGAATATTTGGCCTTCATTTCTCAATTCCCTAGTTATAGTTTTTAAGTTAACTTTAATGCAGTGTTTTGAAAATGTGTCAGTTCTATGATAATAAATCCTGTGATAGCTTTTAGCACAAGTGCAAACAAAGGCTTCAGCTTCCCCTGTGGGTATATCACAGTAATCATGGAATCAACAGCAACATGCTTCTTGATTAGATCAATTAATTCTGGCAGACAAGATATTTATTTTGCATTTTTCAATTTTTATGCTCCCTGGTGACTCCCTGTTGTTAAACGCTTGCCATTACTCTTACACTTTTTTTCATCTGACCACTGAATGGTGTAATGAACTTTAAATTCCTTACATGAGAGTAAATTATCCAACACCAACTCACAATTGAAATCATGATCTATAAGAGATGAAAGAATAAGGTGCTGAAAAGGGTGAGAGAGAATATTATACCTCTTCATAGCTTTTCAAAACCTTCTTTTATAAGTAGCATACAATTATGATTAGAGATTGGGAAAATTGAACAGTTTTTTATGCTTATTAGCTATTTGAATATTTCTTCTTTAATTTTTATTCATGTCATTTGCTTATTTTTATTGTTCTTTCCTTTTCCCTCTCTCTCCCCCTCTATTCCCTCTTGCCCTCTTCCTTTCTCCCTTACACCTCCTTTGCAAAGAACAAAGAAGTATCTCACACAACACAACAGCAGAAAATGCACCTGGGTATCAGAAAGGTCTGCAATCAGGAGATAGAGAGAAGAGATTTTAAATGTCAACGGGGGAGTCCATTGGGAAGTACAATTTATCTTAGCCTCTTTCCAGTTTTTGCAATAGGTAAGAAAATGCCACAGAGAGAAAATTCTACCATTGTCATTTAAGATCAGCTGATGTGCAGACCCTATCCACTGAAATCTAGAGGATGGATTTTCACCATGTTGTGCTGGCATGGTACCACAGCCACTTCTTTGCCATCTAGTGAGCGATGCCCTCTCCAACAAATCTGCATCAATACTAGGGGGCGGGGG